>NC_142799.1:31705180-32053983 GCF_049724085.1 Artemia sp. Qi Xiang Cuo
AGAAGAAGAAGATTGTGAGATCAAAGAAGGAGTTCTTCTCTTAAGATGACTTATCTCCCCCACAAGGAATCACATCCATCAATCACTTCCTCATTGAATCTATTCAATACTGAAAATGTTGATGTCAGTGTCAAGTATGGCTACTACGAACAATTTCACCCTCAACAGCCCCTCTCTGAAAATATACACTTTCAAATATTTTCCAATGAAGACTATTTCATTGATTTGTCATCAAAATTTATTGATTTAAATGTTGTGGTGAAGAAAAAGTCAGATAATACAACTCCAAATGCCGGCGATGGTCTCTCCTATGAAAACTGCATTCTACACAACCTATTCAAACAAATTAATGTATTTATTAATCGAACATTGGTGAGCACTAGCAATAATTTATCCAACTGTGCAAGCTACATACAATTTATGATGATGACGGCAAAGGCGTACAAGGAGATGAGAGGACAATCATTGGGCTATGAATATCGAACAGGTGTTGATACTGACGGTGAGTTGACCACTACAGTTACCCAGGAGGATCATCTAGTTGGGAAATTAAATCATGAGATATTCAATATATCCCAATGGCTACCCCCCAATGTCAAGATTGACATAAAGTTACAGATGGCCCCATCGAATTTCATTCTGAGAAAAACACTTCCTGCAGCACCTGATGCAAATGTTATTATCACATCGGCAATTCTCCACGTCCGAAAACAACAAGTTATGAGCTCTGTTGCATTGGCAGTGGAAAAGCTAAGAGCCAATGGTAACAACATTAAACTTCTTGTCCCCCATACAATCACCAATCAACGTCACATTGCCACCGGCTCTCGTAGCTATAGCGATTCATCGTTTATCAATGGAGAAATCCCATCAAACTTGGCTTTGGCTTTTGTGAAGAGTGGCAGCGTCGTTGGATCCTGGACTGAATCCCCCCATGATTTTAATTTTTTTGGTCTATCTAGCCTTGTGTGCAAAGTGAATGGTATTCCACTGTACAATCTATCATTTGACAAAAAATCCTATAGAACTCTGTACGATTTGACCATGCAATCCCTAGATCATGACTCTCACCTATTTGAAAATGGAATAACCGATTAAATTTTTTCAAAAAATCATGATACTCGTGTTTGGATCTGTCAAGGATACAGTATAGGAGTTTAGTGTTAACAAAAAGTATACATTTAGAGTATACATGTGCAAATACCCTTGAGGGGATTCCCATATTAAACTAACTAAGTAACTTTGAAACTTATAGGTACATCATAACTGACGGTAGTTTTCTACTAGACCTAGCAACATGAACACAAATCAAATAATCAATGTATTTAGTATGGATCCATACATGTCCCAATACAAGTCCTAGTGCATACCCCCGGACTTCATTGAAAAAATTCCAAGTGTTAACAATACTCTAATCATTGTTAATAGCAATCCATCGACTTTGCAGACTGGCCAGTGGCTCTGCATCTTTCAAACAGCGAAGAATATTGAATTTTTTGATCCTCTTGGCCTATCGTATAAATTCTACGTTCCATACATCAGCAACTTTATTGAAAGCAGTGGGAAAACCATTCTTCAAAATCAACGAAGAGTACAGGATTTAGCGACTAGGACATGTGGCTTTCATGCACTTCTCTTTTTCATGTTCAGATGTCGTGGTTACACCTACAAGCAGTTTCTCAACATCTAAGTTGACTTACCTCAATTGAACGACTTTCTAGTTGAAAGTATACTTACAAGTGTATTTAATATTGATTTTAGTGCCCTAAGAATAAAATGTTCTAAAGATGTATGTGAAATTGTTTATTAATAAAAAAAAAAAAATATATACATGATAAAAATACTTTTCTACTCTTTTAGATTTCATCCACTACTAGGTATTTGTCGACAACAACTAGTGCAGGTAGATTGTTTGATTTCACAGTGTACTGATTCTGATGTACTGCAATGTCGGGGTCACATTTTCTACAGTAGAGTGTGACTTCACTCTTGTCATATCTCTTTGTATAGTCAATGATACTATTCGCATTCATTCTATAGAATTCACATGTTTCAATTTGTGTATTTGAAGCAATTTCACAAACAGTGTCCTCAAGTGTCGAATCACATTCTGTCACTGCCAAATAAAAATCAGTGGGCTTATAATCATAACACCCATTGTCTTCACAACAATGACGTAGAAACCATATTCTCTTGTTGTTCCAACAGTTGAATCGTTGACCTGGTTCCTCCTCCCAGAACAATCTAAAACCACGACGATACCAATCTCGTAGCAATAAACTAAAATCACGGTTAGGATTCTTTCCAATCATACAGGGATATGTACTCTCCCACTGCTTACATTTATCATAATGACAATTGGAGCATAGGTGGCCTCTAGGATGAGAGTCACACACCTCTTCAAGACAGGAATTACAACCTTTAAATTGTACAGCATATCCTCTATGCAATTTACACGGGTTGCATAATCTACACTTTTCATCATACTCCTCAATCATTGTGCAATTCTCACATGATGACCAACTACCCAGTGAGTATATACATAGTGGGCATGTATGGAACATTTTGTCATGTGTTGACACTCTCACTGCCACAATGAAACTGAGCTTGCAAAATCAAAAAATTATGTGATATAGAGAGAGAGAGAGAGTAGTAAATCATCCTTGAGCACCATCTTTCTTATGAAAAAAAAAGTCCTAAATTTCTAAAAAATAATGTTTAAAAGCATATACACAATATAATTTTGCTGTGTCGTTATAAATATATAAATAAATTGTGTAAATGCATTTGAACCACAACGTAGAAGCTTCATACAATAGTCTAATGATGGAGAATCAGTTTTCATTATATTGATAAGTATTTCCCGAGAAAATATTTTCCATTGAATAGACAGCTCTAGAAAATCGTCATCTAGAATCACACGTTTTTCCATAAGAATTAGATTCTTCATGATTCGATCTTTCTCAAATCTATCCATTTTTTAGAGTCCTAACTCTCTCACAACCAACTTCAGACTAATCAGAATCTCTTTTTTGTACACAAAATATACGCTAGTCTACTATAGAAAAAAAAGAAAAAATACCATTGATTTAGAAACAGTTTTATTGAACATAATTACAATAATAATAATATTCACTGATGCATTTTGTTCTCATCAATATATTTCGATAGAACATCTAATGCTGACCGAAGTTTATTTATATGGAGACTATTTACTTTTCCAGCAAAACACAGCTGTTCCTCATGCTTAAATTTGCTTAATGATATCACATATCTAGCATACATAGTGTCCCATTCAAGACATAGTCTACAACCAGCAGTTATTTCCACAGCTACATTAGGTACTCGTATATCGTTGCTACTGCTGCTTTCAGTTCCATCATTAATCTCCAATAGTGTAAATGCACCACTCATTTTTTTCTCCACTAATATCCTCTCAAATAAAAACTATTCTCTTTGAATCCAATTCTCTTACTAATATGAATTGTAAAGAAAACTATTCCTTTTATTCAAATCCTAATCACCAATCAAGTCATACACGTTCCTCTTGACAAAGAGTGTAATGACCTGTAGAATAGGACTACCAGAAGAACCGGAAGGAACGTAAATGCTCAGAATATCATAGGAAGGAACGTAAAGGCCCAGAATATCATAGGAAGGAACGTAAATGCCCAGAATATAATAGGAAGGAACATAAAGGACCAGAATAAAATAGGAAGGAACTTAAAGGCCCAGAATATCATAGGAAGGAACGTAAAGTCCCAGAATATCATAGGAAGGAACGTAAAGGCCCAGAATATAATAGGAAGGAACATAAAGGACCAGAATAACATAGGAAGGAACGTAAAGGCCCAGAATAACGTTGAAATTCCTATAGCTTCGCGCAAACTAGTACTTTGCTTACTACTAAACACTACATCCATGTTGTTAAAAGGGCGTATCTGAAATAGCTTAGGAAGAACTAAGAGTGTCAAAGTGAAACTTTCAGGTAGAGTTGAGGGGATGCTGAGCAATAATTAAAAGGCATCATGTGTACCTATGTTTCCAAGAGACCGACTGTGAAGTGTCGTAGAAACAGCTAAAGATATTAAATTAGGACTGTCAGGTAATGTTGGGGGGGATTTTGATCTAAGCCCGAAGATAATACGCCCATCCAGGTTGTCAGAAGGGCGCATCTACAACATATAAGGAACAGCTAAGGGTACTAAGTTGAGAATTTCAGGGAATACTGAGGGGGTGTTTAGCTAAATTTAAAGAAACCATCTGTATCCATGTTTTTAAAAGGGCGGTTTTGGAGTGTCTTATTAATAGCTAAGAATATTAAATTAGAACTTACAGAAAATGTTGAGGGGAATTTTAAGCCAAATCGAAAGATCCAGGCTTTTGTGCATCCAGGATATTAGAAAAGCGTATCTGCAATATCCCAGGAATAGCTAAGGGCAGTATATTTAAAATTTTAGGGAATAGTGAGAGGGATACCTAACTAAATCTTACGGTTTTAAGTACATTCAGTTTGTCAAAATGGCATATCTGTGATATCTCAGAAACAGCATATTTTATTAACATATTGTAATTGAGATTCTATATGAATCCCGATTGTCAAAAGGGAATATCTTCAATATCTCAGGTGGTGTCAAGTGTATAAGGGGTAAAAATCAACGATTTAAGGGACCCAGCTGAAACCATGAGGGATCAGTGGACCAGGGAAATAAGTTAAAACTTGAGAGGATTAAGTGAAACTTACCAAGGACAATATGTTTTTGGAGACAGTTTTTATTTTCGACGTAATACCTTAAATTAGGTATTTTCTGCAAGACCATACTGCATTTCTATGACGAACAAATAAACGATCAAATTGGGATAAGTCCATTTATTAGACTGTGAAAACAGAAAAAAAAAGTCTGCATATTTCGATAGCATATACTGAGACCAAAAATTCAACAACCTTTCTTTTGCAATTAGAAGACGAAGAAGATTTACCGCCTTCATTAGAAATTCAACTTACATTTAGGCATTATTAAAGAAAAAAATTCACAACTCAAGACCTTGAACCTTGAATGAATCTAGTTATTGAACTGTTTCAAACAAATCTGGTGAATGAACCAGAAGTAATTACTCTGTTCTGTTAAGTATGTTAGTCTCGCTTTAGTATATCTGCTGATCGCTGTCTATTTGGTCGAAGTATCCAGACTTTTGTATCTGTTTTCACTGTCTAATAAATGAACTTGTCCCCATTTGAGTGTTTATTTGTTCGTTGGAGAAAGTTTGATTGTATATATTCCTATTGCGAACTATTTTTTTTTTCATGCTGGTCTGGCTATGAAATCACCTCAATTAAAGTTTCAGAACCGAGCAATCTTAAATCGAAAACGATTCTGGTTTCATTGATTCTTGACGGCCTATTTTCATTTTTTAAACAACAAAACAGAAGCCTTATGAATAAATCAGTTGAAAATGTATTTGCCTAAACAAACAAGCCGTTAAAACAAGCCGTATAATACAAAGATTCTCATAATAAAATGGTTGGTCAATATTTGTCTATATTAAAGGTTTTAACAGGACGAGGTCAGGATTGATTCACTCCTATCAAAGGCCAAAAATTACGCAAATATTCAATCCATTAATTTGAATAGCATTCCCCCTCTCAATTCATCTAAATGCTATAATAAAACTAAAACTAAAATTGGTTGCGAAACTAAGTTCAAAATATAAATAACAAGCGAAAAACTTAATTCTTTAATAGAAAAATCGAAAACGCTTTGCAAAAAATCCTTTTACTGATGAGTAATAAAAACAAAAATTTCGATTTAGAATGAACAAAAATCAATCAGTTTGTGATAACGAACTGTAAGTAAGGAGCGACCCGGCTCAATAGTAACCGAAACTCTAAAAACGGATGCCAATTTTGATGCCAATAGATGTATCAAAAGAATCAGATTTTTATGGTGATTTCAAATATATAAGCTTCATCAAGATTAGTCTTACGCAAGTTACGCGCCTGAGAAATTACCTTACTTTTCGAAAGAAAAGGAGGAAACACCCCCAAAAAGTCATAGAACTTTAATAAAAATAACACCATCAGATTCAGCGTATCAGAGAACCCTACTATAGAAGTTTCAAGCTCATATCTGCAAAAATGTGGAATTTTGTATTTTTTGTGCGAAGAAAGATCACGGATTTGTGTTTTTTTGTTTGTTTATTTTTCCCCAGGGGTGATCGTATCGACCCAGTGGTCCTAGGATATCGTGGGATGGCTCATTCGAAGGAAAATTAAAAGTTCTAGTACCCTTTTAATGTGACCAAAAAAATAGAGGGCAACTAGGCCCCCTCCCACGTTCATTTTTCCCCAAAGTCACCCGATCAAAATTTTGAGATGGCCATTGTGTTCAGCATGGTTGAAAAATACAATAACTATGTCTTTGAGGGTGACTTAGTCCTTCACAGTCCCCGGGGGAAGTTTTGCAAGTTATGAACTTTGCCCAATGTTTACACATGGTATTTTGCTATTGGGAAGTATACAGACGTTTTCATGAGGGCTTTTTTCTAGGGGGGGGGGGGTCAGAGGAGGGGGTTACGTGGGACGATATTTCCATGGAGAATGTTGCATTCGGGGAAGGGACATTTCTATGAAGGAAGCGTTGGATTTCCCAGCATTATTTAAAAAAGATCAGAAATTAAATAATAAAAACGAGTTTTTTCAACTGAAAGTAAGGAGCAATATTAAAACTTAAAACGAATAGAAATTAATACGTATATGAGGGGGTTCTTCCCCTAGTAAATACCTCGCTCTTTACGCTAAAGTTTGTTTTAGTACTTTCAAAAGAGCTATCTATTCTAATTAAACGGCCTTTGTGATTCAGAGATTTCTGATTCAAACAAAATTCGAACCTTAGCGCAAAGAGCGAGGTACTGACTAGGGGGTGAACCCCCTCATATACGTAATAATTTCTGTTCGTTTTAAGTTTCAATGTTGCTCCTTACTTTCAGTTGAAAAAAACTTGTTTTTTCCATTTAATTGCACCCAAAGCTAAAATTTTATACATTTTAAATAGTTTACATTTTTATGTTTTGAAAAATATATTGTCATTTAATTTTGTTAAGTTTTTATTCTAATAGGCATCAAGCAAGTTATTAACTGCTAAAATTTCTGAAAAATTATAATATGTCATTTTTTATTTAGGTTAAATTTCCATTTACGGACGGCTTTGATAGGAGAATTTCCTCATAGAGTTATTTCTAGATTAAAGTTGGCTCCAAGCAAAACTGAAACTTCTAAAGGGTGACAGAGTTGCAAATTGTTTTTAAATAGTTTGCTAAAAGTCATTTTTGTAGCCTTATCTACTTTATATTTATATCCTGCTTTAACCATTATTTTTAAATAAGATCTATAAATTAGAAGCAGTCTTCTACCGTTACGAGGATTTGGGTTATTGTTATTTCAAAAGCTGTCACCATCCAGGTGGTATGAAATTGTGGCTGCAGCTACTACATTGTTTAATTATTGAGAGGCAAATAAATTAATGCGAAAAAATGCGGCTTTGTCGAGGAGTTACATATGGCGGTTTTGAAATAGTAGTAAAACTTGTTTTGGGATTAATAAATAGCCTTTTGGTATAATAAATTAAAACATTTTATTGGCCTAGGTTCTTCTACGTGATTAGTAGCTTACTTGAATCTTCGGGAAATGTGGGTATACAAGACATCTGGATAACTAGTAATAACTCCGAATTACAAAATTCCCAAACCGAAATTCAAGAAAGAGAAACTTAGAAATGACTTGAAAAACCAAAAACCGTTCTCAGATTTTTGGTTTCAAATGGTTTTTAGTTTTACTTTATATATATATATATATATATATATATATATATATATATATATATATATATATATATATATATATATATATATATATATATATATATATATATATATATATATATATATATATATATATATATATATATATATATATATATATATATATATATATATATATATATATATATATATGTATTTGCTCAAAGAGTTAAGTGACACCCAGATAGCCTACTCTGCATTTTTTTTTATTGATAGAATTAAAACCAAAAGCTAAAACATGCTTTATTATCTTGCAATATCAGTTGATAGTTTTCACCCATATCTAAACATGAAAGGAGCAAGCCCTTTGATTATAAAAGAAAAATATTACATTATTTTTTTTGTAATGTGTGCATGGCCAAAGTTTAAATGTATGCCAAAGAGTTGTTGTTTTTTGTATTTTGTTTCTAGGGTGATGTGAAATACCGAAAAGATACAGTTGGCAGCCAATTTTTACCAATTCTTCTTGGGGAAGAGGAGCTGTAGAAACTTCTCCCATTTCCATTCTTCACGGGTGTGATAATCATTTTTCCGTTTCCTTGTCTGAGATTAAATAAAAAAAAACAAGTTTTTTAAACTGAAAGTAAGGAGCGACATTAAAACTTAAAACGAATAGAAATTATTCCGTATATGAAAGGGGCTGTCCCCTCCTCAACGCCTCGCTCTTTACGCTAAAGTTTTTTATTGTTTAAAAAAATAAAGTTTAGCGTAAAGAGCAAGGCGTTGGGGAGGGGACAGCCCCTTTCATATACGGAATAATTTCTGTTCGTTTTAAGTTTTAATGTCGCTCCTTACTTTCAGTTTAAAAAACTTGTCTTTTTTATTTAATTTCTGATCGTTTTTTAGTTAATGCAGCTTTTATTTTGGCTCGCCGTCATTGAATAAGTAAACAAAATTTGCATAAAAATTTTACTTTTCTTTTGCTAAATTGTTGTCTCTAAATTTGGTTCTGACGTAATTTACAAATTAACTTACGTAACGAACTTCTATATTCGTATATTTTTCTTCTGGCAAAAAATACAAAGTTGCAAATTTTTGCAGATATGAGCTTGAAACCTATGTAATAGGGTTTTCTGATACGCTGAATCCGACGGTGTGATTTTTATTAAAATTCTTTCACTTTTAGGGGATGTTTTCCCCCTCTTTGAAAAATCATGTAAATTTTATCAGGCTCGTAGCCTTTGATGAGTAATACTAAACTTAATAAAATTCATGTATTTAGAATCAGCATTATAAGCTAATTCTTTTGATACATTTATTGACATCAAAGTTCCGTTTTTAAAAGTTTCGATTAGCCTACTATTGAACCGTATCGCTTGTTTTTTTTTATTGTTTTTTTTTATTACGTATATGTTATTACGTATATGATGAGGTCCTCCCCTTAGTCAATACCACGCTCTTTACGTTAAAAGTTAAAAATATTTTTAGTTCACGAACCTCTGAATCACAAAGGCCGTTTAATCAGAATAGATAGCTCTTTTGAAAGCACTAAAAAAAAAAAAACTGTAGCGTAAAGAGCTAGTTATTGTCTTGGGGGAGACCACCTTCATATACGCAATAATTTCTGTTCGTTTTAAGTTCTAATGTTGCTTCTTACTTTCAGTTGAAAAAACTTGTTTTTTTTTAATTTAATTTCTGATCGTTTTTTAAATAATGCTTGTAAATCCGGCGCCCCCTTCATAGAAATGTCCCTTGCCCCAAAGAAATATCCTCCACGGAAAGATTCTCCCGAGTAACCCCCTCCTCCAGCCCCCCCCCCCACCAGAAAAAAAATATTCCTGAAATGTCTGTATGCGTCCCAACCACCAAAACAATATATAAGAACTGGGCAAAGTTCATAACTTGCAGCCCTTACCCTGGGAACGTTGGGGAATTAAGTCATCGTAAAAGACATATTTATTATATTTTCGACTATGCTGAACAACATGGCTATCTCAAAATTTTCATTGGGTGACTTTGAGAAAAAAATTAGCGTGGGAGGGGGCCTAGTTGCCCTCCATTTTTTATTGTCACTTAAAAAGGGCACTAGAACTTTTAATTTCCGTTCCAATGAACCCTCTTACGATATTCTAGGACCACTGGGTCGATACGATCACCCCTGGTGAAAAAACAACAAAAAAAACAAATAAACACGCACCCGTGATCTTTCTTCTGGCAAAAAATGCAAAATTCCACATTTTTGTAGATAGGAGCTTGAAACCTCTACAGTAGGGTTCTCTGATACGCTGAATATGATGGTGTGATTTTCATTAAGGTTCTATAACTTTTAGGGGGTCTTTCTCCCTTTTTCCGAAAATCAGGCAAATTTTCTCAGGCGCGTAACTTTTGATGGGTAAGACTAAACCTGATGAAACTTATATATTTGAAATCAGAATTAAAATCTTATTCTTTTGATGTATCTATTGGTCCCATAATTCCGTTATTTAGAGTTTAGGTTACCATTGAGCCGGGTCGCTCCTTACTTACAGTTCGTTACCACGAACTGTTTGAAATTCCCTTTTTAAAGATTAATTATATTTTTGCTCAAACTAAATGGTTTGGGGAATCAAAAAGCTTTTTCTCTGAATACTGTTTTCGGGACAAAAACCTCTTCGTCTACACGAAATTATTTTTCTGCCTCAGTTTCATGGTTGCGTTCATGTTACCTGACAGTTTTTCACCATTAGCTTCAAGGCAAGCACAATGTTAGAGGCTTTTGTGTTCTCATATCTGTCAGTTTGGACTACTTTCCACCAGCCAGGCTAGCAAAAAGCGAATTTAGATAATGAATCCTATGGAAATATTCCAAGTGAGAAGAAAATAAGTTGACAACGGATAAACTAAAACTGATAAAAAAAAAGAACCCCATATGGAGATATTTTTAGAAGAGACCTGGCAGCCATAAACCAAGTCAGGATTAGATTTAATTCCAGCGCCATCATCTAGCATTATAATAACCAAATGTACCATCAATTTTTTTAATCAAAATATTTTTATTTAATTTTTCCATCCAAAGACTTTGATGTCATTGGACTTCAGCACAATTTATGGTTGCATGAATACGTTTAGGGAATGTAACTGAGTTGATTAAACCAGGCCTAACACAGAACGTTGAGCTGTGAATAGCATTGCTTGGTATTTTTAGGCAATTGAATACAAAAACTTTTTAAACCAAATGAAGATATTGATTTGGAACAAAACTCATTTAACATGAATAGAAGGAATAACGAAAATATAGTGACGTTTAGAGTAGGCAGATAATAAGGATAAAAAAAGGATAAAGATCCTCCAGAACCGCTACTGGTATATTGGACGTCGAAATCGTTCCAGTTGTTGGGTCTTTTTTTTAAATTGACAAGTAGCAAGCTTGTCGCTCAACCTTGCTGCGGCAGGGATCGAACCCTTGGCCAAGTATTGCCAAGCAGAAGATCAATTTTTTTTGCTACAACGGGGTAGACAGACAATACCATTATCAAATATTTCAGATCGTGGAACTTAATAAATATGAAACAACATCTGTAGCATTATGTTGTATCCATTCATAAACCAACATAAACACATGGTTACGTAAGAGAGTATGAGATTATCGTTTGTTAAAAGAATTTTAAATTGTGGTAAAAAAAAATTATGTTTTGAAGCTTGTTCTACTCACAATCCATTCGACACACGACATACATCCCATCTGTGCTGCTGCATGGAGGGGAGCCATTCCATCATTTGCTCGAGCATACAGAGATCCTCCTCCTTCTGTTACTAGATACTTTAGTACTTCTAAGTGGCCTTCTTGTGCTGCCAAGTAGACAGGGGTAACTTGGTTGTCCATTTCTGAGTTGGCACTAAAGGAGGGAAACGTTACTGAATCATGTAATAACATCACCCTACATTAATAAAAAAAAAAAACAGTTCAGATGTAGTCTAAATCTTTAAATAACACAGCCAAGGTTTAATAAAGAGTAAATGTATTGGACAATTTGAAGTCACCAGAATGACAGGCTTGAATAATTTGAAGGAAAATCATGCATTAATTCAGTGGCGCCATTTCAGAAAACCTCAGGAGGTGGCAAAGATCAATATTGGGCCCCCGTTCAGACTTAAAATGTAATTACTCTGTTTGGTAGACTACTCTTCAAATTAGTCTTCGAATACACATTAAAGCAATGTAATTTATTTAGATTTTACCTTTTGCAACCTGGTTAGGGACCAAAAAATCGTTACAAGATGGAACATTTACCACATAAATTAAAAAGTGACAGTTACGTGCACTTACTTAAGCAATGTATATCTCCTTGGCTTCATTTTTACGAAGTCGTCCACAAGCTTTTCAAAATTGAGCTCCTTCACTGCAGCCTTTTCAGAGAACATAAGGAGCAAATGCGAAAGTCGCTCGTTGTTCATTGTTCTCCAAAGGTAATCCTTCACAAATGTCAACACAGAGAAAAATCGTTGAGTGAGCATGTTATGAGTGGGAGTTTGAGGACTACCCTCACGACCTCAAGAACCTCAGAATAAGCTTCTTTCAATCATCCTAGGCTTTCCAAAAGATCTAAAGCGTTTGCTGGTTTCTATGGATGCTGCGAAACATATGCACGAGCTATCAAAGCTTGACTATTCAGCTCTATAACATTGATGCAAGCCTTATCGAAGGTTGTCATGATCTCGAGAAGTCAATATGTGTTCATGAAGTCTTCGGATTTGGGGATAAGGCATCGCGTGGCTTCTAGTACTGGCAGCTGGACAGAACGCTCTTTAAACTCATTTATCACTCTGTCCAAAACCTCGTAGAAGTCTCTCGCATTTTCTCTTCTGTTCTTGTGCCCTCAGATTCAGTGCTGCGCTTTCAAAGTGTTGATGTCGTCAAATAACAGTTGGTTTTTTGTTTTGGTGATTAAAATGCAGGCGTCTGAAATGATCAGATCTGGGGCCTGCAGTTGTTCCGAAAGAGGGTTGATCACTGCAAGAACTTTGTGAATGACATGCAAACTGAATATGAAGAGTAACGTCTCTAATTGATTCTTAAGACATGTAGCTTCTGCCGCTTCCTCTCTGTCAGAAGATTCTTGAACAAGTGACAGAATTGGGAATATGCAGTCATATCTTACCAGAATTTTAGCCGCTGATCTATACCAGTAAGACCAACGTGTCACAACTCTCTTTTCAAGAGTTAGCGTACACGTTGGCAGTTTTCTGGGCCTCCACAAACATATGGTATCGAGTGCTGCTGTTGGAGACAAAACCATAAACTGTTTGCAAAACTGAAAATACTGACGAAATTCTTTGTATTTTCAAACAGTTCGTGGTAACGAACTGTAAGTAAGGAGCGACCCGGCTCAATGGTAACCAAAACTCTAGAAAACGGTATTTTGATACAAATAGATACATCAAAAGAATCAGATTTTAATGCTGATTTCAAAAATATAAGTTTCATCAAGTTTAATCCTACCCATCAAAAGTTAGGCGCCAGAGAAAATTTGGCCGATTTTCGAAAAAAGGGGGAAAGACCCCCTAAAAGTCATAAAACCTTAATGAAAATCACACCATCATATTCTGCGTATCAGAGAACCCTAATGTAGAGGTTTCAACCTCCAATCTATAAAAATGTGGAATTTTGCATTTTTTGCCAGAAGAAAGATCACGGGTGCGTGTTTATTTGTTTGTTTTTTTTTTGTTTTTTTTTCTCCAGGGGTGATCGTATCGACCCAGTTGTCCTAGAATATCGTGGGAGGGCTCATTGGAATGGAAATTGAAAGTTCTAGAGCCATTTTTAAGTGACCAAAAAATGAAGGGCAACTAGGCCCCCTCCCACGCTCATTTTTTTCCCAAAGTCACCTGATCAAAATTTTGAGATGGCCATTTTGTTCAGCATGTTCGAAAATATTATAAGGTATATCTTTTAGGATGACTCAATGCTCCGAACTTCCCGGGGAGAGGGTTGAAAGTTAGGGACTTTACCCAATGCTAACATATAGCATTGGTTATTGGGAAATATACAAACGTTTTCAGGGGAGATTTTTGCTGGTAGGGGGGGGGGGGGTGCCCCGGGGGTTATGTGGGAGGATCTTTCCATGAAGGAAGTTTTCATGGGGGAAGGGATATTGCTATGAAGGGGATGCCAGACTTCCCAGCATTATTTAAAAAAAGATCGGAAATTTAATATAAAAAAACAAGTATTTCAACTGCAACAGCAGCAACATCGAAACTTTAAACGAACAGAAAATATTACATATATAATTGGGTTCACACCGTAGTCAATGCCTCGCTCTTTAAGCCAAAGATTTTTAAGTACTTTCATAAGAGTTATTTATTCTAATTAACGGCCTTTGTGATTAAGCGGTCATTTTTAAAGAATTTGAACAAAATTCGAACTTTCGCTTCAAGAGCAAGGTATTGACTAGGGAGTGAACCCCCTAATAAACGTATTAAAAATATATGAATATAGAAGTTCGTTACGTAATTTAATTCGTAAGTTACGTATATTTATTACTAATAAAAACGTTCGTAAATAAAATTAAACAAGTTTCGAGAAAGCCCTTTAACTAAATAAAAGTAAATTAATATGAAAATTTTGTTTTAATTATTCATGTACGGTTAGCCAAGATCAAAACCTGTATTTATTCAAAAACGTTCAAAAATTAAATAAGAAAAACAAGTTTTTTAAACTGAAAGTAAGGAGCGACATTAAAACTTAAAACGAACAGAAATTGTTCCGTATATGAAAGGGACTGTCCCCTCCTCAAGACCTCACTCCTTAAGCTACAGTTTTAATTTGTCTCAAAACTTAATTTTTTTAAAAAATAAGAAAATTTATCGTAAAGAGCGAGGCGTTGAGGAGGGGACAGTCCCTTTCATATACGGAATAATTTCTGTTCGTTTTAAGTTTTAATGTCTTTCCTTACTTTCAGTTTAAAAAACTTGTTTTTTTTATTTAATTCTGCATACAATCGCCAATAGCAAGGTTAAGTCTATGGGAATGACGGTGAGTGTACACTACTTGCGGTGCTTTTTCCCGGAGACGGGTCTGTACTCCTGAAAAATGTCCGCTCATTACACTCGCCCCGACGAAACCATGCCAAAGGAGATATTCTTCAAATGGGTGACTTCGCTGCATATCTTTGAGTGTCTTCAATTTGCTGTTTTCTAATTACCTGGTTTTTGGCTTTTCAGGAATAAATCGAAAGCAACAAAAACAAATTGGAAATGGAATAATAAACAAAGAGCTTCAGAGTTGAAAATTGGGCCCCTCAAAAACAAGGGGGCATGGCCCCCCTGCCCCCTCACCCTCCCCACAAATGGTGCCCCTGCGTTAATTGGGTATTTCTTTAGCAATATATTTATAGACACATTCTAGAAAAGACCAACAAGGACAGTAGAACTCATATTACTGCTTTTAGTTGTGCAACTTTTTGTATTAACAGCAAAACATCTACTGAATTGAAAGCTTTCGTGCCATTTAAGCCGGATTCTCAAAAATAAGTAGATGGTCGTACCTCTTTTTTGACCCTCCAATTTTCTTGCTGGCCCAGTTTTTTCCAGTTTCCGTCGCTGAAACAAAATGGCATATCCCACATTTTCATGTTTTTACAGAAGAGCAAATACGAGACCTTAATGTATTCTGGGAGAATGGTCTTGTATTCAAGGATTGAAATGAGAAAAAAATGTGAAAATTGAAGGGTATAACTGGTTAATGTGGCTCCGTGTTTGCTTATATTGCTCGTACATACAATTATACCTGGATTTCATTAACCTACAGCCAAAACTGTTTACCTTATTCTTGGTACATCCCCTCTAATCCGCAAGAACTCCTGATGTATATTGTCCTTATTATCATCTACAAAGAAAGTAAAAGCCAGGTCAAAATGAAACCCCTTTAAAAGGTTAGGACAATATTTGCCCATGAATGAGTGCTCTTGAATCAGTTTGCAGCCAATTTTACTCGGTAACTTGAAAGACATCCCTGCAGAACTGTTATTGCCTCATGTCTGGATCCTTTCACATTGTTCAGAAAACCGTAAATTATTTATTAAATATGTATCAATACTAAGATACGTTATTTTCTAGGTTGAAATAACTTTGGTACCACGGTGATCATCCCAAGGAATGTATCTGGAAGCTGGCCGCACAGAAATTTATTAGAATAATTTTGGGAAATTAAAAAAGTAAATACGAATTTTTCGCATTCTAACTCAAGAATCTCTTAGAAAATTTGATTTTAAATGTGTTTTTGGCATTACCACGAACATTTGGCTCTAAATCATTTTCATAGGTAACTTCATTACAGACACACACACTGGCCGCGCATTCTAACTCAAAAATCTGTTAGAAAATTTTATTTTAAATGTGTTTTTGGCATTACCACGAACATTTGGCCCTAAATCATTTTCATAGGTAACTTCATTACAGACACATACACTGGCCGTGCATTCTAACTCAAAAATCTCTTAGAAAATTTGATTTTAAACGGGTTTTTGGCATTACCACGAACATTTGGTCCTAAATCATTTTCATAGGTAACTTCATTACAGACACATTAAAGTAAATGGATAAAAATTTAGAAGCTGCGAGAAAAAAGAAATAATTGAATAAATTTATGCAATTCAATTATTTCTTTTTTTCTAGCAGTTTCAGAATTTTCATCCATTTTTTAAATTGTTAGAATAATATGCTCTTATTTCAAAAAAAAAATCATTGGGCACAATTTATCGTCACAAGCTCGGTGTTACTTATCGTTACACTCATAGATTCATACCATAAATGTTAGCCTTTTAAAACTGTTTTTGGCTGCTTTCCGAGATGCTGAACAGCCGTGCAAACCTGTGTTTTCATTCAAGTACGAGTATTGTAATGTTAAAAAAAAAAGAATTGTTTTCCTTTTTCTGGCTCTATTGTCAAATTTTCTGACGTTCTTTATTTCTCTCTTCTTCTTTTTTCTTTATTTCTTTATTTCTAGTTTCTCTATTTCTTTCAAATTGAAATAGGTATTTTCCAAAGCATTGAGTTCGACGAGACGGGACCCAAAAATTCGTTGACACTAAGATCGAAGAATAATAGCTGCAACTCAAACGACACGACGCGTTACCTTTGGTTCACACTGATGCGATTTTTTTTTACACAAAACTGCTCACGGATATCGGATGCAGGACCATCGCAAAAAATGTTCACACATAAACGGTTCATTGTAGGCGTTGTGGCGTTGAAGCGTAAAAACTAGTATGAAAGATTAAAACTGCATAGACATAGGAATAGACTAAATCAAGTTCTAGAATCTAAAAGCCAAGGGAAAATGTTCAAAAGGCTAGACGGTATTAGTCTAGACTAAATGTGCCTAATGGATAATATAATTCTTATCTTCTATGTTCATTTCCCTGGATATGTCCTCCCAGGTCGTCAGGGCTAAATATTTACTTGAATGGACCTCATGTCCTTTGTTATATATTAATGAACGAGACTGCTGATGAATATGATTAGTGTCTGGAATAGTTGCATTGTATGATTATAAAAATATCTAAATCCAAAATATCGGACGCGATATTTAACGCATCAATAGAAATATTTCACCGCAGCTGTTGAACTTTTGACTCATAAACCTGCATCAAAAACAGACAAAACTTTACAAATTACGCAAAATGACCGTTTTTGTATGAAAAAACAGTAGTGTGAACCAAGGGTTACTCATTCTAACAATTTCCCCCGCATTGAGGAAGTCATGTCACCTAGGTAGCGTAAATTTTATTCTGATTTGTATAATGTTGGGGTTTTGCAATCCTGCCTCAATAAATGTTTAAAACATAAAATAAGGGTACAATCCCTTTATATGGGCCTCTCTAAAGAAGTCCAACAAGAGATGCTACAGTCAAACCGCAGATACGCTTTGAAAACCCGTTTTTACAAGATGATTCAAGACACCGCAGAGAGAAATACTTTGTCTAGCGTGGTTTTAAGATATTTAAAGTGTTGTTTTTTAGGAGTTTAGATGGGGAAAAAGGTACCTAGGTTAGGTTACGTATTTAATATATGCTATGCTTTGCCCCCCCCACTCCCCCTAAAGGGGAAACATATAGCCCAAATTTGTTTCTAAACTATTATATATTCAACCTATTTTATTTTATTAGCGTTAACCAAACTTGACTTTTTAGAAAGGCCCATATAAAGGGATTGTACCAAAATAAGTTTAGCAAGACTTTAAAAAATAGCAATATTGGTATATCCCGTGTTTTTTTTTCAATATGACAACAATTTGAATATAAGAATAAACTAGAAGTGAAGAAATGTAATATGTTTCTGGAATTTGGGAATGTGGAAGCGTGAGAAGCGAACATAAGACGACCTAATGTATCAAGAGTTATCAACTAATATAGGTAAAAAGTAAAACTTGGGGTTTTTCACACTCTCATTAAAAGTTCCAAATTAAATACACTTGGTTTTATTTAGTTTTATTGTGTCGTCTAAAAAGGAAAAATTAGTTGGCAAAAATTTCGACTCTATTGTTTTGCAAATTCAGTAATCATTTTTATGCACGGTCAAATTTCTCTCGATGACGTAATTGCAGTAAATAACAACTATACTTAATGAAACGTGAAATATTCTGAAATACTGAGCCGTCAAAAATTTTAGAAGCGCTCTAGGAAGCAAAATCTGCAAATGACCACTTATCGTGCAATCGCCGGCTATTTTTTCCCAATTTTCAAATATTTTGGAAACTAATTAAACGGTTTTTGCCCTTTTAGTTTTTGTTATATCTACTTAAGCCGTGCATATAGCTAAAAAAGAAAAATTATTTTCGGAGGTTCAAATTTTCTGTTTAATTCATCCTTCAAAAAATATTATAAATTTGTTAGATTTTTCCTGGTATTCAACTATTTTGACACACACTAAAAAAAATGTTTAGCGGCTATCATGCCTTAAATCTATGTTCATGTAAAACAAAAATCGTAACATTTACATGCAATTCCCGCGTCAGCAGAGGTATCATGAGTGGGAGGGGGGGTGCTTTCACCCCCAACAAAATTGGTTTGTCAGTCAGTTGAAAAAAGGAATGTTCCAAAACTGGGGCACGAATCGTGAGGATTTTACCACAATTTTACATATTAAACCAGTTCTCAGCCAGTTCAAAATTAGTAAAATGACACTTCAGGCGGCAAAACTTAAAATATTATTTTAGCTCTTAGAATTCTTCCATTTAAGATATCATAGTTCGGTACAAGGAGGAGTGCGTTCTTATAGTCTAGTTCATGTTTGTCTGGTAAAATAATCTTATTATACCAGACAAAAGATTATTTCACCCCCGGAAGCACAAAGACCAATTCTAGGACTGTGTTGTTTTTTTGCGAAACCTTTCTTGGCAAATTAATGTATGCGGTTGTAAGAATATTTTGGCGAAACTTATCTTGGCGAATTAATTTATGCGGTTATAAGAGAGACAAATATGGTTTGTTCCGTATATGTATAGTCGAATCCCTCGATTGCTATAACAATATTTCCCTTTCATTGGATGCTCTTGCTACCTTCACTGATACACCCTTAGAAATTAAAATTAGAGTTACATCCTTAGAAATTAGGTATTTGACAGTAAAATAAGTCGCTGATGAGGAATGCTCTCTCCCACGAACCCTCCTCCCCATATCCAGCAGCCGTTCTTGACGTTTAATCTTAACATAGTGCATCAGATACAGGAGAGTTTAGGGGGTGAATTTTCCATCCCTTCAAATCGATTTGAACGACATCTTACAAAAACCTGATTTTTGGCACCTCACTGATATAAAGATTTACTTCCTCTACTCTTTAAGTCTTATCTTGCTTGTTGGTGAGAGCGCTTTTGTGTATAGAAACAAAAACCTTGAATTTGATGGTGTAATTTCATAATCTTGGGTAGATTAGGTAACTTCAAGTTTTATAACTTTCATCTGTTTGAAATTCCAATTTAGAATTTGTGTGAAGAGTGTATTTTGTTGAAGGGTAGATATAATAAAAGCTTATAAAATAATCTCAGCGAGTTCATTAACTCCCTAACAATTCTTAGGAATTTGATCAATTTACCAAGTTACAGATTTTATCAGGTTCCATGCAGTATGTTCAGGTTCTAATTTTTGAGAATTTAGATAAGTAGTAATGAGACTACTCATTGCCTATCGTTCATTACCATAACACTGATGGAAAAAAAAATCCTAACATACTTTTGAAATGAACTGAAATCACTTAACGCGGAACTTGGTATTTTAAGTGCTTTAAGTATGCGGGTTGTTTTTTGAAACTCAGAGTCCAAAGTTTGAGCATCTTGAGCAGCTGTAAATAGCAAATTTCTAAGCTCTTTATTTTGAGCCACTGAATTCAAAAAATATCATCAGCCTGATATAAATTTTGCTTTTTGTGGTCCCAGAGCAAAACTAGCGGATTTTTGGGGTTTTAACGAAGCTCATTCAGGGAGTTGAGACAGAAGTCGTAATGGATATGACCTCTTTCCAAAAACTACCACGGGGGAGCTTTTTGTCCAAAGCTTTTGTCCAAAATCATAAGCAAGGCATTCCCTTAAGGCCCATTGTAGCTTTTGCGATATTCCCCGCCTCCAATATTGGAAAATTGTTATATACAGCCTTCAAACCTTTGTTTTTTTTTTCAAAAATCATATATATGTAATTCGGTAGATTTAGTCAAAAAACTCAAAAACGTATATATCTCAGAAAATACAATTATAAGTAGTTGTGACATTGTTTCGATGTATACAAATATTGATATAGCAGTATCTGAGGAATTATTAGAAAATAAAATAAACAAAAATTACCATTTAATAGAAGCTTCAGCAGCACGAATAGATTGCGATGTCTTAATTACCTTGGTTAAAATCTGTAACAAGTATTTAATGTATTTCCAATTCCGCAATTCTTTTTTACCATCAAATTAATAATTTACCGATTGGTGCACCCCTCTCCGGATTACTGGCGAATATTTATGTGGAACATATTGAAAATTGGGCTTTGGATTCGTACTTCTGGAAACATATTTTTTGCTGACGTTACATGGATGACGTAATTTAACTTTGAAATTATGGGGAAAATGAACTTGTTTTTTTTTAGATTACCTTAATACATATGATAGACATCTACAATTTACCTTAGAAAATTGAAAGTGCAAATAAAATCTCATTCCTAGATGAGTTAATTATTCGTATCTTAGATAAACTCAATTTTACTATTTACAGAAAACCAACACAAAACAATAAATATTTACATTTTAAATCAAACCACCCCCCGTAAGTTGAAAGTGATGTCATACTCTATCTTATTGATCTAAGCATTTGTTTCTATACCCACATCACAGCGGAACTAAATTTTATCAGGGACATAATTTTTGAAAATGAGTATCCTATTCTATTTATTAATAATATAATTAACTGTAGACTGAAAAAGACTCCCATAAAGTCAATTGGAGTTTACCATATGAGAATGCCGATAAGCCCTCAAACATAATTTACCTCCTTTACCTCCCCAAAATGACAACAAACCTTTGAAAAGTTTCCACACAAAGTAATCTCTGTGCAGTATTTACTAGTAATTTCAAAATCACACATTTCCTAAATTCTGGTAAAGATAAAACCTCAGTTACTCGTCAAAGAGGGGTCTATCAAATACCATGCGATTTTGTCACATACTATGAAGATAGAACTCACCAGATTAGAGAAACGCCTACAACAGCATAAAGATGATATTACTAAAGCTCTAAATTCCAATATAGCTACTGTTTCTTATGATTCTGCCGTAGGCAGTCATGTTTTCGAAAATCCTAGCTACAAAACACTTTTTGAAGAATCTGTCCTTATTAGCAATGACCTAGGCATAAAACAGATAGTTCGAGAAGCAATTGAAATCAGACTTGAGATTAATAAAAATATGTCCTTAAATAGGGACTTGGGGGAATATTCACTAAACGCTCTGTTTTATTGAAGTGAATTTAACAAGTATTTTGCAATATGTTGCATCAAGACATGGTTAATTGTAGAAAGAGAAAAGCCAAGATAGATAGTCCAAGTAATTGAGAGGCAAATGTTTAAATGGCTGCGGCACGGGTAAATGGCGAGAGTAAGTATGACTCTCTTATTGGACACATACTTGTTTGTTAGTTTTTGGAAAGGCGCGCCTGCCTAGAGTCTCGGGCATGTTGACCAAGAGTTTAAAATTGACATAGGACCGTTAGATTGCCTGGAATGAGAGGCAAACAAGGCACGCCCGCCTATGATCTTACGAAGGTTGACCAAGAATTTAGAATTGACTTAGGGCCATTAATTTGCTTGAAATAACAGACAAACAATCGTTTAAAGACACCTTTATCTTCCAAATAGTACCTATTCGTTGCCTAAGCTCAGGTTAGGTTAGGTAATATACAAATTTAATTAAAAATAACCTTACAAAATATTTTAAAAAACCAGTAGACATTAATACAGAACCGGTCACAAAAAGGCCTTTGATGTTAGCTACCAAAAAGGCAGGTTTACCAATAAGAACGTGTTTTCAATTATTTTTCTTTTACTTCAATGAATTGCCTTGTTTTACCTCATTTTATTTATCAGTCCTGGTTGAACTTGACTGGAGTAAGGATGCCAGGATTGTTTTGAAAAAAAATTTGCATCTTAGTTTGTTGGTCGCATGTTGTTGTGGGTCTTTTTTCTTTTATATAACTTTGCTTTGCTGAGGACGGACCTTGGACATAGGGCCGAAATATTCATTCAAATTATATTCACTGTCTTATGAAAAGAATTCCCTATTGTTCTTCCTGTTTTGTTGTTTGTGATGGAAAGACAGTGTGCTTTTATTTGGAAACATTGACTCCAAATTTGCCCTCCCCCCCAGGATTTTGACGAAATTACGCCACTGCCTCTTCTCCCCTAAATGGGAAGAATAAAAAAAATAAGGTATTGAATGGCAAATAGAGCTTATGGAGGACTTAACCCTTTTGAAAATACTTTCATCCACCCCTTTATGAACAGAAACCGTCAGTCTGACTTGAATGAAAGATAATATTTTTTTGTATTATTGAAATCTTGCTTCTGAAATAAATATTATAATTGACTAACAGGTCATTTTCAATAAGCGAGAAACAGGATAAGCAAAAACATGTCCTTCAGACTACTAATAATTCTGCAAAATAGTGCTTGAGATCTTCTAAGTTGAACTGATTGAGATCTTCTAAGCATTACTGAGCAAATTTGACGGATTTCTGTTTTGCATCACCACATATGGATATGGAAATTATTAATTTTGTACGCATGAATAAAAGAGAAAGCTCCACATCTTTCCCATTATGATTTCCAAATTAGTTTTGAATCTACTTAAGTGTCTAACCTGACTAGCGGCTGTTCAATCATCGAATTTGAAACTGTTTTGCCATCATTCATATTATGTACTCCAAATGTGTGTTTTTCAACAGGATTCGGAGCCGTTCCATAACTAGACAGTTCATTGCTCATTTCTTTAATATCGCGGCTTTCTGTCCCATGATACGAACCAATAGGCTGTTGGGGCTGACCTGGATATATACTGTGTTCTTTGCCAACTTCTTGTTTTGGTGTGTTTCCTTTTGCATTCCCTTTTTTCACATCTTTTTTGTTCTCTTTCTCTGCTTGTACTTCCTGTTCAACTGGAAGAGAAATATTGTCCGATTTGCAAGCTTCCGTTCTTAAAATACCAACGGCTGGTTCTTTCTCTATTGTAGTTGAATCAGTTTTGTTTTCTCTTGAACAATCACTTGGACTTTTGCTTAAAATACATAAGTTCTGAAAAAGTACATTTGATTCTTCACTATTAAAAGGCAAACTCTGTAGTATGATAAGCTCTGATTTAGCTTCCACTGCAAAGTAGTCTGCAACTGAGCAACTAAATTCATGGACTGTTTCCCCTGAAAAGTCACCACTCAGAATAGTTGATTTTTTAACCAAATAAGGATAATTGTATCTATTACTTAAGTTATTGAACTTACAATCATATTTTAGTATTTTATTTTCATTAACCAGTTTGGTATCTTTAAATGGGGCCTTTATCCAATTGCGCATTTCATTTAAGCCATTCATGTCTTCTGAGGAATTATTGTTGATTTCACTATCATTATAACAGTTTTCAACGCTCAGATTATCAGAGCCGAAGGTTTTAGTTAAGTGAAACTGAGAATTTTCTATAGAGGGAGACTTCAGTGTTTCATAACAACAGCTATTCCTGCTATCGTCACATATATATCTGGTCTCCTCATTAGAGTTCCTGAAAACATTCTTACTTCTAGAAATACAGTCTTCGGTTTTCAAACCTACTTTAACGCTGCTTAAGGCAGGGCTCATAGCTCGGCGCTGTGAAATTTCACAACTATAATTGTCTGTTTCTGGTTTCCTTCCGGTAGAATCCTCAGCTTTCTGAAATCGCTGAAAACTGCCTTCACTACAGGACAAATAGCCTCCTTTGTACGGACTATCCACACTACATGGATTAGGGTTGTCTACTTTCTTGAAATACTCAAAGCTGTTTTCACTACAAGACATAGACTCTTTTACATTCAAACTATCAGTAATGAAATTCGTACCAGGAAGGCTTCGATCTTCTTCTAGTTGTTGTAGAGGAGAAAAGAAATCAAACCCGCCTTCTGGTACTGTACCATTTTCCAGGTTTCTGAAACTGTGAGTTTCGCAGCAGGGTGTCAAACTTTCTGCAGAATCGGTTAGTGTTCTATCCTTTAAACTATGAGTACCATTTAACGATTTATAGGAAGAAATCAAACTTAGAGCTTCAGCTATTTCACTAGGCTTACGTTTATTCAACAGAAACTCATCATTTCTGAATGTTACATCAAATTTCTTGCTATTATCTTGTCCAGGTCCCATGACGATAAAATCCACCAATTTAGGTGCGTTTGGATCTGGAACATCAGCTTTTTCAGAACTATGAATGTTTTCATCTTTAACACAATAATTTTCAGGACTGCAAGAATTCCGGTTGGTTAGTAAACCGTTTAAACCTTGATTTTTATTTTCGGTCACAAGTGGGATGGTTTGAGTTTCCTCTTGAGCACCGTTTTGATTCCAGATTAGAGGATTCGTTATGTTTTTCATCGGTTCATCGGTTTGGGATCGACTTCCTTCTGAAATTAGACCTAATTGACTATCTGAAGCACTATTTTCTGTAATATCACTTACAAAAGACTCCTTTGACGTTATCAAGTTTTCAGCAGTTCGAACGCAATTTCCTTCGCTAATTAAAGTATCTTCACTTTTTCTGTTACATTTATCGTATTCATCACAATTTTCAATATTATTAATTATCATTTCAGAACTAAGAAGAACAGGCTCTGTATTTTCACTGCAACATTCCTTCTTTTTCAAGTTAGATATTCTGTTATCAAGGTTAAAAGGAGCATTTTGATTGATTTGTGGAGATATAGCCGCGAGATTTTCATCTTCGAAAAGGACTGATTTCTGGCAAAATTTTTGAAAGCTGTGCCCTTCTATGCAGGATTCAAGACTTTCAAAATCACGCTCAACATTACTTACAGATCTTTCTATTTCTTCTGTTTTACAGTTTGGTTCCCTCGGTGAATCATTTAAGTTGCAAATCATTTCAAGAAAACTATTCACTGAGCATAAACTTAAACTGTCTTCTTTGTCATATATTTCTTGTTTCTTTAAACCGAACCGACGTCTCAACACTTCACTGAACCCAGAAGAATGAAATCTTATCAAGCTTCTACGCTTCAGCTTGATATTTTTTAAGCTATTTTTGCTCCTTTTCGTACCTGGGGAATATTTCAGGTGGAATTTCGGTTCAGTACTTGGTAAGGAAGCTGAACTTCCGCATGTCGCAGAGTTTTTTGACTTACAAGTGTAATTACTTTTACTCGATTTATTTGAGCCATGATTATATAAAGATGTCTGACCAACGTCAGATTCACTGTCTAAATTTACAACATATGCACCTTTTAAACTTGAATATTGACTACCTAAACTATCAAGGGATCCATGTTCCTGAAGGGAGTTGAATTCATTCCAATAATGATCATTTGATATCCTAGATTCAGATGCGCATCGTCTATGCACAGGCCGAGGTACTTGATAAATAGCTTGATCGTTCATCAGATTCACAGCAGGACAAGAGTCTGCTCTCCTATAATTGGATATATTCTTACTTTTAGTGCAACTTATCCCATGAAGGTAGTCAACATTTGAAAGCGAATCGAAAGAATCCACTGTGACAGAACCACAAGAATCACTTAAGCCATCATTCAAAGTAGGGACGGAGATATGGCGATACGGGAACTTACGCCGTTTGACTGTTTTCATGGTCGTTTTTCCTGAATTTTCCTGATTTTGCTTATGAAACGGAGGTACACAAAACTCAGGAGTCCCACGATATCGAGAATCATAGGACCGAGACCGTTTAAATGCTACATCAAGTTGTAAGGGTACTAAATATCTGACATCAGGTATATCAGCTGAACGAGAACGGAACGATTTGTCACCATAAGCAGTATGTATCCTCGAACTCCTAAAAACCTGTTTCTTTTGCTCAAATATCTGACCTTTCGTCAAAGTTTTGAAGTCTAAATGTTTTTCTTTGAAAGCATATGATCTCTTCACTTCACTACTTTTAAAAAACTCACACTTTCTTTTTTGTTCGGTTATATTCTTACTAGGATTTATACTCAGGCGAGCACCCATTATAACAGTCACATCACAGCGGTTTCAAAAAGACTAATTTGATCAGTAGCAGATTTTCTACGGCCCTTCAAATTTCTTAACTGTATCGAGCATATATCACTTGAATAAACATCTTTGCTACTGCCTACAGCATTTTTATCCTTTTTTCCAGACCAGTATATTATAAATTGTATCCTTTTGGTCAAACCACTTCGTTCATAATGACACAAGTGTGTGCAGCAGCTCAATAACTATTTGCGTTAAAGTGCTAAATTCACATAAAAACCAATTATAAGCTGTATAACATGTGATTTAGTTCTAATTTATGTGAATCAAAACATTTGTTTAGAGGCACAATCCTCACTCGAGCAGAAAAATGAGATTTTTTAATTTGAAAAACCATAAGTGTAATCATGATTGGAGGAGACAAATTTCATCTGGTAAAAAGTGGGTCATAATAGCTAAAATAACTATAAGCGGTAAATAACAAGCTCTCTTTAACACTGCATGCTGTGGAGAAATTTAACGTGATAAAATAGGAAAACAATTATGCATAAAATAATACACTAATTACGTTTAAATAATAAGCTGCTGTTTTTATTCTTTTCAACATAATTGGAATTCATCAAGCAAAATAAAGTAAATACATTTATGCTTGATTCCTACCAAGCCCAGTGAGCATTCTAATATGAATCCCACGAAATGGTGACTTTTTTTTAAAGCGTGGTATGTTTAAACAAAAACTGCAATTTTGTACCCCGAAAGCTGACTGCAGTAAAAGCTAAAAAAATGTAACATTAGTCGTATGCAAAATTTTGTATCTCAGAGCAAAACTCTGATTTGCAATTGCGAGTTTTAAGCCAGGTAAGAACCTAGCATTAGTCATCTAATATGTAAATTTTATATTCACGACGAGCAGTTCTGAAATTTAATGATCCAGAGAAGCGGTCTAGAACTTCAATTCAAATAATCTCCACCAGTAATGACTTTTTGGACTTTGAAATACACAAGTATGTAGGTATGTACACAATTAAACATGGATGCTACCAAATCAGCGAAAAAAGTCACAGAATTTCTTAGAGATGAACACGTCCGAAACAAAATCATTTTATTTCTCCACCAACTCAGAGTTTCGAATTTTTCATCATTTGACCTAACTATACAGATAACAAAATACGTCTATACATTTTGTTCGTATTGAATTCAGCAAACTGAAGAGACTACTCTGTGTTGCGAAAAGATACAAGATTCAGCACAAACGAAACATATTAAAAAGCAGATTGAAGAGGCTTCATTGAAAAAAAAAGACACAGAATTTGGACAAGAAACTGTGTTTTAAACTACTCAAATGTACTGCAGGAATTACTAGTTTGCTATTACAGTATTTTCTTTTAACATAGCTATTAATTTTTTGAAACAAGTTTTTTTTTCAAATCAAAGTAACTAGCAACATTCAAACTTAAAATAAACAAAAATTAGTCTGCATATAACAGGGATTGCCCCTTCTCGGCCCCCCAATATTTATGCTAAAGTTCTATGCTACCATAATGAAAGCATTGCGAGAACAATAAACGTGCAACTGATTGAGTTTTAAAACATTTAAATAAAAAAAATAGTATAATTTAAAGCGAATGCACAGACATGAGCTCCACTATTTTTCGACATTTCAAGTTTTATTGTCGGTCTTTACTTTCATTTGACTTTTTTTTAATACCATACCCAGCGTGACAGTTTATCAAACAGTTCGCAACCCGGCTCAATAGTAACCGAAACTTTAAAAATTGGAATTTTGACCAATAGCTACATCAAAAGAATCAAATTTTTATTCTGATTTCAAATATATAAGTTTCCTCAAGTTTAGTCTGACCCATCAAAAAATACAAGCCTGAGAAAATTTGCCTTATTTTCGAAAAACGGAGAAACACCCCCTAAAAGTCATAGAACTTTAATGAAAATCACACCATCAGATTTAGCGTATCAGAGTAAGAGAACCCTACTATAGAAGTTTCAAGCTCCTATCTGCAAAAATGTGGAATTTTGTTTTTTTTTTGCCAGAAGAAAGATCCCGGATGCGTTCCCAGGGGTGATCGTATCGACCCAGTGGTCCTAGAACATCGCGGGAGGGCTCATTCAAACGGAAATTAAAAGTTCTAGTGTTCTTTTCAAGTGACCAAAAAAATGGAGGGCAACTAGTGCCCCTCCCACGCTCATTTGTTTCCCAAAGTCACCCGATCAAAATTTTGAGATAGCCATTTTTTCGGCATGGTCGGAATATACAATAGCTATGTCTTTGAGGATGACTTAATCCCCCACAGTCCCTGGGGGAAGGTCGGCAAGTTATGAACTTTGCCCAATGTTAACATATAGCATTGGTTATTGGGAAATATACAGAAGTTTTCAGGGGGGATTTTATCTGGTAGTTTGGGGAGGGGGTCGGAGATTATGTGGGAGGATCTTTCCATGGAGGAATTTTTATGGGGGAAAGGACCTTGCTATGAAAGGGGTGCCGGATTTCCCAGCATTATTTAAAGAAACGATCAGAAATTAAATTAAAAAATTTATTTTTTCAACTGAAAGTAAGGAGCAACATCAAAACTTAAAATGAACAGAAATTATTATGTAAATGATTGGATTCGCCCCCTAGTAATTACCTCGCTCTTTACGCTAAAGTTTTTTTGTTCTTTCATCAGAGCTATTTATTCTAATTAACGGTCTTTGTGATTAAGGGGTCATTAGTAGAAGGGCCTTATTGAGCCCCATTGCTCACCCCTGCTGCCATCTACAATTTAGTTTAATACGGAACGAACTCCTTATAAGGGCATAGCCTCCCTAGGGAGAACACGTGGTTAATGGGGTCAATGACCTCTTTTTCCAAGGTCGATTTATTTTATGTTTCTATGTGTAATAACTCCGGAACGAAGGTTGCACATGCGCATTGAATTCTAACGGGAACAATGTTATTGATCTAGGACTCGAGGGGGAAGTGAATTTCCGAGAACTTGATTGCATAATCAAAGTGTGTCAACAACAACAACATCGACCTTGACATTTGCTGAGAGCGTGCACTTACAACAACAACAACATCGACCTTGGAACACCTGTGCTGTCGACCTCAATTCACCTATCGTGAATCAATAATTCCCCTTAGAAACAACAAATTAATCCCCCTTTCTTGACAGATCAATCAACCAATGACATCATCTGTCAGACTTTAAAAATTTTCGCATAGAAACGATTCTCCAGGAATAAATCCAAGTCAATAATGTCTTTGCCTCGGAAACGACTCTTTTGGTCGAACTCCAAAGGATATTAATAGCCAAAGGCCATGGAAACAATTCACCAAGAAACATCTTAGCGATGAATTGTTTTAGCGCGGGAATCAGGTTTCTTATTAATTTGAATTGCATTAGCGCAGAGATGCCAAAAACAAAATGAACACGCTGAATTACGTTTAGGGATTATTTGGGCGAAACTGTTTGAGACAGGTTATGGAACTATTTCGGCGAAACAGTTAGAGACATTTTAAAAGATGATTTTTTATGAGATTTTAGAAGAGAATTTAATGGTGAAACTCTGTGGTCGTTATAATACACAAGTTTCATTTGAACAGTGTTGTGAGGTCCTCTAACCCAACCCAAAGGGTTCCAATCCTCCTACCCCAACCCCGAAGGAAGCCCCCGGTCCTCAAAGGCCCTCCAAGCTCCCAAAGGGCCACCGGCACCCCCAAAGGCCCACCCAGACCCCCAAAGGCCCACCCCGACCCGCAAAGGCCATCCCCGGGCCCCCCAAAGGCCCATCAAGCTCCCAAAGGACCAACGGGGTCCCAAAGGCCCTCCACCGGTCCCCAAATGTCCCCCAGGTCCCCAACTGCCCCCCCGACCCCCAAAGGCCCACCCAGTGCCCCAAAGGCCCACCCGGTGCCCCCAAGGCCCGCCCCCCGCCCCCAAAGGTCCCCCGGACCAGAGAAGCGCCGCCGGGATGCGCCGTGGGCCAGGAAAGCGCCGCAAGATGCGCCGCAGGGATGCGCCGCGGGTCAGGAAAGCACCGCAGGGGATGCGCCGCAGGGAGGCACCGCAGGAAAGCGCCGCAGGATGCGCCGCAGGGATGCGCCGCAAAAAAAAAGTAAACTAAAAAGTAAAAATTTCGAAATATTATCCCCCAAACGCCCTCCTCAGACCCCCAAATGCCCTCCCCCGGTCCCCAAAGGTCCCCCCGAGCTCCCAAAGGACCACCCGCCCTCAAGGGACCCCCAGACCCTCAAAGGCTCTCCCCGAGCACCCGTCTTTCGTTGAGGTGTGTTGTCTGAAACCTATGAGTTGGGAGGTGTAGTTTGCTACTTCAGGCTTTTCTGAGCTAAGGTTTCCTAGTATTTCCTAGGTGAATGTTGTCTGAAACCAATAGTTTGGGATGATTAGTTTGCTATTTCAGGCTTTTATGAGCTAGGTTTCTTAGCCTTTCGTTGGTGTGTGTTGACTGAAACTTATGATTTGGGATATGTAGTTTGCTATTTTTGACTTTTCTGAGTTGGATTTCTTAGTCTTTCATAGGTGTGTGGTGTCTGAAACCTATGATTTGGGATGTGTAGTTTGCTATTTTCGACTTTTCTGAGCTGGATTTCTTAGCCTTTCATAGGTATGCGTTGTCAGAAAATTATGATTTGGGATGTATAGTTTGCTATTTCAGGCTTTTCTGAGCTAAGGTTTTCTAGTATTTCGTAGGTGATTGTTGTCTGAAACCAATAGTTTGGGGTGAGTAGTTTGCTATTTTTGACTTTTCTGAGCTAGGTTTCTTAGTCTTTCGTTGGTGTGTGTTGACTGAAACCTATGATTTGGGATGTGTAGTTTGCTATTTTTGACTTTTCTGAGCTCGATTTCTTAGTCTTTCATAGGTGTGTGTTGTCTGAAACCTATGATTTGGGATGTGTGGATTGCTAGTTTTTACTTTTCTTAGCAGGTTTTATTAGAATTTCCTAGGTGTGTGTTGTCTGAAACCTAAATTTTGGGATGACTAGTTTGCTATTTTTGACTTTTCTGAGCTAGGTTTCTTAGCCGTTCATAGGTGAGTGTTGTCTGAAACCTATGATTTGGGATATGTAATTTGCTATTTCCGACTTTTCATAACCGGATTTCTTAGTCTTTCGTAGGTGTGTGGTGTCTGAAACCTATGATTTGGGATGTGTGAGTTTCTATTTTTTTTACTTTTCTGAGCTGGATTTCTTAGCCATTCGTAGGTGTGTGTTGACTGAAACCTATGATTTGGGATGGTTAATTTGCTATTTTTGACTTTTCTGAGCTAGATTTCTTAGCCTATCATATGTGTGTCCTTTCAGAAAATTATGATTTGGGAGGTGTAGTTTGCTTTTTGGACTTTTCAGAGCTAGGATTCTTAGTCACTCATAGGTGTTTGTTGTCTGAAACTTCGAGTTTGGGATGAGTAGTTGGCTATTTCAGACTTTTCTGAGCTAAGGTTTCTTAGTATTTCGTAGGTGAATGCTGTCTGAAACTTATGATTTGGGAAACTTATGATGTCAGAACATTATGATTTGGGATGTGTAGTTTGCTATTTCAGGCTTTTCTGAGCTAAGGTTTTCTAGTATTTCGTAGGTGAATGTTGTCTGAAACCAATAGTTTGGGATGAGTAGTTTGCTATTTTTGACCTTTCTGAGCTAGGTTTCTTAGTCTTTCGTTGGTGTGTGTTGACTGAAACCTATGATTTGGGATCTGTAGTTTGCTATTTTTGACTTTTCTGAGCTAAGGTTTCTTAGTCTTTCATAGGTGAATGATGTCTGAAACCTATGATTTGGGAATATGTAAATTACTATTTCGGGCTTTTCTGAGTGGGATTTCTTAGTCTTTCATAGGTGTGTGTTGTCTGAAACCTACGATTTGGGATGGGTGGATTGCTACTTTTGACTTTTCTGAGCTGAATTTCTTAGCCATTCATAGGTGTTTGTTGTCTGAAACCAATAGTTTGGGATGAGTAGTTTGCTATTTTTGGCTTTTATGAGCTAGGTTTCTTAGCCGTTCATAGGTGTGTGATGTCTGAAACCTATGATTTGGGGGTGTGTGGGTTGATATTTTTTGACTTTTCTGAGCAGGATTTCATATCCATTCGTAGGTGTGAGTTGACTGAAACCTATGATTTGGGATGGTTAATTTGCTATTTTTGACTTTTCTGAGCTAGATTTCTTAGCCTTTTATAGGTGTGTCCTTTCAGAAAATTATGATTTGGGAGGTATAGTTTGCTTTTTGGACTTTTCAGAGCTAGGATTCTTAGTCACTCATAGGTGTTTGTTGTCTGAAACTTCGAGTTTGGGATGAGTAGTTGGCTATTTCAGACTTTTCTGAGCTAAGGTTTCTTAGTATTTCGTAGGTGAATGCTGTCTGAAACTTATGATTTGGGATATAGTATTTCGTAGGTGAATGCTGTCTGAAACTTATGAAATGGGATATGTAAATTACTATTTCGGGCTTTTCTGAGTTGGATTTCTTAGTCTTTCATAGGTGTGTAGTGTCTGAAACCTATGATTTGGGATGTGTAGTTTGACATTTTAGACTTTTCTGAGCTAGGTTTCTTAGAATTTAATAGGTATGTTTTGTCTGAAACGTATGATTTGGGATGTGTAGTTTGCTATTTCAGGCTTTTCTGAGATAAAGTTTTCTAGTATTTCGTAGCTGAATGTTATCTGAAACCAATAGTTTGGGATGAGTAGTTTGCTATTTTTGACTTTTTTAGCTATGTTTTTTAGTCTTTCTTTGGTGTGTGTTGTCTGAAATACATGATTTGGGATTTGTAATTTGCTATTTTTGACTTTTCTGAGCTGGATTTATTAACCTTTCATAGGTGTGTGTTGACTGAAACCTGTGATTGGGATGAGTTGTTTGCTTATTTTGTCTTTTCTGAGCTGCATTTATTAGACTTTCCTAGGTGTGTGTTGACTGAAACCTATGATTTGGGATGAGTGGTTTGCTATTTGGACTTTTCAGAGCTATGATTCTTAGTCCGTCATAGGCGTTTGTTGTCTGAAACTTCTAGTTTGGGATGAGTAGTTTCGCTATTTCAGGCTTTTCTGAGCTAAGGTTTCTTAGTCTTTCATAGGTGAATGATGTCTGAAACCTATGATTTGGGATATGTAAATTACTATTTCGGGCTTTTCTGAGTGGGATTTCTTAGACTTTCCTAGGTGTGTGGTGTCTGAAACCTTGGATTTGGGATGGGTGGATTGCTACTTTTGACTTTTCTGAGCTGGATTTCTTAGCCTTTCATCGGTGTGGTGTGTGAAACCTATAGTTTGGGATGACTAGTTTGCTATTTTTGACTTTTCTGAGCTAGGTTTCTTAACCGTTCATAGGTGAGTGTTGTCTGAAACCTATGATTTGGGATATGTAAATTACTATTTCGGGATTTTCTTAGCTAGATTTCTTAGTCTTTCGTTGGTGTGTGTTGTCTGAAACCTATGATTTGTGATGGATTGATTGCTACTTTTGACTTTTCTGAGCTGGATTTCTTAGCCTTTCATAGGTGTTTGTTGTCTGAAACCTATAGTTTGGGATGACTAGTTTGCTATTTTTGACTTTTCTGAGCTAGATTTCTTAGCCTTTCATAGGTGTGTCTTTTCAGAAAATTATGATTTGGGATATGTAAATTACTATTTCGGGCTTTTCTGAGTTGGATTTCTTAGTCTTTCATAGGTATGTGTTGTCTGAAACCTATGATTTGGGATATGTGGGTTGCTATTTTTTTACTTTTCAGAGATGGATTTCATAGACGTTCATAGGTGAGTGCTGTCTGAAACTTATGATTTGGGATGGTTAATTTGCTATTTCCGGCTTTTATTAGCTAGGTTTCATAGCCTTTCATAGGTGTATGTTGTCAGAAAATTACGATTTGGGATGTGTAGTTTGCTATTTGAACTTTTCAGAGCTAGGATTCTTAGTCCATCATAGGTGTTTGTTGTCTGAAACCAATAGTTTGGGATGACTAGTTTGCTATTTCAGACTTTTCTGAGCTAGATTTCTTAGCCGCTCATAGGAGTGTGTTGTCTGAAACTTATGATTTGGGATATGTCAATTACGTTTTCGGGCTTTTCTGAGTTGGACACTTCTAAATTTTTCCACGCACGAAAACTTACACACACACACGTAAAAACTTACACACACAAAAGCTTAGACACACAAAAACTTACACACACACACACACACAAAAACTTACAAACACAAGAAAAAACATAAACACACACGCAAAAAAAAAAAGCAAGACAAAAACTAAAATGAACACAAAAACTTAAACACACACAAAAACTTACACACACGCACAAAAACCTACAATCACACACAAAAACTTACACACACACTAAAACTTACACACACACACGAAAACTTACACACACACACACACAAAAACTTACACACACACACACATGAAAACTTACAAACACACACACGAAAACTTACACACACACGCCAAAACTTACACACACACAAACTAAAACACACACACACACACAAAAAAACTGACACATGTACACGAAAAATAAAATGAAAACGAAAAATCAAATTAACAAAAAATATTACACACACACACACACACACACAAACACACATACAAAACACAAACACAGACAAACACACAAACGAAAACTAACAAAAAAACGAAAAAAAAATAAAACAAAACAACTCATAAAAACACAAAAACAGACACTCTCACAAACAAATAAAAATTCTAACTATAAATAACTTTCACAAAAAAAAATACATTCAAAAAAAATATTACACACACACACACACACACACACACACAAAACTCACACACACACACACAAACGAAAAATTACAAAACCAAGCAAAAAAATAAACACACAAAAACTTACACACACACCCACACACAAACACACACAAAAAAAAATTCCAAATTAACAAAACAAAAACTAACACAAAAACTCTAACACAAATACAAACACACACACACACACACACACAAAACTCACACACACACACAAGAAAACTCACACACACACGCCAAAACTTACACACACAAAAACATACACAAACACAAACAAACAAAAACACAAACACAAACACAAAAAAACAAAACACACAAAAAAAAAAAAAAACACAAACTAACACACAAAAAATAACACACAAAAAAAATAAAAAACACACACACAAAAACTTACACACACACACAAAATATAAGACACACACAAACTTACACACACACACACAAAAACATACACACACAAGCAAAAACTTACATTCACACACAAACTTACATGCACACAAAAAATTACACGCACACAAAAACTTACACACACTCACAAAAACTTACACACACACGCCAAAACTTACACACACACAAAAACTTACACACACACACACACACACACACTTAAACAAGCACAATAAAAATAACATGCACACAAACAATTACACACACACACACACACACACACACACACGATAACTTACACACACACGACAAAACTAAAACACACAAAATAGTAGACACACACAAACATACACACACACAAAAACTTACACACACACTCAAAAACTAACATGCACACAAAAACTTACATGCACACAAAAACTTACACACACAAAAACTTACACACACGCAAAAAAACTTACACACACACACAAAAACTGACACACACACACACGAAAACTTACGCACACACACGAAAACTAACACACACACCCGCCAAAACTCATACACACACAACAACTTACACACGCTGACCATATCACAGTTAAATTGTCTTTAATTTTTCAAATTTCATTTTGAATTTCTGTCGTGAAATGCAATAGTTGGAATATTTCAGTAGTGACTTGTTGTGCTTTACCTTCTCACAGTTACATTCTCTTGATTTTTCGAAGTTCATTTTGAATTTCTGTCATGAAATGCAAGAGTTGGAAAATTGGGGTCTTAGTCCACCAACCCGAATGGTGGAAATCCACTAGCTCAGTATTGGGGTCCCAGTCCACCAGCCTGAACGGTGTAAATTCACTAGCTCAGAATTGGGGTCTTAGTCCACCAGCCTAAATGGTGGAAATCCACTAGCTCAATATTGGGGTCTCAGTCCACCAGTCTGAATGGTGGAAATTCACTGTTTAAGTTAGGTTAGGTTATCTTATCATGAGCGCTCATGATAAGTTAACCTAACCTTTTCCGGCGAGTCGGGTTAGGTTAGGCTAGATTAAGTTAGGTTAGGGTAAGTTAGGTTAGGTTAGCCCCTGTACGCGTCCCTTCGGTTAGCTTAGGTTAGGTGAGAGACAGGCAAAAAGTTAGGTGTATGATTCGGTTAGGTTAGGTTAGATTAAGTTAGGTGAGGTTAAGTTAGGTTAGGCTAGGTTAGCCTACGAACTCGCGCGGACGGAGGCTAACCTAGCCGAACCTAACTTAACCTAACCTAACTTAACCTAACTTAACCATACTCGCCGGAAAAGGTTAGGTTAATTTATCATGAGCGCTTATGATAAGTTAACATAACCTAACTTAAACAGGGAATGTCCAACATTCAGACAGGTGGACTGAGACCCCAATATTGAGCTAGTGGATTTCCACCATTTAGGCTGGTGGACTAAGACCCCAATTCTGAGCTAGTGAATTTCCACCGTTCAGGTTGGTGGACTGGGACCCCAAGACTGAGCTAGTGGATTTCCACCCTTCGGGTTGGTGGACTAAGACCCCAATTTTCCAACTCTTGCATTTCATGACAGAAATTCAAAATGAACTTCGAAAAATCAAGAGAATGTAACTGTGAGAAGGTAAAGCACAACAAGTCACTACAGAAATATTCCAACTCTTGCATTTCACGACAGAAATTAAAAATGAAATATGAAAAATTAAGACAATGTAACTGTGATATGTTAAGTGTGTGTAAGTTTTTGTGTGTGTGTAAGTTTTGGCGTGTGTGTGTGTAAGTTTTAGTGTGTGTGCGTGAGTTTTCGTGTGTGTGTGTGTGTAAGTTTTTGTTTGTGTGTGTAATTTTTTGGTCGTGTGTGTAAGTTTTTGTGTGTGTAAGTTTTTGTGTGCATGTAAGTTTTTGTGTGCATGTAAGTTTTTGCGTGTGGGTGTAAGTTTTTGTGTGTGTGTGTGTAAGTTTTTGTGTGTCTAATATTTTGTGTGTGTTAGTTTTTTCGTGTGTGTGTGTAAGTTTTAGTCTGTGTGTGTGTGTGTGTGTTAGTTTTTGTGTGAATGTAAGTTTTAGTGTGAATGTTTAAGTTTTTGTGTGTGTGTGTGTGTGTGTGTGTGTTTTTGTGTGTGTGTGTGTGTGTGTGTGTGTGTGTGTTGTGTGTGTGTGTGTGTGTGTAAGTTTTTGTGTGTGTGTAAGTTTTTGTGTGTGTGTGTAAGTTTGTGTGTGTGTGTTTGTAAGATTTTGTGTGCATGTATGTTTTTGTGTGCTTTTAAGTTTTTGAGTGTTTGTGTTAGTTTTTGTGTGTGTGTGTGTAAGTTTTTGTGTTTGTAAGTTTTTGTGTGTGGATGTAAGTTTTTGTGTGTGTTTGTAAGTTTGTGTGTGTTTGTGTGTGTGTGTGTAAGTTTTTTAGAAAAAACTTACACACACACATGTAAATTTTTGTGTGCATGTTAGTTTTTGTGTGCATGTAAGTTTTTGACTGTGGGTGTTATTTTGTGTGTGTGTTTGTGCTATTTTTTGTTTGTCTCTTCGTTTTTTTTTGTGATTCAGTTTTTGTGTGTGTGTTTGTAATTGTTTTTTTTTGTTTTGGTGTTTTTGTAATTTTTTTAGAAAAAACTTACACACACACAAAAACTGCTCAGAAAACTTAAAAACTGCTCAGAAAAGTCAAAAAATAGCAACCCGCACACCCCCAAATCATAGGTTTCAGACATCACACACCTACGAAAGACTAAGAAATCCGGTTATGAAAAGTCAGAAATAGCAAATTACAAATCCCAAATCATAGGTTTCAGACAACACTCACCTATGAACGGCTAAGAAACCTAGCTCAGAAAAGTCAAAAATAGCAAACTAGTCATCCCAAACTATAGGTTTCAGACAACAAACACCTATGAAAGGCTAAGAAATCCAGCTCAGAAAAGTCAAAAGTAGCAATCCATCCATCCCAAATCATAGGTTTCAGACAACACACATCTATGAAAGACTCAGAAATCCAGCTCAGAAAAGTCAAAAATAGCAAACTACATATCCCAATTCATAGGTTTCAGTCAACACACACCAACATAAGACTAAGAAACCTAGCTCAGAAAAGTCAAAAATAGCAAACTACTCATTCCCAAACTATTGGTTTCAGACAACATTTACCTACGAAATACTAGAAAACCTTAGCTCAGAAAAGCCTGAAATAGCAAACTACACATCCCAAATCATAATGTTCTGACAACACATACCTATGAAAGGCTAAGAAACCTAGCTCAGAAAAGTCGAAAATAGCAAACTACACATCCCAAATCATAGGTTTCAGACACTACACACCTATGAAAGACTAAGAAATTCTGCTCAGAAAAGCCTGAAATAGCAATTTACATATCCCAAATCATAAGTTTCAGACAGCATTCACCAACGAAATACTAAGAAACTTTAGCTCAGAAAAGTCTGAAATAGCCAACTACTCATCCCAAACTCGAAGTTTCAGACAACAAACACCTATGAGTGACTAAGAACCCTAGCTCTGAAAAGTCCAAAAAGCAAACTACACCTCCCAAATCATAATTTTCTGAAAGGTCACACATATGATAGGCTAAGAAATCTAGCTCAGACAAGTCAAAAATAGCAAATTAACCATCCCAAATCATAGGTTTCAGTCAACACACACATACGAATGGCTAAGAAATCCATCTCAGAAAAGTAAAAAAAATAGAAACCCACACATCCCAAATCATAGGTTTCAGACACCACACACCTACGAAAGACTAAGAAATCCGTTTATGAAAATTCGGAAATATAAACGTAAAGAAAAAAAATAATATTTTTCAGACATCATTCACATATGAAATTCTAAGAAACCCATCTCATAAAAGTCATAAGTAGCAAAGTATTCATAACAAACGATTGGTTTCAGACAACAAAAACCTATGAAAGGCTAAGAAATTCAGCTCAGAAAGGTCAAATGTAGCAATCCCCCCATCCCAAATCATAGGTTTCAGACAACACACACCAAAGAATGACTAAGAAATCCAACTCAGAAAAGTCAAAAATAGCAAACTACATATCCCAAATCATCAGTTTCTGTCAACACACAACAACGAAAGACTAAGAAACCTAGCTCAGAAAAGTCAAAAATAGCAAACTATTCATCCCAAACTATTGGTTTCAGACAACATTCACCTACGAAATACTAGAAAACCTTAGCTCAGAAAAGCCTGAAATAGCAAACTATACATCCCAAATCATAATTTTCTGACAACGCATACCTATGAAAGGCTAAGAAACCCAGCTCAGAAAAGTCGAAAATAGCAAACTACACATCCCAAATCATAGGTTTCAGACACCACACACCTATGAAAGACTAAGAAATCCAACTCAGAAAAGTCAAAAATAGCAAACTACATATCCCAAATCATAAGTTTCAGTCAACACATACCAACGAAAGGCTAAGAAACCTAGCTCATAAAAGCCTGAAATAGCAAACTACTCATCCCAAACTATTGGTTTCAGACAACATTCACCTATGAAATACTAGGAAACCATAGTTCAGAAAAGCCTGAAGTAGCAAACTACACATCCCAAATCATAGGTTTCAGACAACACACATCAACGAATGACGGGTGCTGGGGGAGAGCCTTTGTGGGTGGGGGGGGCCCTGGAAGACGAGGGGGACGGGGGGAGCGCGGGGGGCTCTGGGGGGCCCTGGAGAGGGCCTGGGGGGGTGGGAGGCGAGCGTTGGGCTGATAAATTTTCGAAATTTTTACTTTTTAGTTTACTTTTTTTTTTGCGGCGCATCCCTGTTGCGCATCCTGCGGCGCATCCTGCGGCGCATCCTGCGGCGCATCCTGCGGCGCATTCTTAAAGAATTGGACCAAAATTTGAACTTTAGCGTAAAGAGCGAGGTATTGACTAGGGGACAAACCCCCTAATATGTGTAATAAACATATACGAATATAGAAGTTCGTTACGTAAGTTAATTCGTACTGTTACGTCGGATCAAAGTTTCGAGAAAGCCATTTGGCCAAAAAAAAGTAAAATTAATATGCAAATTTCATTTTAATTATTCATGTACGGTTAGCCAAAATCAAAGCTGCATTTATTCAAAAACGTTCAGAAATTAAATTAAAAAACAAGTTTTTTAAATAAAAGTAAGGAGCGACATTAAAACTTAAAACGAACAGAAATTATTCCGTATATGAAAGGGGCTGTCCCCTCATCAACGCCTCGCTCTTTACGCTAAAGCTTAACTCTGTCTTACAACTTTTTTTTTTTTTTACAATAAAAAACTTTAGCGTAAAGAGCGAGGCATTGACGAGGAGACAGACCCTTTCATATACGGAATAATTTTTGTTCGTTTTAAGTTTCAATGTCGTTCCTTACTTTCAGTAAAAAAAAAAACTTGCGTTTTTTTATTTAATATCTATAAACAGGTGAATATTAGTCAAATTCAACGCCCATCCTTCCCTGGAAATGTAAGAAGTTTCATATTTTGTAGATAGAGGCTTTAGAGTCTTCTTACATGTTGAACTGAATTACATAATTTCCATCAAGACCATACAAATTTTTAGGAGAGGTCAATTACAATTTCTAGAATTGTGCAAATTTACATTTGATGAGCAACTTTAAATTTCATTAATTCTACTTATTTAAAATCAGCATAAACGTGTCACATATACATTAGTCATAACTTAGATTTTAAAATTAGACTGGAGATCTTAGTGGATTCCCCATCAAATTTTATTTTTATTAGGACGTCTCCCATGGACGTTGGCAGGGGTACTAAGAGTAAATTCCCCCCGTGAAATAGGAAGACATTAGAAAAATGTAGATAGATAGAAAAATGAGAAATAACCCATTTTTAAATCACGGTAAAAAAAAAAAAACATGGTAACACCTGACTCCCCCTCATACGAAAGCCTTTCATGGTCTCTATCCATCTACCAGACTATATTTTTGAAATTTGGTGATAAGTTTTATTTTTTTTTTATCAATAGAAATTAGTTAAAAACTGGAAGAAAATCGTTGAAAAAAGGAAAATTTTCTTATTTTTTCAGATAATTTAGAATACCGGAAAAGTATATTTCCAGGTCATAATCATCCAATCGTCATAATTTTAATCGTCCAATAATCCAATTGTTTGAGGAGGGGGGTGAGTCTTGTGAAAATTTTGATCTTGCAGTGATGATTCTGAACACATACTTGAACTGTGGTAATATTGCTGTTAGTAAAGCAAAAACAAAAAAATGATCTGTTTTCATTCCCAAAGCAATGTGACAATAAAATGTAAGAATTTGCATCACATTGCTCTTTCAGGCACATGGTGGAGCCTAGCGCTTATTCTTGGAACCCTTAAACATAAAAAAAAAATTCAATTTTTAACCTAAAGAGCTAGGCGGCTGAAGGGTAGGCAACAACTTCCCTTATATATTGGATAATTTCTATCCGTTTAAGTTTGAACGTTACTCTTTGTTTTCACCTGAAAATAACAAATTTCTTTTCAACCTAACTTCTCTCCATTTTTAGTATTATATTATAGGGTACCCTAAATATAAAGGGACGTGCCGCCTCCTATTCCCTCGGTCTCCCCCTCTTTAAGCTATAAGTCCAGTGTTTGAATAGAATGTTTGAAGACTAGAAGGGCTTATTTAGTTGTGCTTGCTCTACACGAATAATAGAATATGGTTCTTAAAATTGATCTTTTGAGACCTCAGGCAAACCTTCCTCCCCCCAATAGTTCACTGTTTAAACACAGTGAAATATTTAAATACATTGAATGCAATATATTAAGCTAAAATTGCTGGAAACAAAGCTACTGATAGGACTTTCTAACCCCCCCCCCCCAAGAAATTTCCTGGTGGGGATCATGATGCTGCGATTGGCCTTCTCCACCACTCTGTTGGTAGGCATGCGAAATTCATATTTTAAGATACATATACACCGCTCCTCCATAATGGCTAATTCGCCATTATACAGCACTACACATAATTTAAAAAAAAATCAAGTGAATTAACTTAGTTAAATAAAGCATTAAGATAGGCCTACGTATAGACTAGGCCTACTTGACTTTTTATGAACGAATGCTCCACCGCGCAGCTATACTTCCTCTACAACTGGGAAGCTCAATATGTCGTTTTTGATACTTTTAAATCGAATACCTATCTCAGAATTTTCAGTCCACAGCAATTTGGCCCTCTTTGGAGTAAAATCGTAGTTTGGTGCACAAAATGGGAGAAAAAGCTACTTTCCTGTGGCACAGTCTTTTTTTACTTAAAAATGGCATTAGAAGTTTTACTTTTCGTTCCAATGAGCCCTCTCCTATTTTCTAGGGCCATTGGTTTGATACGATCATCCCTAGGGGAAACCCACCCAAATAAATATACATCTGTGAACGTCTGGGAAAAAATGCACAATTCTACATTTTTAAAGGTAAAAGTGCGAAGCCTCTACAGTAGGGGGTTCTCACATTATGAATCTAATGGTGTGATTTTCATTAAGAACATTTGACTTTCGGAGGGTTTTTTTACCCCTTTTTCTTAAAATATGGCAGATTTTTTCAGGCTTGTAGTTTTTTATGGGTAATTTTAAACTTAACTAAGGTTATATTTCCTAGTGTCTTTGTTATGTCTTGCATAGATTCCTGTTTATTGACTGTTAATTACTATAAACAGCTCAATATTTTATCGATTTGATATGTATTGTCAATCCTGTGGATATGTACTGGGGCTGCTAAGAAGCAAAATGGTCATGAGGTTTCGATATTTCTTCCCTGGTATGGGAGCCGTTACTTACACATGTGCATACATGTTGGCCATTAGGTCAACACCCCAGCCAAGCATTCGTCCTTGATAGTTCTGGAAGGGGGTGTCAAAGTAAAAAAAAATATATATTAGAAATAGATTTTCCCAACTTTCTATGGAGCACAAGAATCTTGGGAATGAAATTTTCTCTTGTAGTCTCAATCCCTGCTGTTCATAAATATGGTTGGTGACATGGGGTATTGGCAGCTCCACAGAAGGAAACATGTTTATCAAATGAAAGTTATTTTTTAGCTCTTTCCAGGAAAAGTTCTAGTTGAGGGGCTTCTAGCAATGTTGGAAATTAGCTGAGTTAGAAACTGAATGGAGCTTTCAGGAATCAATCTAAGGATGGCAATATACCCTGAGGAGATATTGTCAAGTTGCTACTTCTATCATTTCTTTATTTCTAGGGCATAGAAGACTCCGTAAATGAAATGTTTAAATTTTGACATTTAAATTTTGAAAGAAACGTTTTACCTTAATTTAGGGGGTTTTAGTCCCTTTTTCATTGGTTCTAGTATTTGATCCAATGAAAAAAAGTTTTTTTTTCTCCTGAAAGTAAGGAGCAGCATTAAAACTTGAAACGAAAGAATATGAGGGGGGGCTGCCCCTCCTCATTATCCCTCTCATCACGCTAAATTTTTTTAAGAGCTTAAAAAGGTTCAGATTTTAATTACGTGGCCCTTGAGTTTCAGGAATCGTTCTTAAAAAATTGACACAAAAAGTCTAAATTCAGCGTAAAGAGCGGGGTATTGAGGAAGGCGCAACCCAGTTCATATACGGAATAATATTTCTGTTTTAAGTTTTAATGCTGCTGCTTGCTATCAGTAGAAAAAACTTGTTTCTTTCATTTAATTTCTGATCATTTTTCAATTATCCCAGGAAATTTGCCCCCCTCTGTGAAAATTCCTCCTATGAAAAACTCATCCCTAGAAAGTTCCTCCCATGTAAAATTCTTCCACCGGAAATTTACCCCTGGGCAATTCCATCGCAAAATCTCCCTGAGCTTTAAGAGCTCAACTATGAAAGGTACAAAAAAAAAGTTTCGGTAACTATTGAGCCGCGTTCCTCCTTACTTACAGTTCGTTACCACGAACTGTTTGAAAATATAATTCCTATAATTTAAGTAGGATTTGAAGCCACAGTAAGACTGTTTTATTAAATTTCAGAAATTTTCAAATATTAAAAACCTTATGAATTGGGATTGGGCAAATGTATGAAAATGAAAATACTTTCCTTGTAGCTATTCTGGGCACCACGTCTATATTTAAATTTTCACTTTTATAACATCAAAATATAAAACAGCTTAAAAGTTCACTGCCTTTTTGAGCAGATGCTTACTTTGCTATAGGGCAGGGGGTACCGTCCTCTCCCAGACCTCGGTATTCCACCCCAGACTCCAGTTTGCCATCCAGCTGACATTTAGTTTCTTTAAAAATTTTGTCAAAAATAAGATAAGCCGGCATAATTTAAGCATCCACAGAAATAGGTCACAGTTTTTCTTTAGTGTATATGTACCTTTATCGTACTGCATGGCTCATTTTTCGGTTTTCACTCTCATTTTCAATTGATTTAGGAAAATTGGCTCCAACTTTGCCCCCCTCCCAGGATTTTGACAAAACTGTGCCACTGCTTTTGAGGGGGAATGGGTGGAGATAGGAACTTCAAAATACCTTCCTAGGGGATTGGTGGGGTCTGGATAATTCTTGGGAGTTTCATTCACCTTCCTCGACTACTTCCCAAGATAAATAAAAGTCCCTCGTCTAGAATTTATCCTCTTTCCAAATATCATATACATATTTATGAAAATGCACCCCCTCCCTCCTCAGCCTCTGATGGTCCCAGACATAGCCCCAGATCAGATAAAAAACATAGAAAACACTAAAACGATTAATTTCTCACTTTATTATCTTATTCAAATTTGTGAAAATGCACCCCCTCGCCCCCTGATGGTCCCAGACATAGCCCCAGGACCGATAAAAAAAACATAAAAAACACTAAACAATTAAATTTTCACTTTATTATCTTATTCATATTTATGGAAATGCCCCCCCCACCCACACCCCCTGATGGTCTCAGAGAGAGCCCTAGAAAAGATAAAAAACAAACACAGAAAACACTAAAACAATGAAATTCTCCCTTTATAACATCCTGCATGTTTCTATTTATCAGATCATCATGTTTCCTTCGGTTGTTACCCACACTTTTAAATAATTTTAAAATAATGTACTTGAGGCTACATCTGATAAGATCAGGGGGAGGGGTGTATTGTCGGAGAAGCAAATTTAGTGTTTATAAAAAATATAAAATGAAGAATCTAAGGGTAGGCTACTACTTTTGTTTTATTTAAAAACAATATTCCCTGCGGAGCTGCTAATAGCCCATGTTACTATAAAATCATACAAATAGGCTATGTCGATGCGATATTCCATTTGCTGAATCTCCTCAGGAATCTACAGGGATTTGAATCTACAGAAACAAGTAGCAAGCCTGTAGCCCAACCTTGCGGCGGCGAGGATCAATCCCTGAGCCCAGTATTGCCAAGCAGAGTATCAATCCACTGTGCTGCCACTAGGGTTAATAGGCTATATATACTTTACAATAACAAAATGAATATATTCTTTCGTCATCCCCCCCCCCCCTCCCCAAAAAAAACCATTTACCGAATTGAAATTAGAATACTGATTATATCCTAGATCCTACCGAGTGTAAGTCTTCAAATTGGACAGGCATGTGAGGACGAATTAAATACTGGAGAAAGGGTCAATTCTTCAAAACAGTAAAAATCGGTCTATTGCGAGGCAATTATTCGGAGTCGCTGAATCAATCATAACAATTTTCAGCTTTTCAGATAATCAAACCCAACCTTCCTCTCCCTCGTTTCTAGTTGAAAAGGGGTATATCTAACGCCAACAAATCGAAATTGTGAAGTGACCTACATAATCATTTTCACAACAGAGAAAGAATGATTTTATGAAGTTATACAGTTCCCAATATGCTTACCTAGTTTTTCTGGGTAAAGTGTCATATTCTATCCTAGTGCTGCACGCAGAACCCATCCATGTGAACTTTAATAAGCACTATATTATTAAAACAAAATTCTCACATCAAGTCTCGAAACAAGATAAAAGTTGCAACAAGTGAGAGTGGTAAAAGGTAGCGCTCAATTACAACCAGCATGGTTGAAACCGTGACCGTCAGAGCGTCCAACCGTGAAGACCTCATTATTGCTAAAAGTTGCTTCATAATAAGTTGAGATTACAGCTACTGTTCGTTTAGAGATTTGGTAGGCTACAGATTTTGACAAAAATCCAAACTATTCGGCAAAGGAAATACGTAAAGTATAGAAAAATTTTGAGTGACCAAGAGTTTAGTTGCGAGATTAGAATAGAGTAGAAAATTCTGATTTGCAATAATAGGTACTTCAGCTTTAAACCTAGACAGAAAAAATGTTCATATTTTTACTAAAAGGGTCGAGAAAACTGAAAGGCAGATATCGTCAAGCTCAAAGCACAAGGGTCTACCAGACATTTTTTGTAAAAAATGAGCTGGGAATGAGGGACAATCCGACAAATAAATGTTGATCCACTAGTAAAATTTACTAAGGCTTTTCTCGTTTACAAGAGATAGGTGAGACAATACACAGCTGGGACAAAAAGGTTTTGGCATCAACCATCAAGGGTTTCATAGGAAGGAGAGGCGACTTTAGCCCTCCTTCTCCAGGAAGAAAAAAACATGCAAAAGTTCTTTTTTTTTATTCAGAAGAAATATCGTCTGGGATAAGGTTTGGTAAAATGATTTTTTCGCACCAGAGGGACCCTCTGGTGCGAAAAAATCATTTTACAAAACCCTACCCTCTCCTGGAAAGTTTTTTTAGCATTCACCCCTTCCCCCATGGACAAATTTTATGCGTGCATCCTTGTCTATGGCTCATAAGCTGCCTACTAAAATCGTATGTATAAAATATGTATATGTCAAAATGAAATTGTATCATTAAGCTGAGCCTAGGCATTCCCCCGGAAAAATTCCCCCTTGGGAAATTCACCTGCAGAAAATTCACCCTGTGAAACCCCCCCCCCCCAGATAATTTCCCCTGGATAATTTCGGATGTTTATTAGAATGGAAAGTGAAAGTTCTACACACCTCTTTAGGTCACAGGCGATGCTATATCGTTGACTATAGTAAAGAGTTATACGAGTTCAATGTATTATTCTTTTCCCATGGGCACTTCAAATGAAAGGAGAGGTCGTATAAACTTCCGAAGAGGCTCATTCGACTGCAAATGAAAAGTTCTAGTGCCCTTATTAGGAGTAAAAAGTAATTGGAGGGCAACAAGCCACCGCCCACACCGTTTTTCTCCAAATGCATCCAACCAAAATTTTGAGATAGCTATTTTATTCAAAATAGTCTAAAGGTCAAATAAACCATGCTTCCAGGATTGACAACTCCTTCCAGTCACTGGGGCAAGGGCTGTAAGATATGCAAGTTGACCATTGTTAAGATATAATGTTTTTGGAGAGGGTGGCCGGGAAATTAATTGAAAATTGAGAGTTTTAGTCCTTTTTTAAATCGAAAGTGATTGGAAAACCAGCCAGCCCTCCTGTCATAGAGCTGTTTTTGATGTCTTACCCTTCTTTAAAAACTTCGTAACTCTCATTGAACTTTCAAGTAAATACAAAATTAGTTCTAAGGAAGGAGAGGGGGAGAGTTGAAGGTAGAAATCGATATCTAGTCCCTATTGATTTCTGGGAATATTTCTGGTCTACGCTGTTATTACGAAAGATAAGAGTGACATTAAACACCAAAATTAGCAGAATCTATTTCGTATAGGAAGGGGACTGCCCATTCCTCATCCCCAACCTCCCCCACGGGCTCGTAGAAACTTCGGAGGATGTTCATTCCATCGGAAATTGAGAATTTTAGTTCTTTTTTTTTTTAGGCTGAGAGTGATTGGAGACCAACCAGCCCCAGTCCTAAAACTGGTTTTGATATTTGGTCCTTTTGTTACCCCTTAGGACATCTGATCGACACTTTGAGGTACCTACTTTGTACTATCTCTGTGGCAGCTCATTTTTGCGTGTGTGGGAATTTTCATAGAAGGAATTTATCAGGGAGGGGGAATTTTTCGCGTCGGGGGGGATTTTCCACGGGGGAATTTTTTGCGGGGAAATATTCCAGGGGGATTTCTGGAGGGGTTCCGGTGAGAATTATCTGGGGGGACGCCGGCTCTCCAACTATGCACTGTCGATTTTTGTGGAAATGTTGTCATTTGAAACATGGGAAGAAAATGCCCCGCTTAAAAAGTCCTACACCTTATTTTCACTCTCCTGTAAAATAAAGAAAATACACTTTTGTGTTGGGCACAGCAATAACGAGTTGCTACTTTAGTCACAAATCGAAATAGCAGGGTCAATATTCATATAGAATAAACCGAAATCAAAGTGAAAAAATTAACAATAAGAGCCGTAATTATGAATGGCTTTATATTTCTCGTGACCTTAAGCTACGTGAACTATGATGATAAAGATGAGAGAGCATTGCGTAGGGGCTTATTGAGACGCTTGATTTGTGTAAAAAACCAAGTCTTTTACATTGAAAGTAAGGAGCAATACTAAAACTTAAAACAAAAAAAAATATTACGCATACGAGGGGCTTGCCTCCTCCTCAACAACTCGCTCTTCACGCTAAAGTTTTTCGGCATTTAAAAACAAAATACTTATTGTTCTAATTAAACGATCATTGTGTTTCAGGAGTCGTTTTTAAAGAATTGGGACAAAATTTAAACTTTAGCGTAAACAAAGAGGTGTTGAGGAGTGGGCAACCCCCCTCGTATACGTAATAATTTCTGTTCGTTTCAAGTTTTAATATTTCTCCTTACTTTCAGTTGAAAAAACTTGTTTTTTTTTATTTTCATTTCTGATTGTTTTTTAAATAACGCCAGGAATCTGGCTCCACCTTCAAGGAGAAATCGCCCTCCCCACGGAAATATCCTCTGGATAATTCAATCCTGGTGAAAATTTACCCCGAACAATTAACCCTTAACAGTTCCATGCGTGAAATTTAGTCAGTAAAAAGGAAGCAAGACATATAAAGAAATTTCGGTACTTGTGCACTATATGGTACACACCGCTATAGACTGTATCAAGGAAACCAGACACGAAACCTGCCAAACGGCTATTTGCTATCTAAATTGATTGCAAAGCGTTGTTTCTTATTGAATTTACAATATTTAAACGATTGTTTTTTTGGGTTTAGGGTGGGGGGAAGGTACCTAGGTTAGGTTACGTATTTAATATATGCTATGCTATATCCCCACCCCCTTAATGTGTAAATATATAGCCCAAATTTGCTTCTAAACTATTATATATTCATCCTGTTTTATCATATTTCATTAGCATTAACCAAACTTGGCTTCTTTCGTGTGTAACATATTATGCACAAGTACCGACATTTCGTATAGGAATTCTTGCAAATTCCCCCAGTATACAATTTTCCCTGAAAAGTTCACCCCGTGGAAAGTTCCTTCTACATGGAAAATTCTCCTCGTGCAAAGACCCCCCCAGCAAAAAATGTGTCCTCTCCTCTCCACCCGAAAAATGTATGCATACTTCCTAAAATTCTAATACAATACAAATACTCTACGTAAACAATTGGCAAATTTCATAACTTTAAGGCCTTTCCCCAGGGGCTGTTGGGGTCATGTTATATCCAAAGACATAGTTATTAGGTTTTTCAACTATGCTGAACATAAATAGTAATCTCAGAATTTCGATCGTACGATTTTGAGAAAAAACTGGCGTGGGAGGGGGCCTAGTTGCTCTCCAATTATTTTGGTCACTTAAAAAAAGCACTATAACTTTTAATTTCTGTTTGAATACGTCCTATCCCGATGATTTAGGCCCACTGGGTCGATACGATCACTCCTGGGAAAGAAAAAAAAACAATAAATACGCATCCCTGATCTTTCTTCTGGCAAAAAGTACAAAATTCCACATTTTTGTAGATAGGAGCTTGAAACCTCTACAGTACGGCTCTCTGATACAATAAATCTAATGGTGCGATTTTCATTAAGATTCTATGAATTTTAGTGGTTCTTTTCCCCTTTTTTGAAAATCAGGCGAATATTCTCAGGCTGGGATAAATAAACTCAACCTTTGATGGGATAAATAAACTTAATAAAACTTATATATTTAAAATATTCAGCATATTTTAAATATATAAATTAATTTTAATATTCAGCATATTCAGCATAAAAATTCAATTCTTTTGATATTATCCATGTATATGAAAAATCGGTTTTTAGAGTTTCGGTTACTATTGAGTTGGGTCGCTCCTTACTTACATTTCGTTACTGCGAACTGTTTGAGGAAGACCTCTGCGGTCGGGATTTTTGATAATCCAGTTGTGGCCAAACAAAAATTGGTTATCCTTGAATGGGCTGGTAAGAGGTCATAAGAAAGGATTTAAAAGAAATAGGAAAATCATAAGAGGAAGTAAATAATGCAGCTCTAAATAAAGAAATTTGTAGGCCTCAGGTGACTTGTGCTGTGATAAATTTCATTGAGAGGTGATCGGCAAGGCTAAAATTACTGGGAAATGCTGTTCTGAAAAATGCAGTATTGTTAAGGAGGATTCAAACACAATCCCACATGAAGACTTTTAACATGTCGGGCTGTTCTAAAATCTTTTAGAGTTAAATTCTTAAAAAAAATATTCCCAATATGTTTCCATCCCAAAGGTACATCCCTTCTTTCTTTTTTTGACATATCTGAAGCGACATCCTTTGGAAACAGAATTGTTATATATGGTTGAAATTTGATACAACAATGGCAGGACATTTAGCTTCCACAACTGTGGTGTTACTTGTATGATAAGCCTCCTACCGCTCAAGAGTAGTATGGGTATAATAGATTGAAAACCTACAAAAAAAACCCACAGTAAGGGTGTATAAGATTGAAAACCTACAAAAAAAACTACATGGATATGCGTGTAGTTTAACCGGTACATTGGCTTACCAGGGTCATTCACTTATAATTAGGAACATTACATTGGCTTAGCAGACGGGTTTTTTATGAGGTAACACGCATTTTTTGGGGTCAAGCGGTGATATAGCGGTGGTTAGTCTATATGAAGTAACTTGATTACTTGTTTTTTTTTTTTCTTTCTTGCTTTTTTTTTAATCTTTGCAACGTATGATGTACTCGAGCAAAAGCCCTATAAGATGTTCACACACTACATTCCATTCTTCATTGTGTTTTAAGACATTGATTATAGTACATTACATTTTATTAACTTTGAAAACAATGGATTCGCCAATTTTAAATGTGAGTACAATTTCATTCTATATCTTGTATTTTGGTTAGGTTATGTATTTAATATAATGCCCTCATGGCGGCCAACTTAAGAATTATTAATTTAAGAAAATAAGAATGTAAGAATTCTTATAATTTTAGTGGGTATTGTTGGTTCCATCTTTTTACTCAAGGTTAAGGAAAATGCCCCGTCGCCCCTCCCCCTCCCCCATCAATTGTGATTAAAATAATTTTGGAATAAATAATTTTGAAAATTAGAATTTTGACTTTTTCTGCTCTATTTACGAGATTTCAGACATTTCAATTCTTTTTCCACCAGCATTGGATATCACAGAATTGTCAATGCTTAGCAACATCACCCTCTTTGAGGTAAAATCGTGGTTTGGTACGACAAAATAGCCGCAAACGCCAATCTTTTTGACTGGTTAAAAAAAGGGCACTAAGACTTTTAGTTTCTCTTCGAATAAGTCCTTTCCTAATTTTCTAGCATTATTGGTTCGATACGATCACCCATAGAAAAAAAAATTAAAGAAAAAACGTTTTACTAGTAAATTCAAATTTCAGAGGGACTTAGCCCCGCTCCAACAACACAAAGCTTAAAATATGATGCGTATATTCGATAGAAACGGCAAAGCACGCTTTTTTCTATTATGTAAAACAAAAAACTCCCTTTTCCATTGCTCTGTTAGGAGCATAATTCTGTAGTTTTAGTTCTTTTTCGTTCAAAAGAATCCTTTCCCAATCCTGCATTTAAAATGTACTATCTTCTTCCACTCTAAATAAAGCCATCTGTGTTTAACATGTTACCAAAGAGGGGATGATTTCAAAACAACATTCCGCTGCAACCCGGATCTAATTACTCTAACTGTTATCGGTCTGATGTGATCTGTTCGCGGTATGCGTCGTATCGGGATTAAGAAAAAAAAAGACGGATATGTGCGATTCAAGGCTCATTGACAAAAGAGTTTGTTTTTTGACCAAATTAGAGAGATATTTTTCAATTGTATTTGATGAAAGTAAATGGATTTCATAGATGATTAAGAGGCTTTTATAAAAATATATGACAGGGAAGAGGGCAATTAATCAATTCTAACACAGTTTATCTTTACTTGGCATCCGTTAAAAACGAAATTTTTGTGTTAAATAAGTAATTCTTGTATCTTTTAAAAGCGCTTTACGTGGTTTGAGACAGACTTTGTTCCCTGATTCCGTGTGGTTAGAGGGGATTCTTTGTGCAGACTAATTTTTTCTTCTGTAAAAAAGGGAATTGTTTTTTTTTTTCATGCTAAATTTTGCCTTCTTTTTAAGAAAGAGGATTCCTACAATTACCCTCCCCTGGAAAAGAGAGCTAAGACTAACGGCGTTGCTCCAATACAACAAGTGGAGATAGGCGATCCATTGGGGGCCACTCACATCCAGTCCAAACCGACGCTGCCTGCTAAAAACTCACCAGTGCCAGGTCCTATGCATCCAGGTAGAAAGCTGAAAAGAGAATGGATAGTTGCTCACATGATGGGGAGCCCCACTGGCTTACCTGTACAAGCCAGTGACATCTCCACCACATCTATGCAAGAAACGGACGGCACTCAACAGCAGTCTGAATTTGGAAATGTGAGTATTTTCACCTCTAGCTTCTACCTATTTCTATCCAACTTTTTTTTGTTTTTTTTAAGTATTTTCTTTTAGCCATTTTTCAACACCGTAAAAGTGTATGTCAGAGATATTAAAATGTTAAAATGATGGTACGTGTTAAATATTCGGGAAACATACGAGTAGAAAAAATGCTTCACTACAGATAAGGCTATTGTGTCTTTCTGAGGGAGGAGGAGGTAACTTTTTAGTTTAAAAAATTTGTTTATGAATAGAAAAACTCTTGACTACAGATATGCCTATTGTGTGCTTGTGAGGGGAGATGGGGTAATTTTTTAGTTTAAATAATTCTAGGAGGACTTGGGGTTTGTTTGAGGTTATTGAAAAATGGTTCGTGTTAAATATTCGGGGGACGTCCGAGTAGAAAAAATGCTTCACAACAGATAAGGCTATTGTGTCTGTCAGAAGGAGGAGGGGGTAACTTTTTAGTTTTAAAAATTTGTTTCTGAATAGAAAAACGCTTCACTACAGATATGGCTATTGTGTCTTTCTGAGGGAGGAGGAGGTAACTTTTTAGTTTAAAAAATTTGTTTATGAATAGAAAAACACTTCACTACAGATAATGCTATTGTGTTTTTCTGAGGGAGGAGGGGGTAACTTTTTAGTTTAAATAATTCTAGGAGGAACTGGGTTTTGTAGGATGGTATGGAAAAATGGTACGTGTTAAATATTCGGGAAACGTACGAGTAGAAAAAATGCTTCACTACAGATAAGGCTATTGTGTCTTTCTGAGGGAGGAGGGGGTAACTTTTTAGTTTAAAAAATTTGTTTATGAATATAAAAACGTTTCACTACAGATAAAGCTATTGTGTTTTTTTTTTGAACTTTGTGAGGGAGGAGGGGGTAACTTTTTAGTTTAAATAATTCTAGAAGGAATTGGGTTTTGTTGGATGGTATGGAAAATGGTACGTGTTAAATATTCGGGAAACATACGAGTAGAAAAATGCTTCACTACAGATAAGGCTATTGTCTTTCTGAGGGAGGAGGGGGTAACTTTTTAGTTTTAAAAAAAATTTTATGAATAGAAAAACGCTTCACTACAGATAAGGCTATTGTGAACTTTCTGAGGGAGGAGGGGGAAACTTTTTAGTTTAAATAATTCTAGGAGGAATTGGGTTTTGTTGGATGGTATGGAAAAATGGTACATGTTCAATATTCGGGAGACGTACGAGTAGAAAAAATGCTTCACTACAGATAAGGCTATTGTGTCTTTCTGAGGGAGGAGGGGGGGTAACTTTTTAGTTTTAAAAACACGTGTTAAATATTCGGGAAACATACGACTAGAAATGAACATGATATTTCAACTTTATGAAATAATGCTTATTTCACATAAAAAATAAAACTTTTTTTTCTACAGATTAAAGATATAGCACCACCACCGACACCATTGAGTGATGAACCAAGTGTATTTACAGGACCAATTCTGTCACCACCAACGGAGTTCAGTGATGAACCTACACTAGTTCTAGAGGATATGGAGTGGCATAGGGGGTCCCTTAATGATGTGTTTGGGGATATGACTAGCCTAGACGACTTAAGCTGTGATATTGACATGCTTGAGGATCCGGAGTGGACAGATAGCTTTATGTGTTATCATTTAAGTAATGTTACTATTGCATCTGAACTAGGTCCTCATAAATAAATTCCATCACAGTACAATTCAGGCTGGATTGATCAATTGTCCCCGAACACCTTGGAATATGTACTAGGAGACCTCATGCCACATCCCCCCAATATGATTGAACAGTCTGGGAGTGGTGGTGTTATGGAAAGCTCCTGTCACCCTCCTCCATCATTCCAATTAATGACATAGATGGTAGTAGTAATACAACAGCAAGAATATCCCCTCTTCCGGATTTTTTCCGTTCTAACTCTGCCTTGCAACACACGTTGCTTTACAGCGCCCAATTCGGCGACCTTTTAAATTCCTTAGTGTCAGGGGATATAATAACAGATCCCCTGGTTATTACAAATTCATATACTGATAAGACTCGAGCCATTCTTGAACAACAAATAAGGGTGTGGGGAATGAGGGTCAGTTTAAAGGCATCAATATCACTAAGAATGTTTTTATTAATGAAAATGCAGGGAAGATGTATTCAAAATGCTTGCACACAGACATGTTGGCCATTCACCTGAATTTATGAAATTATCGGGTGGTCTTTCTAAATTGGGCTAATAGTATTCAAAGTAAGTGGGAAAATAATAACGATGGGGGTAGTGGATCTGTGGTTTTATTTATTGAAAGTTTAAATGTTAATATTTGTAGGTTTAAAAAGGATTTTATTGTAAGAGGTGGTCATGGGGGAGGGAGGACAATTGAATTAAAATATAATGCAGATTTAGAGGGGCGGAGAGGCATACAACGAATCTGTTTCGATACGAGGCTACAGTGTTTCAAGTATGCGTTTTTAATTGCAGCATACAGACTAAGTAAAAAATATGTTTTTAATAAGAATTAGTATAAAATGACATTTTATGGGAGGATGTGCTCAAAAGTCCAAAAAATAGAGTTTACTCGTTTAAAAGAACAATTCCCCGTGACGTTCAAAAGCATAAGTCCTGTTGAGCATGCTCATGCACATTTAAAGATTGTTGTCACAGTGTTACGGTATGAACCATAATTTGGAGTGGGCTCGTTTTTCAATAAGATGGGTATATTTTATTCAGCTTGACCTCTTTTAGTTACGTGTATAGATTGCTGTGCGAGGTTTCTATCCCCCCCAATCAAGTAATTTAATACAACTAGCTATGTAGGTACGACTGCGCATTCAAGTAGGTGTCTTAGGTTGGGTAGGCAGCGGAAAGGTGTGTATTATTACTGTCCAACATGCCTCTCAAGATTTCGCTCTGATTTAAAGTTAAACCATCATATGAAACACTGTAAACGTCATGGATACAAGGCTGTGGAGACGGTAAGCGGAAATAGAGTGATCTTACGTTTTAAAAATTTTCAAATCATGATCCTACAGAGCAATAAGATCAGTTTGGACTGCAAAGCTAAGCTCACGGACGTGTGTGATCCGTCAAATTCAAATCGTGTTAAAGTACATGAAGCTATAGGGGTCTCTTACGCTCAGGCACAACAAGATTCCAATAATACTATACAAGTGCTGGATGTAGTGGAGATATTTAGTGACAGAGAAAATTACAAGCACTTGGTATTGGTCAGTCTCAAAACAGCGAACGATGCAATTTCTTGGGCTCATTATACAAGCTCTTCCATGCTCCTATCACCAGATGACATAGTGACTATTAAGAATCGTAAACGTTGTTGGGTGTTCAAAAAGGAATTTGATGATTGTATTAGGACGGGGGGGAGGAGGAAGGTGATCGCGCCTGGTTATATATGGCATAACATTCATTCGAGGAGGGATAGCTTTAGAAGAATAGTAAACCATTCAAGCAATTTTAACGTTAGAGGACAATATTTCTTACCCTTTTTTATAAACAAGTCCAATTGCGACTTAAAGTTTGTTCTTCCGGCGTTGGCCCGCATTGCCAAGGGAGGAGTTGTAGATGACGCATGGATAGATGGTTCTTTTTCATATAATATCATACCCAAATCATCGGAGAAGCTACTGCTGCTAGAATTCACGTGGAAAACAGTTGACAAGGGTAACACGTGCCTGAATTAAATCCGTTTTTAAAACTCTTTCAGCTTCTTCCCCAAATCCTTAATTCAATTGATTCAGGTACAAGAAAAGTGCTAGTTTTGATAGCTTCCTCCTCCTCAAACGGCGCTTTCCTGATGATGAAATGCATGATTTATTAACTTGTAATGGCATATTTACTTATAATTATTGCAACTCTGGCTCGAGGCTAGATGAGGTGTCACTACCGCCAATTGAAGCTTTTTAAAATTCTCTTACTGAGAGTGAGTACACCACTAGCGACTAGGAATTTGCTAAGAGTGTCTGGGTAAAGAACGGGTGTAAAAATGGGTGGGATTATTGTAAACTATACTTGGCCAGTGGCGTACTCACTCTTCTGGACATTGTGTGCAAACCCCAATCTATGGGGAATTTGGGTTGGATTTAGGGTATTTTTTTTCCACTCCCCATCTGGTGATGGACTTGATGCTTAAAATCAGCAAAGAAGAAATAGGTCTGATCACCAATGTGGATCAGCATCTGTTTGTAGAGAGATCAATGAGGGATGGGTATGTTTTTCACGGGGATCGTATCATGAAAACTGATCCGAGTGGACAGCACACCGATGAAAAGTCGGACGCAGTTTTTTTGGATATGAATTCTCTTTACCCATCGGCAGTGTCTCACTACTGTTTACCGTGTGGCAATTATAGATGGCTTGACAATCTGTGTGCTTAGAATTTCCCCGAAATTGCCAGCTTTGAGGTGACTATGACACAGGGATGGTTTTTTGAACTTGACGGTGAAATACCCATGGAAATCCATGACTCGGTAAAAGACTTTGTTTTTCCGTGCATAAATAGACCGGTGGGTAGGGACTCTCTGAACCCCTACAATTTATCTTTAGTAGAGGATTGGAGTATGTACTGGGTACCTTCAAGACAAAAACTAATTGCCGAACTCAACCCGAAACAGAATATCGTTGTTCATCACGTGCTATTGTAATGGATGGTGTCCGATGGTTTCAAAGTCACAAAGATTCATAGAGCCCTCTAGGATTATCAACAACTTTTCACGATTACGTTCATTTACACCTTTGCCAGAAGGCGATCGCAAGTAAAAGCAAAGGCAAGACAAGAAGTATGTGAGCTCGGCTTGAACTCAGCGCCTGACTATCAGGGTGAAGGTAAACATAACGTACTTTGATGCTAGGTACTGACTACTCTTAAATATTGTGCTTGAATTAGTGCGGCTCTATGATTCACATCATTCGAAATCTTTTACTCTGATATGGTTCTCCTACATCGTAAGAAAAGAAACAGTGTATTAAATAAAAATATTGCAGGCGGAAGTGCAATAACTGAAATATCCAAGAAACTCCTGTTGTCATTTTATTATAATGTATGCAAGGTATAGTGGCCGATTGAGGGACAAGTTCAAGTATATTACAGGGACACTGATTTACTCCTGTTATAAGTCAACACTAAAAATCTATTCAATGATTTGGAAAATAGTGAGTAAATTAGCTCACGAATGGACTACACTAATTGGGACGAATCCGTCTACCCAGAACTAGTGAAACGCCAGGCCCCAAATCAATTGTTAATGTTAAAATCTGAGACGGGTAGCGATCTGATATCCAGTGGTGTGTTTCCTGGTCCGAAGGTATACTGTGTGGAAACGCACAGCAAGGATATCAAACAAGTTTGCAAGGGGTACCTACACACTTTATAAAAAATAATTTTGACATGAGTGTGTATAGAAACTGTGTGGAACATAGTTTAGTGCCAAGGGCGAAAGTCATGGCGATTCACTCCTTACAATTTAAAAACTACACAGTTAGAGTTGAGAAAAACGCCATGTCTGCCATATCAGGCAAAGTCTGTGTACTTGAAGATGGTGTGAAGATACTACCACACGTTAATTATTTAATCTCAGACCGAGTTTAATGTATAGATTACATAAAACAACTCGGTCTAAAAAAATTAACTTAAATTCACTAAAAAAAAAAAATATATATAAATTGGGTGGGAGGGTTTTTTGGGTAATTAGGTGTTTTTTTTTATTCTTTTTTTTTCCTTTATCACAAACAATTTTCAATGTATGTGTGTGTGTGTGTGTGCAAGGCAGATCAATTTCCACTATTTAATGCCAGCCCCGGCCCGGGCCCACCGCAGCGGGCCCCCGGCCGCCGCAGCGGCCACCCCCCGGGGGGGGGGGAGGGGGGGACCCCAAAATTTAAAATGTTGTAAATAAAAGTGTATGATATTACTTCACAAGTGTGCATTAGTCCAATAAATGTTGTATTTTTTTTTTATAAAAAAAAAAAAAAGTGTATTTATTTAAGTGTTTTTTTTTTCTTGTGGTTATGTAAATGTTGTATTTTTTTATTATAAATAAATTAAAAAAGTGTTTTTTTTTCATGTTTAATGTGCTTTTTTCAATGTAGTATTTTTTTTTAAGTATTGTCACCTTTTTTATGTATATAATAAAAGAAAATATTATTCATCTTATTCTCGTTATTATTCTTGAACGGAGTAGTAGTAATAGGGAAATTATTTAGTCATTAGACAGCCATAGTCTACAGTTAGTTGTCTAGGTAAACTGTTGAAGGGAACATGTATCAATTTAAAACACCATTCAGATCGTTTCTGTGTGGACAGTCAATGTCTGGCAAAACAACACTCTTAAATAAAATAATTAAAAATTGTGATAAAATGTTTGTGGAAAAGCCGAAAAAAATCTACTATTGTTACAGTATTTGGCAGGAGTCATATGATAAAATAAAAGCATTTGCTGCCACCACCATGGGATTGGTGTAGATACAATTCATAAAGGGACTTGATGTTTTCAGCATTATTGAACCAAACTCTTGGCTTATCATTGACGATCTGGCTGAATCCATTTAACAATGGTCCCAGGAAATACTACAACTGTTCACTGTTCATTCTCATGACGAAGAGATTTCCGTTACTCTGGTTCTACACACTCTCTTTCATCAGAGGAAATGTATGTGAGCATTTGTATTGAACTGTACATACTACATCATCTACAGAGTTGTTCGTGATTCTAGCTCGCTAATAACTCTCAATAAACAAATCTACCCAGGCACCCCTAAATTTCTGCTATTAGCATACAATCAGGCAACCAATAAACTCTAAGTCTTCATCCTATTGGATCTTAATTAAAATAAACCCGAGGATCTACGTGTAGTCACAGATATTTTTGACAATGAAATTACAGTATATCTCCCCGTGAGCAGCAAAAAGATCTATTAGTTGCCATCATGACACTGAAGAAACTACATGAAAAGAGACATTTGTTTTCAGTTCTAAGTACTTCAAAACTTCCGCTTAGGAAAGCCATACTCAAACACGGTATTTACAATGATTTCATTAATCTAATATCCGAACTTTGTTTAAATTTGACCGAGGGTACTGTTCAAGTGCCAGAAGTAGTTAAGCAACAGGCAAAGAAACATCGTACTCTTGTACATAAATTGGCCTCTAAAAATAAAGGAAATAATTTTAAACGGAAGCGACTTTTTCAGGCCGGCGGTAGCTTTTTCATACTTTTACTACCAATAATTGCAGGACTTGTAAACAGTTTTGTATAGAAAGAGAATGGCAAAATCCTATAAATTGACTCCAATAGAACTAGCTCTCTCGCCCGTCGAAAACTTTGAGAACAATCTGAGTAAATTCATTGAGAATAAAAATATTGAGGACGATAAAAAACAGCTTTTACTTAAAGATGCACTTAGCCGAGTGGACAAACACAAGTCCTATCGGTCGAAGACCACTGCTGCTATTGACTCCAAAAAAGAATCATCTCCTCAGCATTCTGATGCTGCTGGAACACATTTGATGAAGGAGTATTTGGATTCGATTGTTTGTAAATTTGTAAATATAATCCCCCAATAATTTCGTCAACAATTAAAACGACTCCTAGCCTATCTCCTGGAAAGTGGTCATGATCATATTCAAGTTGAGAGCAATGGGGAAGGAATTATAATTCGGGGCAAGAGCTATGATCTAATTGATTTAATCTTTGATATGGTTACAAATCGTAAAGGACTATTATCATTTGACACTCATCTATACAACTTTCTAAATACATTAAACTTCCCCAAAAGTCTTATTGGCAATAGACAAATTCTAAAAAAAATAAATGAACTTGCATTATCATCATCATCATCATCATCAACAACACTGAGACCATTAAAAAATGAACTTGAAGAAGAAGAAGATTTTAAATCAATTTTGGAAAATACTAGCACACCACTCATAGCTAGACAAAAGCGCAGACGCATCAAGTCAACGTCACCATCACCAACACCACGACCAACAACCAGTGTAGACAAGGGTAGCGGACGTTACACAACGGGTTTACGTTCAAAATGGTTGAAGTTCTGAAAGGTGTTTATGAAAATATTGGTGAGGCGGGGAGTTTAAGTTCCCCCACCACTCTTTCCAAAGTCACTTGTGTTCACACTAAAAGTGAACAAGACTATCTACAAAATGAACTAAGTTACACTCTGCATAGAAATCATAGACTTCGTGCCAATCAATATCGAAAAACTAAAGCCTTTTACCCATTGCGAATAATGCAAGCAGATATCCTGACTCTAGATGAGCTTCAAAGACGTCATAATACACCGTACAAGTACATTCTACTTGCAATCAGTGCTTATAGTCGCTATGCATATGCAATTCCTTTGCGATCAAAGAGAGGTGTTGAAGTTGCTCAGGCATTTGAATGTATTCTCGAACAGGATTTATATAAAGAAATTCAAACGGATCGTAGTAGTAAATTTTTTAATTCCCATGGTGAGAAAGTACTAGAGAAATGTAATACACTGTTCTATCATAGTCACAGTCCTATAAGGGCTACCATGGCTGGACGATTAATAAAGACTATTCGACTTTTAATTTCAAGATATAGTATATTGAAAAATACTCCGGCTTTAATTCATGATCTTGATAAAATCATGTCGAATTATAATCAGTGATCTCATCAATCATTATCTAACTCTGTGCCTACGAAAGTTCATTATTCGGAACATGATAAAATTGACAATTTTCTTAAACAGTATTCCAATGAATCGTCGGCTTTCAAGAAGAAGAAGACAAACAAATTGAATGTTGATAATACCGTTCTATTTCATAGAACAATAATTTTTTTGAAAGGGGGACTTACTTTTTGTCCAACGAACTTTTGAAAGTGACAAAAACCCAAGACACTAGACCCATAACTTATCACCTGCGTGATACTAAAGATGAAGAGATTCTCGGCAGCTTTTATGTCTCAGAACTACAAAAAGTTAAAATTGCTAGTGAAATCTATCAAATTGAAAAGATATTAAAGACAAGTACTCGCAGGGGTAAGAAACAGTTACTTGTTTTGTGGCTAGGATACAACTCTGATTTTGATTCTTGGATCGGTGTTGAAGATATTGACAATACCCCAAGATTTCTATGTAAATTTCATGTCCAACGTTTGCGATCCTCTCTACATCGACTTGAGTACGACAAGTGATTTTTGGACAAAACTCCCCTACCTTCAAATTTGCCAGTGGATATGAAGTTTCTCTTGTCGACCATATTCTCAAAAATATCTATGACATTCTGAAAAAGGATCGTGTGTATGATATAATAGTTATACAACTCGATTTGAATATGAATGGGTTGGGCTCTGTCGACTATGGATGAGTTGAAGCACTGAAATCTAGGGACTATCCACATGTAAGATTGAAATACATTGAATATGATAATATGGGAGATTTGTGTCGTAAAATCAATAGAAAAATCTCATATCGCAGGAATTGTACATTTCATTTTAATTATTCATAGGAACGTGATAAGATTTACATTAGCTCACCTGTTGACACTGAAACAATTATTCTCAATAATAATTTGAGAGACGTTCTTGGCTTTAAACAGAATATGATCAATGGGAAAAATGCTGGCACCGTTTACGGGATCGATCAAGTTATTTTTGCTGATTATCCACCTGGTTTTGCCTCGGACTCTTGCATATTTCTCTATGCATCCTTTGTGGAAACATCGAGAGTCGGTAATTCAAATGTCCCCCTCCTACGTGTTCTTGAACGAAAAACTACTCATGAACTTGTTCATCACTATAATATAAAGTATCTTCCGTATGTTCCTGTAAACACTTCATATTTGGAACTCTGTCAGTTAACACTAAGAAGTGAATTGGGTGATCCTCTAGCAATAGCAAAAGGCTTAGCAGTGATTACATGTCATTTTCGACCCGTTCTCAACGACAGCACAATCACCTAAAATGAACAATAGGAGAATTCCATTTGTCTGTCCCGATATCGATTGTTATGTTGGTGCTTTGAGTCCACGTCAAATAGGCAATGGATTGGACTACTAAAAGGGGCGTACTACAATGTCTGGCTATGGTCTTGGTAGCTGGTTTGCTAGGCTATTTCGTTCTCCACTACCCCTTGCCAGAAAATATCTTGTAACTGCTGCATCAAATTTTGCTTCCTCCACACTAAAGGACTGGGGGTCGGGCAAGAATTTCAAGGAGAGTGTTAAGGGATATGTTAGATCTTCAGCTAGAGCCGTTGGTGAGCAATAAAATCTCGGCAAAATGGGGAGGGATTTAAAAGGATGCGTGCGCGTCATTCACTCATCAGTCTCCACCCAGGCAGGAAGCAAAGGACATCAACAAGGACTTTGAGAAAAGAAACAACGAAGACCAATCAGCAGCAGAAGAAGAAAGAGAAAAAGTTTGTTAGATCAAAGAAGAATTTCTTCTATTAAGATGACTTATCTCCCCCACAAGGAAGCATATCCATCAATTAGTTCCTCATTGAATCTATTCAATGCTGAAATTGTTGATGTCAGTGTGAATTATGGCTACTATGAACAATTTCATCCTCAACAACCTCAACAAGTGTCCTCAATGTACGTTTAGAGTGTACATTTGCCAATGCTCTGACTGAGAGTATCACGCTAATATCACTGAGTCAATTTGAAACCTATTGGGAAATCACACCCGACGGGAGTGTTCTACTAGACCTTGCACCATGAACACAAACCAAATAATCAACGTATTTAGTATGGATCCATATATGTCCCAGTACAAGTCCTATTGCGTACCTTCGGACTTCATTGAAAAAATTGCAAGTGTTAACAATACCTTAATCATTGTTAATAGCAGTCCATCGACTTTGAAGACAGACCAGTGGTTTTTCATATTTCAAACAGCGAAGAACATTGAATTTTTTTACCCTCTTGGTCTGTCATAAAAATTCTACGCTCCATAAATCAGCAACTTAATTGAAAGCAGGGGAAAAACCATTATTCAAAAACAACGAAGAGTACAGGATTTAATGACTAAGACATGTGGCTTTCATGCACTACTCTTTTTCATATTCAGACGTCGTGGCTACACCTACAAGCAGTTTCTCAACATCTACGTTGACTTACCTCAATTGAATGACTTTCTGATGATTTACTTACAAGTTTATTTGATATTTATTGTAGTGCCCTAAGAATTAAATATTATAAAGATTTATGTTAAATTTCTTATTAATAAAAAAAAAAAATTTATATACATGATAAAACGACTTTTCTACTCTTTAGATTTCATCCACTACTAGGTATTTGTCGACAACAACTAGTGCAGGTAGATTATCTGAATTCACAGTGTACTGATCCTGATGTACTGAAATGTCAGGGTTACATTTTCTACAGTAGAGTGTGACTTCACTCTTGTCATATCTCTTTGTATAGTCAATGACACTATTCTCCTTCATTCTATAGAATTCACATTTTTCAATTTGCTTATTTGAAGCAATTTCACAAACAATGTCCTCAAGTGTCGAATCACATTCCGTCACAGCAAAATAAAAATCAGTGGGATTATAATCATAAAACCCAGTCTCTTCACAACGGTAACTTAGAAAACATATTCTTTTGTTGTTCCAACGGTTGAATTGTTGACCCAGGTCCTCCTCCCAGAACAATCTAAAACCACGACGAGACTAATCTCGTAGCAATAAACTAAAATCACGGTTAGGATTCTTTCCAATCATACCGGGGTATGTATTCTCCGACTGATTACATTTATCATAGTGACAATTGGAGCATAGTTGGCCTTTAGGATGAGTTACACATCCCTTCAAGACAGGAATTACAACCTCTAATTTGTACAGCATATCCTCTATACAATTTACACGGTTTGCATAATCTACACTTTTCTTCATGCTCCTCAATCATTGCACAATTCTCACATGATGATGACCAGCTGCCCAGTGTGTACATACATAACGGACATGTATGGAACATTTTGTCATGTCTTGACACTCTCACTACCACAATGAAACTGAGCTAGCAACAACAACAATTGTCTGAGAGAGAGAGAGAGGAGTAAATCATCCTGGAGCACCATCTTTCTTATGAAAAAAGTCCTAAATTTTTAAACTAATTTTTAAAAGCATTTCCATAATATCATTGTGCCGTGTCGTGATCAATATATCAATAAATTGTGTAAATGCATTTGGAACACGACGTAGAAGTTTCATACAATAGTCTCATTATAGATAATCAGTTTTATTTATATCAGCAAGCATTTACCGAGAAAATGTCTTTCTTCGAATAGACAGCTCTAGAAAATCATCATCTAGAATCAAACGTTTTTCCATAAGAGGTATATTCCTCATGATTCGCTCGTTCTTGAATCTATCCATTTCTTTAGAGTCCTAAATCTCTCACAACCGACTTTAGACTATTCAGAATTTCCTATTGTACCCTAGAAACTATACGCTAGTCTACTATTGAAAGAAAATATATAATTGATTTAGAAACATTTTTATTGATCATAATTACAATAATAATAATATTCACTGATGCATTTTGTTTTCATCAGTATATTTCGATAGGACATCTAATGCTGACCGAAGTTTATTTATATGGAGAATTTTCACTTTTCCAGCAAAACATAGTTGCTCCTCCTGCTTATACTGAATTAATGATATCACGTATCTAGCATACATAATGTCCCATTCAAGGCATAGTCTACAGCCAGCGGTTATTTCCACAGCTACATTGGGTACTCGTATATCGTTGCTGCTGCTGCTGTCGGTTCCATAATTAATCTCCAATAATGTAAATGCACCACTCATTTTTTTTTTCTCCACTAATATCCTCTCAAAGAAACTATTCTCTCACTGAATTCAATTCTCTTACTAATATGAACTACAATGAAAATTACTCCTTACATTTGAATCCAACTACTAATCAAGTTAGTGTGTGACCGCCGCTCTCTCTCTGTTTGACCCCCAAAAAATGCGTGTTACCTCATAAAAAACCCGTCTGCTAAGCCAATGTAACGTTCCTAGTAATAGGTGAATGATCCTGGTAAGCCAATGTACCGGTTAAACTACACGCATATTCATGTAGTTTTTTTTGTAGGTTTTCAATCTTATACACCCTTACTGTGGGTTTTTTTGTAGGTTTTCAATCTATTATCCCCTTACTACTCTCAAGTTGTTCATTCATTGACGCATTATAGAACCGTTTTTGTTTTTTAGTTTGTTTCAGCTTAGCATGACACAAGACAAATAGAAGTGACAGAATAGATGGAAAATATATAATTTGGGCTACATATTTGCACACCAGGGGGGGGGGGTAAAGTATTTGGACATTGTGAAGCTAGAAAACTTACTAGCTTCTTACTACAGAATATGCAGAAAAATTATACCTAACATATCAGGCATGCAGACCCGCTATACTTTTCCCCCCCCCCCCTAATGTGCAAATGTATAGCCCAAATTTGTTTCTAAAGTATTTTATTTTATATTACTTTGGTATATTTCATTAAGATTGAGCGTCAGAGAAACATATTAGAATAATGTTAGGTAGGGGGTATATCATAGAAACATATTAGAAGAATATTAGGTAGTGGGGTATATCATACAAGTACCCTGAGGCTTTAGATTTTGTTTAATAAAAATCATATCAAGTAGGCTTTTAAATTGAAAAGGCAATAAATTAAGGCATGTTGAATTTCATAATAAATTCAAAAAAGGGCTTAGACAACCGATATTTCTGTTTACTGTAATATTTTATATTACACAAAATAAAATCATAATACTCACCCTGTTCGTGTAAGTTTATAAGAAATTTAGTTGGGAAATGACACCCAAAGTTTTGTCAGGGAACAATGTTCACCCAAAGCAGCAAAAACAGGCAGCTTATAGAAATAAAAAAAAACAAAAACATCGAAACTTTAAATCCGGATTTTTTTTTTGGCGGGGGGGAGGGAGGGGAGGGGAGGAGTTTGAACAGTTATATAGTCCATGACTCTAGTGTAGAGTATGGTATCGGTAGAAAAAAGCAGAAGAAAAAAAATATAAATCATAGATATCGATTGAGTAAAAGCAAATTAAACTTCGGGTATAGTTACCTTTCTTTCAGAATAGGGTAGTAAAAACTTAGAAAAGCGTGAGTTATTAAGAGACGGGGTAATTTAGGTGATGAGTGAAGCTTTTAGTCTAACTTAAGTTGGCAATTTTTGCAACAAAATATTTTGATACTAACATTACACAACACCACAAAAATGTTCGAATAATCGATATTTTCAAGTCCTCCACCAATATTTCTCCACAGCCCATCGCTGTTTACGCTAAAGTTTTCAGAACCTTTAAAAGCTTCTTGTTCCAATCCAAAGGTCTTTGTGTTTCAGCAGTCGTTCTTAAAAAATAGGAACCTTTAGCGCAAAGAGCGAGGATTTGAGGAGGGGACATCCAAATTCATATATGAAATGATTCAAAAATCCCCCCTCCCCCCATGAAATGATCAACAGCCCATCCTTAATAATAGCTGATGCGCAACTTCACGTCAGTAAACAAAATTCCATGAAAAATCTAATGATATACTTCGTTAAATCAAGCATTGAGATAAAAGTCCATATTAACCATTTACCACGAATCGACTACATGCCTTTTCAGCAACGAATGTGCCACTGTGTGGCATTACATCCTCTGCAATTGAGAAGGTGAAATATAGTTATGATACTTGTAAATCGAGAACTTTCAAAATAGCAACTTATATTCACATAGCAACTTGGTCTTCTTTGGGGCAAAATCGTATATTGGTGCCAAAAAGTTGCAGAAAATACCTCTTTCCTGTGGCATAATCTTTTTGGTCACTTAAAAAGGGCACAATAACTTTTAATTTATGTTTCAATGGGCCCTCGCCCAATCTTCTAGGAACATCAGTTCGATGCGACCACCCATGTAAAATATATATGAAAAGGTTTGAAAGAGTGAGTGGGGGGAGGGGCTTGAAAGGAAAAAGCTTGAATTTTGATTCATTACCGGGGTTATTTTTGGAATAGGTCTATCGTTTTGTGCTGAGGGATGATAGCTCCCTTCTTATTGCAGATTTTGTTTGTGTACAACGTACAAGATTCAATTATGTACTTACTGGCGCATAGGAGTGGTGTAATTAAATTTAAAAATAGGGGTTGGAAAATGGAATAGTTGTGTCCATTACATTTAAGGGAGTCTTAAATAAACTGCTCTTAGCGATAAACTATGGGCTCATGTAATAAGGCTCGTATATAAGGCTCATACTATAAACATCATAACAGTATTGTTTCACTAGCAACAATGTCAACACTTTTTAACATAAAACTAAATTCGGAAAAAAAAACTCGGAAAACACGGCTTTCAATAACGGGCTAGTTTGTCAGGATCCCGCAACGGTTGGAATTATTACAAACTGGTTCATTTGAGTCAGTTTTTCTTATAAATCTTGCATAAACAGTGGTACGACAATTTTCAAAATAAAAGCAAAATGAAATGGCACCAATTTTTTTAAGTATGGTTACTCCCCCCTCCTGACCCTACCGTTTCTCGATGTTGATATGTATAACGTGAACATAATTTAAACAGCTGCAGCAACAAATAACAGTTAGTGAACTGGAAGCTATTAACCCGGCAGCAAGCCTCAAACCAGATAAAACTATAAATCAACAGTTAAATTTTGACTAATTGACTTACTTATTATAGAATTTCTTATGCAAGCTATTAAATAACTTTATAATTCTTAATAAAGATTTTATGAGTATTAAACATGCTAATTAAAAGATAATTAAGCACATACACTACATTCTAAAATCTCTTTGATAAATTGTTTCTTTGTTCAACAAAATTACTTAGAAAAGAAATTATTTAGCAAAGAGAATTTCTCCTTCATTCATATAGGTAATTTTAAGGGTGAGTTTTCATATAAAGAAAACTCATCATGGAAATCGCCCTTACACAATTTTTGGAGAGCTGTGATATTGAGGGCACGATGAAGCTGGCCTCTTTAAATTGGAGCTTGATCAATTCAAATAAATAAAAAAACAAGTTTTTTAAAAGAAAGTAAGGAGCGATATTGAGACAAACATACACTATTCCATATATGAAAGGGGCTGTCCCCTTCTAAACGCCTCGCTCTTTACGCTAAATTTTTTTTTGTTTTAAAAAATAAAATTGTGAGGCAGAGTCAAACTTTAGCGTAAAGAGCAAGGCGTTGAGGAGGGGACAACCCCTTTCACATGTGGAATAATTTCTGTTCTTTTTAGGTTTAAATGTCGCTCCTTACTTTCAGTTTAAAAAAAACTTTTTTTATTTATTTAATTTCTGAACGTTTTTGAATTAATTCAGGTTTGATTTTGACTCACCGTATATGAATAACTAAAACGAAATTCGCATATCAATTTTATTTTTTTTGGCTAAATGGCTTTCTCAAAATTTTGTTCTGACGTAACTTACGAATTAACTTACGTAACGAACTTCTAAATTCGTATGGTTTTATTACGTATATAAGGGAATTCGCCCCCCAGTTAATACCTCGCTCTTTACGCTAAAGTTTTAATTTTGTTCGAATCAAAAACCCCTGAATCACAAAGGCCGGTTAATTAGAATAGATAGTTCTTTTGAAAATAATTAAAAAACTTGAGCGAAAAGAGCGAGGTATTGACTAGGGGGCGAACCCCTTCATATACGTAATAATTTCTGTTCGTTTTAAGCTTTAATGTTGCTCCTTACTTTTGATTGAAAAAAACTTGTTTTTTTTTATTTAATTTCTGACCGTTTTATAAATAATGCTGGGAAATCCGGCGCCCCCCTTGATAGAAATGTCCCTCCCCCCCCAAGGAAATATCCTCCATCGAAAGATCCTCACTTGTAACCCCAAGGGGGAAACAACCCCTAAAAGTCATAGAACTTTAATGAAAATCACACCATCAAATTCAGCGTATCAGAGAACCCTACAATAGAAGTTTCAAGCTCCTATCTGCAATTAAATAAAAAAAACAAGTTTTTTTTAACTGAAAGTAAGGAACGACGTTAAAAGTTAAAACGAACAGAAATTATTCCATATATGAAAGGGGCTGTCACCTCCTCAACACCTCGCTCTTTACGCTAAAGTTTTTTATTGTTTAAAAAACGTCAAACTTTAAGGACGTAAAAAACGTCTGACTGAGAACGTCAAACTTTAGCCTAAAGAGCGAGGCGTTGAGGAGGGGACAGCCCTTTTCATATACGGAATAATTTCTGTTCGTTTTAAGTTTTAACGTCGTTCCTTACTTTCAGTTAAAAAAAACTTGTTTTTTTTAATCTAATTTTTGAACATTTTTGAATTAATGCAGGTTTTGATTTTGGTACATGAATAATTAAAATAAATTTGCATATTAATTTTACTTTTATTTGGTTAAATGGCTTTCTCGAGACTTGTTTAATTTTATTTAGGAACGTTTTTATTCGTAATAAATATACGTAACTTACCAATTAACTTAAGTAACGAACTTCTATATTCATATATCTTTAATACGTATATTATGGGGTTCGCCCCTAGTCAATACCTTGCTCTTTAAGCTAAAGTTCAAATTTTGTTCCAAAAAAATGACCGCTTAATCACAAAGGCCGTTAATTAGAATAAATAGCTCTTATGAAAGTACTAAAAAAATCTTTGGCTTAAAGAGCGAGGTATTGACTAGGGGGTGAACCCGATCATACATGTATTATTTTCCGTTCTTTTTAAGTTTTGATGTTGCTACTTAATTTCAGTTGAAAAAATTGTTTTTTTTATATTTAATTTCTGATCTTTTTTTTAAATAATGCTGGGAAATCCAGCATCCCCTGCATAGCAATTTCGCTTCCCCCATGAAAATTTCCTTCATGGAAAGATCCTCCCACATATATATATATATATATATATATATATATATATATATATATATATATATATATATATATATATATATATATATATATATATATATATATATATATATATATATATATATGCTGAGAGGGTGGCCAACCCCCGTCTTATTGTTAAGACAATAGTTTGTTCTGGAAATCTATACTTTATCACGAAAAGCAAATGCATTGAATGAGTTGTTTTTTATCAAAGCATTGTTGCGTAAAAGTTAAGCATTGTTGTAAAGGGGAAAAGGAGTGTGAGGGTGGCAGCATTCCTTACATTCAGGTTAGCCCTGTGTTTAGCATTAAAAACGAACACAGATCAAATAAAAAAATGAATGAAAGTAAGGAGCGACACAAAAATTCGAGGGAACAGAAATAGACCTGCATATGAGATGGCTGCTCATTTCTCAACCCCCACTCTTTACGTTGAAATTTGACTTTTGCCATTGCGCTTTGAGAATAAACGCTCAATCACAAGGACAAATGAAACTTGATAGATTATTTCTGAAAATGCTTCAAAAATGATTTAATAAAAAATTATAATTTTCAAATGGAAGTAAGGAGTGCTATTAAAACTTAAAGCAAATATGAATTATTCCATGTACGGGGGCCTTCCTCAACCCCTTGTTCTTTGCACTAAGGTCTTATAGGGCTGTAAAAACGCTTTTTATCACACTTAAACGACTCTTGTGTTTGATCAGTCATTATTAAAGAATTGTAACAAAAGTCGAACTTTAACCTAAAGAGCAGGAGGTTAAGGAGGGACCAGTCCCACATATAAGTAACAAATTAAGCTCGTTTTAAATTTTAACACCGCTTCCTATTTTCATTAAAAAACAAACACATATTTATTATTTAATTCCTGATCATTTTTTTAATCATACCCAGGCCTATTCAAGATATAACGGGGGCTATTGCCTCCATAAGCCCCCAGTGCTTATTGTTATTTTGTATAAATATTTCTACTTAAGTTCTAACAGAAATAAGTATAAAAATATTAAAATCAAGGAAACTATGGGGATCGCTTTAATAATATTGAAGATTTTTGGGTGGGTCAGGGAAGGGGACAGGCCCGAATGCCAGCCCTCTTGTGAATTAACCTATGATCATTAATTTTTAACTGCATCTACCTCTTGTTGATCTGCATTAGTTTCACATTTTCATGTTGGTACGTTTTGCTAACTTACTATTTAAGGGCGGATGACAAAAAAATAAATGACTTGAACGCATCATCTACAGAATAAATGGGTCAAATATCATGACGTAGATGCCCAAATTGGTAAAAAGTCGCTTGACCATCTGCTATGCCAGGAAATACCGCCTGTTCTTCAATAGTCGGAGGATTTGCTAAATTTATATTAATAACCGGTCTTTGATCTCATCTGGATTTTTTCATAGTTTGTTGTGACAATTCCATTGAATATCAAACTGATTTTCGAAGTAACACCATAAACTAGGTATTCTTTTCTTAGACTACACTTCCGTTCAATGACGAACAAATAAATTTTCAAATGGGAATAAATACATTTATTGAGACACTGAAAAAAACAGGTACAAAAGTCCAGATATTTCGATCACAAATACAGGGTTCCATTGCAACTGAACCACCGCGTAACTGAACCCCAACCGACTGTAACTGAACCACTGTACATCTGAACCACCGTGCAGCTGAACCACCATGCAGCTGAACCACCATGCAGCTGAACCACCGTGCAACTGAACCCCCGTGCAACTGAACCATCGTGTAACCGAACCTTTTTGTAACTGAACCCTCGTGCAATTGAACCCCATTTAACTGAGGCCTCATGCAACTCAACCCCCGTGCAACTCAACGCTACTTAGCTAAACATCCGTGTAACTGAACCCCCGTGCAACTGAACGACCGTACAACTGAACCACTATGCAACTGAACCAATGTGCAACTGAATCCTCGTATAACTGAACTCTCGTGCAGCTCAATCACCGTACTTGCCTTGGGTAAAACACAAGTTAGAATCTTTACATGCTCAATCTTGTTGGAATTGTTTGCTTTTTAAATTCATAATATAAATCACTTCAAGATGATTAATAAAAAAGCTCTGTTTTGTTGTCACAAAAACCAAGAAAATTGGACGTCATCAACTCTTAAGGCCAAAATTTATTTCTCCATTTTCTGTTAATGGGGTCCACGAGAAAGTCCACGAAAATAGTCCAACTAAAAAAAAAAAACTACTATATTGACAAAAGCAGGTTGGGATCCCCTCAGAAAACGTTTGTCAAACCTTCGTGACTTAAAAGGGTTCCGTAGCAATTGATGAACTAGAACATAATAAACGCTCTTCATCGATTCGAAAGGTCACACTACATAACACTGCCATTCAACCACTAAAAATAACGCCATCTCTAAGCAACATTCATGCATCCAGAGAAAATATGAGTAAAATCTTTGAAATTGTCAAGTGCAACGGGTCAGACCTCTAAATCCAAGTGCGCAATTCATTGATCAGTAGCAACCTGGAAGATATTGCCATCATGCATGCGACAATCCTTTGGTAAAGAAACAAGCTTCCCATTTCAACCTGAATATGTGATTGGATCTAATGAGGGCCCTCAAACCTTGAAAAAAAGTGCTCATTTTATAGCCTCAACAATATTATTGAAGTAGGGGAGGTCGGGGTTCTACTGGACGTAGGTTAAACCAGACGCTCTCAATTACTAATTGGTTAAAAATTTTACAAAAATTAGTAAGAATGCCATTTAACCTTCATATACCAAGGAAGAATTCCCAATGTGGTTACTGATTTAAAAAAAAGTTAAACTGCAAAAACTGTTCCAGGTAGGTCTTGTTTTTCTGCCACTTTGAATATTTATGTGTTAAGCTATAAGTATAATACCGGAAAGTTTTTCGCTTGTTTCTCTAAATTCTCTTGTCATAGTAGATTCGAGAAAAAGTAATGCTATCTTACTTATCTTTAATGCTCTTAGTCCAGATGACTTTCTCTTTCAGGTCGTAAAGGGGGAGGACGGTTGATTCGGACTTTTTTTTTCGGGTTGAACCGGACGGTGTCCGATTCTACCCTACATGGGTAAGAGTAGATGATTGCTTTCTTTCTTTGCTTACGACCATGAATCTCGAATGGATCTTAAATGTAGAGCATAAACATCTTCAAACTTAAATTAAATCATGATTTCTTTTTTTTTGTAAACAAACGCGTACTTGGTCACTTCAAATTTTACCAAAACAAAATTTACCATAAAATTAGAGAAAAAGATTGCTTGTGGATTTCAGTACCAGGTTCGATCTCTCTCTCTCTCTCTCTCTCTCTCTCTCTCTCTCTCTCTCTCTCTCTCTCTCTCTCTCTCTCTCTCTCTCTCTCTCTCTCTCTCTCTCTCTCTCTCTCTCTTTCTCTTTTGATTTTGTTGCAATTCTTTAAGAATGATCACTGAATCACAAATGCCGTTTAATTAGAATAAATAGTACTTTTGAAAGTACTAAAAAAAACTTAAGCGTCAAGAGAGACGTATTGACTAGGGGTCAAGCCCCCTCATATACGTATTATTTTCTGTTCGTTTTAAGTTTTAATGTTGCTCCTTACTTTCAGTTGAAAAACTTGTTTTTTTTATTTAATTTCTGATCATTTTTCAAATAATGCTGGAAAATCCGGCACCCCCTTTATAGAAAATTCCCTTCCCCCGTGAAAAATTCCTCCATAGAAAGATCTTCTAACACACCTCCCTCCCCGCCAGGAAATACCCCCCCCCCTGAAATTGCCTTTATACTTCCCAATAATTGATGCTATATGTAAACAATGGGCCAAGTTCATAACTTGCAGCCCTACCTCCGAGGACTGTGCAGGATTAAGTGATTCTCACAGACATAGCTGTTAGATTTTTCAACTATGCTGAACAAAATGGCTATCTCAGAATTTTGATCAGGTGACTTTGTGTAAAAATGAGCGCGGGAAGGGGCCTAGTTGCCCTCCGATTTTTATGGTGACTTAAAAAGGGCACTAGAACTTTTAATTTTCATTCGAATAAGTCCTCTCGAAATATTTTAGGACCACTGGGTCGATACGATCATCCCTGGAAAAATAAAACAAACAAATAAACACGCATCCGTGATCTTTCTTCTGGCAAAAAATACAACATACCACATTTTTGCAGATAGGAGCTTGAAACCTGTACAGTAGAGTTTTCTGACACGCTGAATCTGTTGGTGTCATTAGAAAATGTGCCAAAGAATCATTAAGATTCTTATACTTTTAGGGGGTGTTTCCCCCTTTTTTCGAAAATCCGACAAATTTTCTCAGGCTCGTAACTTTTGATGGGTAAGACTTAACTTGATAAAACTATATATTTTAAGTCAGCATAAAAAACCGATTCTTTTGATGTATCTTCTGGTATCAAAATTCTGTTTTTAGAGTTTCTGTTACTATTGAGCCGGATCGTTCCTTACTCACAGTTCGTTACCACGAACTGTTTGATACCGGGAAATCCGGCTCTCTCTCCATGAAAAATTCCGGTATTTGTTTATTATACGCCTCTCACTCATGTTTTCGATCTGTGAAACTCGAGAAAAAAACCGGTTTCTTTATTAGTTTCTTCGTTTCTTTAGAAACAAGTTTGGGCTATATATTTGCGTATTGGGGGGGGGGGGGAGGGGGTTAACTTATAGTGGGTGTGCACGCAAAATGTGTTTTGTACATTTATTCTGCATATTATGAAGTAATAATTGTTTTCTGACTTCTAACAGTCCAAATACTTTAACCCCCACCCCCTATGTGCAATATATAGCCAAAATCATATATTCCCCATTTATTCTGTCACTTGTCTTTGTCTTGACTCACGCTAAGCTGAAACAAACTAACGAAGAAACCGGTTTTTTCTTGAATTTTACACAACATAAACTTGACTGAGTGGCGTATAATACACAAGCACCTAAATTCCTTCCGACTACGGAAAAAAACTCAAATAAAATTCTTAAATTTGAAAAGCATTATTTTCCACGAGGGGGGGGGGCATTTACCTAGGGTATTTTCCATGGGGGGGGGTATTTTCCGCGGGGAGGTACTTTCTGGGGGGATAACCAACGGGGGGGGTAAACGTATAGAACCCTATTTATCTATCTATCTCTCTCTCTCTACCTCTCTCGACTCTTGCAGAGTTAAGAGCAGTTGATTGTTTTATTTTTTGTTTCTTTGCTTACGACTATGTTTTTTAATGCCCAGAAAGTAAACACAAGAGACGCTTGGGGACCGTGGTCCATATAAGGAAAATCTGAGAAAGGCAGTCCGAGCACATTTAGAAAGAAGGATGTCTATCCGAGCGGCTGCAACTCACTTCAAAATGAAGAAATTGCTCTTCTAACCTTTTAGCCGACTCCAACCCTTAGATATTGGTGTTCTTGGTCTTTTCCAGAGTGGTTTTAATCTAAGGTTCAATGAATTGCTCGAGTAAAACCCTGAAAAAAGGGTGTGTATTCACCAAGTGGCTGAGCTTTATCTTGTGCCTTTCCTGGAAAATTTGTATCTTGCCAATGTTATTTCTTCTTTCAAAAAGGCTGGAATCTAGACTTTCGATAGAAATGACTTGAGAGAGGTGCATTTCCTCCCATCCAAAGTGACAGACCAACTCATTCAATATCAAGCAAGTTCACCAAAAAGGGAACATCTAGAGCTACGGATACTGTAACAACCGATCGAGTGGGCCAGTGTCAATTAGTATTATACTTTTCTTAAAAACGCAGGGAGCATCTTTTGATTTTGGATGGCCGTTGTGTATACCTGCAATAGATGAAGGAGGAGCATCCTGTCTACGACAAATCTAATCAATCTCAGGTGTCAATAGCTTCCGGATATATATTGTTGACAAGTAGTGCGTGTCCAGAATCCTTTTAAAGGAAGAGGAAGTCATTTTGTATACAAATGTCCTTCACGGATCCCTGCCCAACAGAAATAAAATTATTTTATTTAGCTCTCGAAAAAAAATATCAAACATGCATGGATATTACAATAATTTTAGCTAATGATGATTGAGGGGTTCAACTAAGTGACTGGTATTTGTCAAATTTCAGGGGAGGGATCTGAACCTCAACACAGCTTTTCCTCTCTAGTAATTGTAGAACAAAAATCTATTTATCTCACCAGTACCTACAGAAACAGTCGTAGGCAACATATTCACAAATTATTATTTTTATCAAACAGTTGGTGGTAACAAACTGTAATTAAGAAGCGGTTCGGCTCAATAGTAACCAAAACTCTAAAAAACGGAATTATGATATTAATACATATATCAAAAGAATTTGCTTATTATTTTGATTCCAAATATAAAAGATTCATTAAGTTGTGTTACTAATCAAAAGACATGAGGCAGAGAAATTTTGCCTGATTTGGAAAAAGGGGGAAGCACCCCTTAAAAGTTGAGGAATCTTAATAAAAATCACACCATCAGATTTAGTGTATCGTATAGCCCTACCATAGATGTTTCAAGCTCCTATCTACAACAATGCAGAACTTTGTATTTTTGCCAGAAGAAAGATCGCGGATGGGTGTTTATTTGTTGTTTTTTTTCTTTCTTTCCTTCTTTTTTTCCCCAAGGAGAGATCGTATCAAACCAATGGTCCTAGAAGATCGGCAGAGGGCCCATTCGAACTGAAATTAATAGTTTCAGTGCCCTGCTTAAGTGACCAAAAAGATTGGAGGACATTTAGCCCCCCGAGCTCCCTCAACCAAAATTATCTGATCAAAATTTTAGATAGGCATTTTTACCACATGTCTCAAAGGTCCAATAACTATACTTTTGATGATTGGTGATGGGGAAAGGGCTGTAAGCGGTATCAAACGTATTGGTATCAAGCGTTTTTTTTTTTTCAATCTTGGTTTTGTGTCTTCTATATGATTACGTGAAGAACCTGTCTCTATTAAGACTGATTACTTTAATTCCTAGACAATACTGGTTTCAAGGCTGTTCAGGGAATTTTTCAAGAGAAGAGTATTTCATGGAAAAGAAATTTTGTGGGGCAATTTTCCAGGAGAAATTTTACATCGGGGGGAGAGGATTTCCTAGCATTATTTGAAAAACCGTCACAAATAAAATTTAAAAAAATCAACTTAAAGTAAGGAGCAAGATTAAAACTTGAAACAAAAAGAAATTATTTCGTATATAAGGGGGACTGCCCCCCCCCCCCCACAAAATTTAAATGTAAGTATCTTGGCAATGTCGTTACCATGTGGTACATCATGCATTTGGCGTCATTATTATAAAACCATAAGAAATTAGATTTTAAAAAACAATTTTTTAAAACTGAAAGTAAGGAGTGACATTCAAACTTAAAACAACCAGAAATTATTCCGGATATGAAAAGGGCTACCCATTCTCAGTAACTCACTCTTTACGCTGAAGTTTTTTATTAATTTAAAAAACCAAGTTGTGACAAATAATCAAACTTAAGCGTAAAGCAGGGGGTATTGAGGAAAACTTTAAAACGTATACAACTTATTATCAAACGTATGTAAAACGTGTATAGAGTTTTATCCCTATAAAACGCATATTTACACAACAGTTTATATAACAGTTGCGATTCTTTTGATTTTGCTCAACAAAATCGTATAAAATTAAGTGAAAACTAAGCAATAGCATACCCCTCCTGGAATAAGTTTCAATTTTTAGATTTCTCTACCTTCTAGACCGAATTTTTTTCAGTTATCCACAAAACTACAACTGATAAGCAGAGTTTTGGCAAAATTTTCGTTAATTACGGTCTTCCACAAAATATGCTATGAATAAAATCGACAAATATTACCGCAAATTCGCAAAGATATGAAGAAAGAATGCAAAACAGTCAGAGCATATTAAATAATGACCAAGACCAACTTCGAATTTGGTATATTATGAAGGAGTAGTTTTTGTAAGGGAAAAAATACTGACAAGATTTTTCATAGGGGCCTGATGATGGAAAACAATTTTTATGCCTACAAAGCGTCATTTCTTTCATAGACTTACTTGACTTAACTTAAGTCATCTTCCAGCTGACCAGCGTAGAGAGGGACGATATTTTCTGCCCCCAGGCTTGACAGTCTTAAACCAATATGAGGGCTTCGTCTGGGAGGACGTTAACCAGGGTCAAAAATAGTCAAGGCTGTCCCGCCAGCTGTACTAAGATCTCCCTCGTGGTCGCCTCCATTTGTGGGATGAAAGGTCGAAGTCAAGTGCGATCTTCGTAGGAGCTTCTGATGAAATTTGGAGTGAATGACCGGACTGCTGAAGGGTTCCAATAGCCAGTTACCAATACAGTGGTAACTGGACAGTCAATAATATAAGTATACCTTTCGAAATGAAGTCATAAGACTTCAGTATTTTAATTCCTCTGAGGTGCTTTCATTTTACTACATCAACTGACCTGAGGATTGGTGAAGCATCAGGCTTGCATAAATAAGGGCTGGAACGACTGACTAGAGGGTTGTTTGTTTTTATTGACCTGTCGTAAATAGTTTAAGACCAAACAGGCTGGCTAGATAACCTTTGACTGGCTAGCTGAGTCTTCCACTGGATGAAAATCGCTAATGTTCGGTTTTGTTAGTATTATACTTATCTTTTTTTTCTTTTTTTTTGTTGAACTATGCACGTGTAACAGATAGAGCGTCACAAGCCCATGCAACCTTAGGCGTGACACTTGATTATAGCTAAGTATGATACCTAGATTCTGAAAGACCCTGGGGTAGGCTCCACCCTCTCTGATGGGTTGGTGCTACCTTGTTTGGGAGTGTATGATTAGGGGTTCACATCATATTTAGTGGCATGTGACGATGGACATGTTTACCACTCAAACGAACTCCCATCACTCCCTTTTTCAATTTTAATGTACGAGCCATAATATTGGTTTTAGTGTCGCAATTCTGGAAAAATTTGTATGTAATAAATTCCTCAGTCCTAAAATATGGTGAAAATAAGATGATTGTCTATGCCATATCAGCCTATGAAGGAGTTAGCTTCTGTGCCTGTTATGGTGACTGTACAACGTCAAGTAAAATAAGTATAAAAAAAAATTTTCGGCACTGGTCAGCTCGATGATGACTTAAGTTAAGTCAAGTAAGTCTATGTCGACATTCCCAAACAAAATCAATCATCTCATAATTTTTACGAAAAAGAGTCAAAAAGCTAGAAACATTCTTCCAGTGAAGCTTTTCCCAATAATTGACCGATAGAGTAGAACTCTGCTTCTGTTTTTTTTTTTTTTTTTTTTTTTTTTTATGTCACCTAATAATTCGTTTTTTAAAGCGGCATCTAATTAGACATTGAAATGTAGATGTCATATTTTAAGCTTGATATTTCTTGCAAATCATTATTATCTGCACTTTACTTTTTTTTACATTTTTTTTTTTTGTATTTCGAGCAGTATGTTTTCATCTGTTATGAAATCAACAAGATAAGAAAGAAAATCATCATAATAAACCAGATTACTGAAAAAAAGTAATAAAGGTAAACTTACTGTAAAATAAATTATGATATTCATTCCGGTTTGTCTGAGCAATTTATATTTGTTAATTTTATTCAAGAAAAAACTTTTAAATATATTTTTTGTTTTCAGAAAAGCGCAAACGACACTCTGGCCTTTAAAAGGGTTAGGGGGCGTTAGCACTACTACTTTTTGTGTTCATTTCTGTTTGTTTAAGTTTGATTTGATTATTCATTGTAATCTATGGCCATTTTGGGTCTCATTTATTCATTAATGGTAATATTTTTTCGATGCAGGATCGAAAATAAAAATAAGGCGTCTTCATGGCCTGAAATTTTAACTAGATCAATAAGAAAAGCAATAATAATTTTTGCAATAAGAATCAATACAGCCTATGCCTTTACAGCCATTTTTTTCCTGAAATATTTATTGTCCTTGATACGCTCTCCTTCGTCTTCTCAAGTGAAAATTTCAAATTTAATTCCCTTCATTCAAATATAAATCTCTCCATTTATATCTAATATTCCCCCAAAATTTAAGCTGTGAATCCTTTAAGCTGTGAAGGAACTGTGTCCCAAGGACTCATGCGTATCAAGTGCTCGAAGCCACTCCTTATACGTCTTTCCTTTAAGCTGTGATCCTTTAAGCTGTGAAGGAACTGTGTCCAAAGGACTCATGCGTATCAAGTGCTCGAAGCCACTCCTTATACGTCTTTTTGACAACCTGGATGCACATAGTGTCTTTTGACTAACTTCAACATCCCCTTCCATGTGCCTGGGAAGTTTCAACTTACTAGCCTAAGCTGTTCCTGAGAATTGCAGAAATGCCCTTTCAACAACCTGGATACAAACAGTCTTTAGTCTTTTTTTTTTTTTTTTTTTTACTTAAACATCCAGATCAAAATGCCCAGGAAGTTTTCACTTAATACCCTTAGATTGCAGATTTGCCCATTTGAAAACCTACATGCACATAGTATTTTTAGATTTGGCTCAACGTCTCACTCATCATTCCCAAAAATTTCTAGCCTTTTGGAGACCCAGGATCAAACCCCCCTTCAAAATAATGAAACCTATATGTAAACATTGGGCGACTTACATAAGTTCCAGCTCTTGTCCCAGGAGCTGTGAGGGGGAGGAGTTCCTGAGACACAGTAATTATACCTGTCAATTATTTGGAACAATATTGGGACCTCAAAATTTTGATTGGAAGTCTTCGGAGGTTGAGCCAAGAAAGAACGGACGGCTAAATAGGACTTGGGAGGGGTTTAATTGCCCTATAATCATATTTGAAAATTAAAAAGAGTCAATGAGCTTTTAATTTCCGATTGGATGAGCCCCCTCCAAAGTTTCTAAAGTAACTCCTTCCGTAACGACAAAAAAAATTAGGGTGAAGCCATATTGGTCTTTACTTAGGTAACGTTATTGCCTATGATTTGCCGTATTTGTTATGATTTGCGTATTTGCCGTATCTTATGACGTATCTTGATTACCTATGACTATGAAATATGTTTTGATTCTAACATTAGGGCTCTACTGTCTCATCAGGACGGAAGTCAAAACTTGGGATATATTCATTTTCGTCTTTTTACATGAAAAAATTCCTAATTTGGTAAATTAGTATGTATTTCAAAAAGCTTACCTTAATTCGGAAGAAGTCTCAACTAGAAGTTTGACGCAATCTAGGCACCCTCTTGCTGCTGCGTAGTGAAGTGCAAGAACGTTATTTGCTGATTTGTCAGCTGAGGCTTGTTCGCCTTCCAGTAACAACCATCGAAGAACATTAAGACGCCCATATCTAAAAAGCAGATATTGATGAATGAAAACATAACCTTATGTATGAATGAATAATATAAGGTATAACAATTCAATTCATATTTCAGGCCTATATACAATATAACCAACAAACTTAGGAAAATTTAATCGTACGATTCTATAGTATGCCCAAACATCAATACGGCTTCGTTATAGAGTTTAGTTGTGGTCACGTACTGCAGCCACTTGTGGCTATCTCGACGATACACATATGCCTGATATCTACCTTTTCTTGGGAAGATTTGACGTATCTTGTGCATTTGAATTAGATATACATGAGCAGCCGCCTCTGAGTTTGCATAAACGAGTGGTGTCCCCCTTTCCTTTATTCATGTTACTACTATTTTATCAGAATCTTAGAGCCAAACTAAGGGTTTTGGCAAAACCAAAAAAACCCTCAATTTGGCTTTCAGATTTAATAAAATTTAATGCCCATTAAATTAAAATTAAAAAATGAATTTATGTCCGAATGACTTTATTCTATAGAATAAAAATCCTAGCTTAATGCATGTACATTTGTAATGCTTTTAAAGCAATCATAGGCATTATTACCATTTTTAAACAAATTTTTGGGATTGGATTCTGTATAAATTGCAGCAGCAAGATAATGTTAAAGCAGCTAAACTATGCCTTTAGTCCCAGAATAAATTTTCATTACAAAGCAGCCCGATGAAGTTTCAATAATATGTTTACACTGCATGCATTACAGTGGTTATATTAATAAGAGGATTTTTACGATTTTAGCAACAAAAGTTTTTCGAAAATTAGTTAGACTGACCAGAATATTCTTAAAATTTGTACCACTGGTCGTGTTTTTTTACTGGCAATATGCACTTTAAAGAGGTAAGGACATAAAACTGAATTATATGACTTCATGTCCTAATTTTTACGGAGTTCCTCTCCTTTGAATCCGGGAAGGAAAGGCTTTAACATGAAAAGCTTAAAGGCCTAAATTTTGTCCAAATTAAAAAAAATATTTTTCCGTTTTGGAAAATTTTACACCTATCGGTTTGAACTTTATGTTTTAATATCTGTTATCTATGATATTATTGAACTTATTTTTCAAAAAAAAAACTTTCAAGCTCCATTCTAATTACTTTTTCCTTAGAATAAACAGAGTTGAAAGTTACTGTATTTAGTATACTTTGAGAAGACCAATCAACAACATGTATAGAATATTTTCCACAGAAATATGGATAGCTTATGATGTATATTTTCCAGAGAAGACAGTGACAGTACATTTAGCTTACAAGCTCTGAATTACATGACGTCTGAAAAAGCCTATACGCAAACGCAACAGGTTCCACCAAAAGGGAAAGATGAGCTAAGCTTCCAAGCTGAGAAATCATGGGGTCTATGAATGTAGGTTGGCTGAGAATTTCTACGGTTCGAAAATGTACGACCTCATGACCACAACCCCAGCCGGTTACTTTAAAGGAATACGGCTTCTCACTGGCTCCTCTGTAAGGCAGAGTGTAAGTCTATACGACGAAGCTGGGAATAAGCTGGACCTAAACGCTATTAATAAGTATTTAGCATGTGTTTGCAGAAGCAATTCACCCATTTCCAGTGTTCCCCTCTTACCTGTTATATCTGATACCTGTGATTTTCCCTCACGAAGTTGCAAAGGTTCTTGAAAGACTTGACCCCCATAAGGGAACTTACCCCGGAGATATTCCAGCAACCCTGTATAAAGAAAACGCAGCTTTTCTAGCTGAACCTCTGACTGCCTTTTAAAACCAGTGTCTGTTGAGTGGTACCTTTACGGATGATTATAAAAAAAAGTCATAACGCCAATGTCTAAAGTTTCGAACGGATGAGTGACCTACGACCTATATCTTTAACCCCTATTGTATCTAAAGTTTTCCAACATTTTCTAAAGAAATGGTTACTAGAAGATTTCTGTGATAAATTAGATCCCTTTCAGTATGGATTTTCAAAGAATATAGCACAGTAAATTATCTCACCGAAATTGTGGAAGAATCCCTGGAGCATTTAGGAAATAAAGATGCATTTGTAGAAATATTGCAAGCAGACTTAGAAAAGGCTTTCGACAAATCAAGCCATCCAGATATTAAGTTATGACAGATTGTAGATCTTTTTTAGTCCGGATAGTTTATAGTTTTTTACACGAAGGGCAACAGTGTGTTAGTGCTGCTGGGGTACAGTCGGATTTCTTGAACTTTTCTGTGGAATACCCTAAGGTACCAAAACGGGACCTGTTTCATTTTTAATAATGTGTAACAAAATTGCGACTTGGCATGAAAATAGAGCCAAGTTTGCAGATGATTTATCATTGCTGATAATTCAGAAGCTAGGATCCATGTTTAGTACGGATGGCATAATTCACCGTTTGGAGGCTGACTTTGAAGAAAAACGGCTTTCAATTAATAGGAAAAAGTCAGCACTTAAGAGAGTCTCGTTTTTGAAAAAAGAGATTCCTAGTCTAAGTGATATAAATGTGCCAATTATAAATAATATGAAAATTTTAGATGTGACTTTTAACTCAAAAATATCATGGACGGATCATGTAAATAATAGTACTAAGAAGGCGAATATAGCAGTGCGTAATCTAGTTACAATTCGACGATTCGGTTTTAGTCGTTTTTCTCTGTTGAATTTGTATAAACTGTACATTTTGAGTATTTTAGAGTATGCTGGTCCTGTGTGGAATCTGAGGCTAAGTAAAGAGCAAAGAAATGACCTTGAGAATGTGCAGAAACGAGTTACCCGTATGATATTAGGTCCAAAATTCACGAATTGCGATGATAGCCTTAAAATCCTAGGCCTAGAAAGACTTGATGCCAAGCGACACCATTTTACAATGGCCTTTGGACAGAAGCTTTTGAAGTCGAGCAAGCATCGAGGCTAACTCCCTGAACCAGCTCAAACAGGGTATGATACAAGGCACCAGAATAAACTGGAGATTTGTAAGCCCGCGGTTACCGACCGATACAGATTGTCTTTTCGACAATTTTTTGTCTCATTTTAATAAGTATCATCAGTCTAATTTAACTGATGTTATTTCATATAATAAATTTGTATCGTATCGTAATAAGTACAACAGATTACTTTTATTACTTAGCTTTACATTTTCAGTTTCAGAAACAGCCTAGATTTTATGCCGAGTTTTGCTTGCACGAAACCGATTTTTTTTATTTTTGGCATCTATAATCTATTTTGATTTAAAGCTTAGATGTCACTCTCGGACACAAGCTTCTGAGGAAAAAGTAATACAGTTGTCTAAAAAAGAAGTCGTAAGAAGAAAAAATTTTAGAGACTAACATTAATTAAGCCTTTGAAATAAAGAAGGAAAGGTGGCCTACCGGTGTTTTGGAAATGAGTACTTCAATCAATTTTTACGAAGTTAACTCAATTACATATTACACATTGATGTTTTAAACATTAATTTACGTGTAATGATATACCATAAGATTAGAGATAAATAAAACCCTTTATAAAGTAATTTTTATCAACTTAATATTAGCAAAAATAGAGATTTTCTATTAGAGATTCTCTAAGTAAATTAAGATCAATATTCATTAAGGTGAAGCTGTTTAGAGAACTTGAGACCTTAATTCACTTTTTATATGTTTCAGCCAGTGTCTGCAATAGCGATCCTAACATAGTAAACAGCGACTATTTTTGTCCATATATATTGACTATTTTTGTCCATAGTAAACTGAGACTATTTTTTTTTGTCTCAGGCGCCTCCAAAACCCCTCGCAGCATCGAATCAAAACTTTGAGATAGCGATTTTGTTTAAATAGTCGCTTTGATATAATCCCATCGATATGGTTCTCGCAGCCGCGGGGCAATAGCCCTAAATTGTATAAATTATTGATTGCTCATATATATATTTTTAAAACAGTTCATGGTTACGAATTGTAAGTAAGGAGCGACTCGGCTCAATAGTAACCGAAACTAAAAAAAAACATATTTGATAACAATATTTTTTTTCGTCTTAAGAAAGATCACGGATGCGTGTTTTTTTTTTCCAAGGATGATCGTATCGAACGAGTGATCCAAGAATCACTTGATTGGATATCAGAAGTTTTAGTGCCTTTTTAAGTGAGCAAAAAGATTGGAGGGCAACTAACCCTCCTCCCATGCCCCTTTTCTCCCTAAGTCATCCGATAAAATTTTTTTAGATAACCATTTGATTCGGCATTAAAGTTAAAAGATTCAACAACTATGTCTTTGGGGATGGCATAGCCCTGCAAAGTCCTTGGGGAAAGGGATGTAATTTGTGCAATTTGCCCATCATTAATGTACAATGTTTGCTATAAGGAAATATACGGACATCCTTTTGGGGGTATTTTCTACGGAGGGGGGGGGGTATTTCTTTGGCGGAGGAGGACTTTTTTATGGGGAAAAAATTATTTTAAATGTTCTCACTTTTGTAAACTTAAGAAATCAAAAATTAATCAATATTTTAAAGAATGAATTTCCGCATATGTATATTAAACTGACAATGCACATTTTTTCAGTAACTTCATTTGAATTTTTTTAGTAAAGTACAAATTATATTCTGGCTTTCAGAAAGCATAGGGGTTTATAACCCTACTAGTATTAATTTCTGCTCGTTTTGAGTTTGACTCTGTTATTTATTTTAATTTCTGTTTGTTTTGGGTTTCATTTATTTATTGATACTGATTTGTTGTAGTTGTATGTTTGGTAAATTATTTGATTCCTTTTTTTGTTTTTTATTTTGGTTTATGGAGTTCTTTAATTTTTTTTAGAAAAACTTATTTTGTGGAAACAGTTTCTTTAATTAATTCTTTAAGACAGGCTGCTCAAACACAAGGGCTGTTGAACTTGAATGAGATGTATTTTAAAGAACTTTAACGCTTAAGCGTAAAGATGAGGTTGAGGAAGGAGCCTCACTCATATGCGTAATGCTTTCTGTCCGTCTTAAGTTTTAATGTTGTTCCTTACTTTCAGATCATAAACTTTTTTTAATTAGTAGAAAAGGCGGGCTTGTTTGGTATTTGCTCCCAGCAAGCTTTGAACTTTAAAAAATGGTTCCTTAGACAAAGATTTTGAGGAGTGCTCCAAGGGTATGCTACTGAAACGACGCATGCTTCAAAGGACGTTATGGGCTTTCAAAACGAGTCAGTTGCAATGTTACTAGAGACTATTAACTTTTTATAGTCGTAGAACCGTAGAAGTAGTTGCATTAGAAACTTTGAAAGGGACTCATTCGACTGGGAATTGAAAGTTCTAGTCCTCTTTTTAATAGACGAAAGTGATTAAAGGGCAATTAGCCCCCCTCCCGACACCCTGTTTTCCCCAAACGCATCTGACCGAAATTGTGACAGGACCATCTTGTTCAAAATAGTCCAAAGTACACATAACAATGCCTCAAGGGTTGACGCAACCCACCTTATTCCAGAATAAGGGTTATAAGCTATGCCCTGGGGACAAACAAAGTTTTTATGGAATGGTTGGTCATACAAACTTCGGATGCGCATTTAATTAGAAATTGGAATTTTTAGTGCCCTTTTTTCAGAGTCAAAACTGATTTAAGGGTAGCAAGCCCTTACCTCCCACCTCACACTCATCAACCCCCCACCTCACGCCCATCATCTCCCAAACAAATATCCAATAAAAATTTTGATACAACTATTTTCTTAAGTATTGTTGAAAGGTCCAGTAATTATGCCTTTGGGGATATCACCCTACCCCCCCCCCCCCCAACAGCCGTCAAGGCAAGGGCTTTAAGTTAGGCGATTCGTTGATTGTTTACAAATAGCAGATGTTAGTATATACCAAGGTACTACTTTGCGCAGGCCCCCGTACCAAACAGGTTTTTCTGTTAGGTAAACAGGTCATTACACTCGGTCATTACACTCTTTGCCGATAGGAATGAGTACAACTTGATTGGTGATTAGGATTTGAATAAAAGTAATAGTTTTATTTACAATTGATATTATTAATATACTTGAATTCAAAGATAATAGTTTTTTTATTTGCAATGATATTTGTGGAGAAAAAAAAAAATGAGTGGGGCATTTACATTATGTGAGATTAATGATGGAACTGACAGCAGCAGCAGCGATGATATACGAGTACATACTATAGCTGTGGAAATAACCTTTGGCTGTAGACTATGTCTTGAATGGGACATTATGTATGTGAGATATTTGATATTATTAAGCAAGTTTATGCAGGAGGAGCAGCTATATATTTCAGGAACATTAAATATTCTCCATATGAATAAACTTTGGTCGGCGGTAGATATTCTATCGAACTATATTGATGAGAACAAACTGCATCTGTGAATATTATTATTGTAACTATGTTAAATAAAACTGTTTCTAAATCAATAGTATTTTTTTTTTCTTTTTCTATAGTATACAAATGTATATTTTTTAGGTTATCAAAAAGATATTATTTTGAGTATGTTGTTGGTTGTGATAGAGTTATGAAGTTTAAAAAGTGATAGATTCGAGAACGATCGGATCATAAGGTCTCTAGGTCATATTGACAAAAGTTTAATTCTAGATGATGATTTTCAAGAGTTGTCTATTCAAAGGAAGATATTTTCTCAGGGGATGCTTGTCGATATAATGAAAACTTAATCTCCATCATTAGACTATTGTATGAAGCTTCTACATCGTGGTCCAAATGAATTTACACAATTTATTGATATATTGATCACGACTCAGCAAAATGATATTGTGGATATGCTTTTAAACATTAGTTTTTAGAAATTTAGGACTTTTTTTTTCATAAGAAAGATGGTGCTCAAGGATGATTTACTCCTCTCTCTCTCTCAGACAATTTTTTTTTTTTGTTGCTAGCTCAGTTTCATTGTGGTAGTGAGAGCGTTAACACATGACAAAATGTTCCATACATGTCCGTTATGTATGTAAACACAGGGCAGCTGGTCATCATGTGAGAATTGCACAATGATTGAGGAGTATGATGAAAAGTGTAGATTATGCAACCCATGTAAATTGCATAGAGTATATGCTGTACAAATTAAAGGTTGTAATTCCTGTCTTGAAGAGGTGTGTGACTCTCGTCCTTGAGGCCACCTATGCTCCAATTGTCATTATGATAAATGTAAGCAGTGGGAGAGTACATATCCCGGTATGATTGGAAAGAATCCTAACCTTGATTTTAGTTTATTGCTACGAGATTGGTATCGTCGTGGTTTTAGATTGTTCTGGGAGGAGGAACCGGGTCAGCGATTCAACTGTTGGAACAACAAGAGAATATGGTTTCTACGTAATTGTTGTGAAGACACTGGGTGTTATGATTATAAGCCCACTGATTTTTATTTGGCTGTGACGGAATGTGATTCGACACTTGAGGACACTGTTTGTGAAATTGCTTCAAATAGGCAAATTGAAACATGTGAATTCTATAGAATGAATGCGAATAGTATCATTGACTATACAAAGAGATATGACAAGAGTGAAGTCACAATCTACTGTAGAAAATTTGACCATGACATTGCAATACATCATGACCAGTGCACTATGAATTCAGATAATCTACCGGCACTAGTTGTTGTCGACGAATACCTAGTAGTGGATGAGATCTAAAGAGTAGAAAAGTCGTTTTATCATGTGTATAATTTTTTTTTTTTATTAATAAAAAATTTAACATACATCTTTGGAACATTTTATTCTCAGGGCACTAAAATCAATATTAAATACACTTGTAAGCATATTCTCCACTAGAAAGTCGTTTAAGTGAGGTAAGTCAACGCAGATGTTGAGAAACTGCTTGTAGTTGTAGCCACGAGTTCTGAACATGAAAAAGAGTAGTGCATGAAAACCATATGTCTTAGTCGTTAAATCCTGTACACTTCGTTGATTTTGAATAATGGTTTTCCCAGTGCTTTCAATAAAGATGCTGATGTATGGAGCGTAGAATTTATACTATAGGCCAAAATGATCAAAAAATTCAATATTCTTTGCTGTTTGAAAGATGCATAGCCAATGGCCAGTCTTCAAAGTCGACGGACTGCTATTAACAATTATTAGGGTATTGTTAACACTTGGAATTTTTTCAATGAAGTCCGAGGGTATGCAAAAGGACTTGTACTGGGACTTGTATGGATCCATACTAAATACGTTGATTATTTGGTTTGTGTTTATGGTGAAAGGTATAGAAGAAAATTGCCATCAAGTGTGATTTTCCAATAGGTTTCAAATTGTCTCAGTGATACTAACGTGATACTCTCGGCCAGAGCATCGGCACACGTACACTCTAATCATAAAGTCAAATTTCATACTATGGTCACATCCTGCGTGACTGACATGTCCAAAACAATTACCTCATGATTTCTTGAAAACATAGAATTAGTTATTCCATTTTCAAAATGTTGAAAGTCATGATCTAGGGATTGCATGGTCAACTCGTACAGAGTTCTATAGGATTTTTTGTCAAATGATAGAGTGTACAGTGGAATAACATTCACTTTGCACAAGAGGCTAGATAGACCGAACAAATTAAAATCATGGGGATATTCAGTCCAGGATCCAACGGCACTGCCACTCTTCACAAAGGCCGAAGCCAATTTTGATGGGATTTCTCCATTGATAAATGATGAATCGCTATAGCTACGAGAACCGGTGGCAATGTGACGTTGATTGGTGATTGTATGGGGAATAAGAAGTTTAATGTTGTTACCATTGGCTCTTAGCTTTTCCACTGCCAATGCAACAGAGCTCATAACTTGTTGTTTTCGAATGTGGAGATTTGCCGATGTGATAATAACATTTGCATCGGGTGCTGCAGGAAGTGTTTTTCTCAAAATAAAATTCGATGGGGCCATCTGCAACTTTATGTAAATCTTGACATTGGGGGGTAGCCATTGGGATATATTGAATATCTCATGATTTAATTTTCCAACTAGATGATACTCCTGGATCACTGCTTTAGTCAACTCACCGTCAGTATCAATACCTGTTCGATATTCATAACCCAATGATTGTCCTCTCATCTCCTTGTATGCCTTTGGCGTCATCATCATAAATTGTATGTAGCTTGCATAGTTGGATAAATTATTGCTAGTGCTCACCAATGTCCCATTTATAAATAAATTAATTGGTTTGAATAGGTTGTGTAGAATACAGTTTTCATAGGAGAGACCCTCGCCGGCATTTGGAGTTGTATTATCTTTCTTTTTCTTCACCACAACATTTAAATCAATAAATGTTGATGACAAATCAATTAAAGAGTCTTTATTTGAAAATATTAGACAGAGTATATGGTCCGAGATATGGTGGAGAGGGTGAAATTGTTCATTGTAGCCATGCTGGAAGCAAACATAAACGTACTCGGAACTACACGGAGTCAATGAGTATCCAGGCTAAGGATTAGGTTCGTGGTATGGTACATAAACCATCCTAGGATAAGAAATTCTTATTTGATCTCGCAATCTTTTTCTTCTTCTTCTGCTGCTGCTGATGCGGATTGTCGTGCGTTGTTTTATTTCTGAAAGTCCTTGTTTATGTCCTTTTCTTCCTGCCTGGGTGGAGACTGATGAGTGAATGACGCGAACGCATCCTTTTCAATCCCTCCCCATTTTGTCGAAATTTTAATTGCTCACCAACGGCTCTTGCTGAAGATCTAATATTTTCCTTAACACTCTCCTTGAAATTCTTGCCTGACCCCCAGTCCTGTAGTGTAGTGGCAGCAAAATTCAACGCAGCAGGTACAAGATATTTTCTGGGCTGGGGTAGTACAGAACGAAATAGCGTAGCAAACAAGCTACCAAGACTATAGCCAGACATTGTAGTACGCCCCTTGTAGTAGTCCAATCCATTGCCTATTTGACGTGGACTCAAAGCACCAACATAACAGTCAATATCGGGACAGACAAATGGAATTCTTCTATTGTTCATTTTGTAGGTTATTGTACCGTCGTTGTCGTTGACAATGGGTCGAAAATGACATGTAATAAATGCTAAGCCTTTTGAAATTGCTATTGGATAACCTAAATAAGTTATTATTGTTAACTTACAGAGTTACAAATATGAAGTGTTTACGGGAATATAATGAAGATGCTTTATATTGTAGTGGTGAACATGGTCTTGATTGGTTTTTCGTTCAAGAACTCGTAGGAGGGGAACATTTGAATTACCAACCCGATATGTTTCCAAAAATGAAGCTTAGAGAAATATGCAAGTGTCCATTGAGAAGCTGGGTGCGTAGTCTACATAGATAAAATTGTCACTACCTCTGAAATTTTCTTTCCAAATAAAACGGTTTTTGAAACAAAGAACCTCACGTAAATTTTCATTGAGGAAAATTCTTTCATTCTCATATGGATTGGTAATATAAATTCTCCTTTGTTCCGTCAAGTAATTGAAAGTGGAACTGCCTTTTTTTCGACTTGCAATTTTTTGTTGATAACTCGACACAGTTCATGCATGTTATTGTATTACATGTAGGAGATGTTAGCACTAGTGTACTGATTAGAGTCAAAAGTTGCCATTGCACCTTCATCACAGAATTCAAACGTTCGTATTTTTATTTCATATTTAAGACCCTTTCTTAGGATGTCATAGGTATTTTAGAGAATACATTCGACAAGAGCCACTTCATACGCACCGTCAAATTTGACGACAGGGCAGAGTTTTGTTCAAAAATCACTTGTACTATTCAAGTCGGTGTAGAGAGGATTAGAAACATTGGACATGAATGTTACATAGAAATGACGGGGCATTGTCAATATCTTCAAAACCAATCCAAGAATCAAAATCAGAGTTGTATCCTAGCCAGCGAACAAGTAACTGTTTCTTACCCCAGCGAGTACGTGTCTTTAATATCTTTTCAATTTGATAGATTTCACTTTTTGCAATTCAAAGTCATAAAAGCCGCCGAGAATCTCTTCATCTTTGGTATCACGCAGGCGATAAGTTATGGGTTTAGTGTCTAGGATTTTTGCCACTTTAAAAAGTTCAGTGGACCACAAGTAATTCCCCTTTTCAAAAACATTAGTTGTTCTATTAATTCGAACCGTATCACAAACATTGAATTCATTTTTCTTCTTCTTCTTGACTTTTGATTCTTTGGAATATTGTTTAAGAAATATGTCAACTGTATAATGATCCGAATGATTAACTTCTGTTGGTGTAGAGTTGGACAATGATTGATTAGGTAGTTGATTATAAATCAACATGATTTTATCTAGATCATGAATAAAAGCCGGCGTATTTTTCAATGTAAAATATCTTGAAATTAAAAGTCGAATAGTTCTTATCAATCGCTCGGCCAATGCAGCCTTTATAGGACTGTGCGTATGATAGAGCAATGTACTATACTTCTTTAGTACTTTTGCAACATGAGGATTAACAAATTCACTACCGCAATCCGTTTGAATTTTTTTATATGAATACTGTTGGAGAATACTTTCAATGGCCTGAGCAACTTCAACACCTCTCTTTGATTGCAATGGAATTGCATATGCATAGCGACTAAAAACACTGATTGCAAGTAGATTGTACTTGTACGGTGTATTGTGACGTCGTTGAAGCTCATCTAGAGTCAGGAGATCTGCTTGCATTATATGCAATGGGAAAAAGGATTTAGTTTTTCGATATTGATTGGAACGAAGTCTATGATTTCTATGCAGAGTGTAACTTGGTTCATTTTGTAGATAGTCTTGTAAAATTTTTGTGCGAATACCCTTGACTTTGGAAAGAGTTGTGGGAGAACTTACACTCCCTACCTCTCCAATATTTTCATAAACACCTTTCAGAACTTCAGCCATTTTGAACGTAAACACGTTGTGTAACGCCCACTAACCTTTTGTATACTGGCTGCTGCTGCTGGTGGTGGGGACACTGACTTGATACGTCTTCGCTTTTGTCTAGCTATCAGTTGTGTTCTATTATTTTCAGAAATTGATTTAAAATCTTCTTCTTCTTCAATTTAATATTTTATTGTTGATGATGATGATGATGATGATGATGCTTGTTCAGGTAGATTTTTTAGAATTTGTCTATTTAAAATTAGACTTTTGTTGACGTTTCATGTCTTTATAAATTTTTATCTACTAGTGTAAAAATATAATAGTCATGTACGATTTTTAACCATGTCATACATTAAATCAAGTAGATTATAGCTATTGCCCTGAATTATAATCCTTTCTCCATTGCTCTCAACTTGAATTTGATCACTTTCCAAGAGATAGATTAGGAGTCGTTTTAGTTTTTCAAAAAATTAGTTTGGCCTTATATTTACAAATTTAAAATAAAATTAAAAAAATTACAACTTAGTTAATTTTTTTCCAGCAGCAGCAGCAGCAGCAGCAGCAGGAGACACATTAGAAGATGATTCTTTTTTGGGATCAGCAGCAGCAGCAGCAGCAGTGGGCTTTGATCGATAGTGTTTGTCCACTCGGCGAAGTGCATCTTGAAGTAAAATCAGTTTTTTATCATCATCAATAGTTTCATTGTCGAGGAATTTACTCAGATTGTCCTCAAAGTGTTCGACGGGCGAGAGAGCGAGTTCTATTGGAGTCAATTTATAGGGTTTTGCCATTCTCACTAGAGAAAACTGTTTACAAGTCCTGCAATTATTGGCAGTGAAAGTGTGAAAAAGCTACCGCCCGCCTGAAGAAGTCGTTTCCTTTTAAAATTCTTTCCTTTCTTTTTATAGGCCAATGTACGTACAATGGAACGATGTTGCTTTGCCTGTTGCTTAACTACTTCTGGTAGTTGAACATTACCCTCGGTCAAATTTAAACAAAGTTCAGATATTAGATTAATGAAATCATTTTCAATACCGTGTTTGAGTATTGCTTTTCTAAGCTGAGGTTTTGAAGTGCTTAGAACTGAAAACAAATGTCTATTTTCATGTAGTTTCTTCAGTGTCATGATAGCGACTAATAGGTCTTTTTAGTGTTCACCGGGAGATATGCTGTAATTTCATTGTCGAAAATATCTGTGACTACACGTAGATCCTCGGATTTATTTTGATTAAGATCCAATAGTATATAACCGTGGGGTTTATTAGTTGCCTGATTGTATGCCAAGAGCAAAAATTTAGGGGCACCTGGATAGATTTGTTTATTGAGGGTTATTAGCGAGCGAGAATCACGAACAACTCTGTAGATGATATAGTAGGTACAGTTCAAAGCAAGTGTTTGCATACATGTGCTCTGATGAAAGAGATTGTGTAGAACCAGAGTAACGGAAATCTTTTCATGATGAGAGCAAACAGTGAACAATTGCAACATGTGCTGAGACCATTGTTCAATAGATTCAGCCAGATCGGCAATGATCAGCCAAGAGTTTGGTTCAATAATGTTGAAAAAATCAAGTCCCTGTATGAACTGTATCTGCATCGATCCCATGGTGATGGTGGCAGCAATTGATTTCATTTTATTGTATGACTCCTGCCAAATACTATAGCAATAGTAGATTTTTTTCGGCTTTTCCGCAAACATTTTATCACAATTTTAAATTATTTTAGTTAAGAGTGTTGTTTTGCCCGACATTGAGGGCCCACACAGAAACGATCTGAACGGTGTTTTAAATTGATACATGTTCCTTTCAACAGTTCACCGGGACAACTAACTGTAGACCCTAATTGTCTAATTAATAAATAATTTTTTTCCCTACTACTACTACTACTACTACTACTACTACTACTACTACTACTCTGTTCTTCAAGAAGAAGAAGAAAAATAAAAAGACAAAAGACAAATAATAATATTTTTTTATTTTATTATATGCACATAAAAAAAAATTAACAATACATTGAAAAAAAAAATACACTTTTTTAAATTTATTTATAATAAAAAATACAACAACATTTACATAGGTATACACACTTTTTTTTTTTTTTATTTATAGAGAGAAAAAAAAACATTAAATTAGAGAGATATCACTTGAAAAAATACACTTTTTTTTTTTAATTTATTTATAAAAAAAAAATACAACAGCAACATTTACATAGGTACAGAGAGAGAGAGAGAGAAAAACACTTTTTTTTTTGTTTATAGAGAAAAAAAAAATTAAATTACACAGGGAACTTGAAAAAAAAAAAAAAAAATCTGCGCAAAGTCAAAAAAAAAAAAAAAAAAGATAAATTTGGTGACGGTGCGCCCCCCCCGCTGGCGGCGGCCCCCCCCCCCCCCGGGCCGCGAGGCCCCCCCCCCCCCAAAGGCCGCGAGGCCCCCTCCCCCCCAAAGGTTTTTTTTAGGTAATTATTTACAGGACTTTATTTAAACCGAGACTTTCCCGGTGGGCAGTACATTCGGTCCGGTCTGAAGTTAAATAGTTACCCAGGGGGCGGGTGGTCACGCCATCTTGACAAACATAGACCTTGTTGGAAATGGTACTCATGGCTATTTTCTCTACATTTACAGTATAGTTCCTGTAGTTTAATGAACGAATTGCCAACAATCTGGCTCGTGGAATTGTATTTTGAACAATACAATTCCTATAAATGTCCATGTCGAAATTCTTGTCCACATAGCGCGTGGGTACTCCTTTGCAACGTTTCTTGATTTCTTCGTCGTATGTCTGTATAAAGTACACCTTCGGACCTACAAACATACCATGGGAAATCAAGTCGTTACTCGTTTCAGATTTAAAAAATAAAAGCTGATTGGGCACCCGACGTTTTAATAGCTCAGGGTAAAGATCACCACTCCAATTGGGGTAGTCCATTCGTGAAGTGATAATTTCACCGTGCGCCAAATCATCAATTAGATTTGGTGTTTTTACTTTGAGCAGTAGAGAATCCGTGTCACTGTAGCAGACCTCTACTTGCCCCTTTTCCGGCCACTGTACCCTAGCCACATTGTAGTAGAATTCCAACATGAGCTTTTTTGAGATCTCCAAGATAGCACTGCCTGCAGCAATATTTTTATTCAAGACAATGCGTCTTTTTTTCCTATTCAAAAGTACCATGTCCGGGCCAATGATTGTAAAGGAAGTGTAATTGGGATCGGCAATAATTCGAGCACATTGTTCGGGATCGGTCACAACGTCACAACGATTCCTATTGCGAACACTCTCACAAATTTTGCCGAAAGCCGAATTTAAAATGAGCTTATAAATTTCTTTTTAGGCTTTCGTCTTTGCTGCAGAACGTTTGATGACAAAAGTGTCAACAAATGTTTTTAAATAATGCTTTTGGCTAAATTCGAGGGCTCGGTTACCATTTCTGACTTTGAAACCGTTTTTACAAATCCATTTTAATGCTACATGATGTACAACTATGTTTTTTTTCGGCAGAAGGTCAGCAATAAGTTTTTGTTTTGAAGGTGACCAATGCAATCCGTCTACCTCGACTAAACGCCTATTGCAAGGGCACAAAGAGTCCCTAGTCATAGGTCTATTGATACACGGGAAAATACAATCCTTTACTGAATAGTGAAGCTCAACTGATATCTCCCCCTCAATTTTAAAAAACCATCCAACCGATCAATTTTATTCAACACTGTCGTCAATGTTGGGGAAATGGGGAGCTTGAGGGTCATTGAGCCATTTATAGTCGCCGCAAGGTAGTGCATACTGGGACATGGCCGTGGGGTAGAGAGACTTCATATTGAGGAAAACCTCATTCGATTTTTCCCACGTATTCTCTCCCGTTGGATCAGTTTCCAAGATACTGTCCCCGTGAAACACAAAACCCCCCCTCATTGACCTTTCGATGACCAGGTGCTGATCACTGTCAGTAAGTAGCCCGATTTTTTCCCCACTAATTTTCAGGATGAGGTCCATCACTAGATGAGGCGAAGAAAAATAATACCCCAAATCAAGATTAAACTCCTCATAGATTTTATCCGTATTTTTACAAATAATGTCTAAAATAGTTAACACGTCACTCGACAAATACAGCTTGCAGTAGTCAAATCCATTTTTACACCCTCCCTCTGCCCAAACTTTCTTAGCAAAACTGTATTCCTTAAGGGTGCACCTACGATCGTGAAGACTGTCGTAAAACGATTCAATACAAGGAATTGCCTCCTCGGCGAATCTCGACATGGAACAATAATAATCATAAGGATATATGCCCTTGACCGTTAACAAATCATATAAATCATTTGGAAATTGTTGCTTGAGAAGGGGGAAAGCATTGCTGCCGTCATCGTTTTTCTGCACTTGAATTAATTCGCTCAATGATTTGGGGAAAAAACTGTAGGAATCTAAAAAGTGAATTTTATTCGTGTACTCAACGCCGGCTTCAACAAATTTTCACATAAATTCCAACACAAGCAACTTTTCCTCGAATTTAGATATGATTTTGTACGTAAAGCGGTTTATCACCCATGGATCATCATCATCCACTGTTCCATTTCTTTGAAGATATGACAATGCAGGTAGCACAAACTTCAGATCGTAGTTAGAGTTATGTATAAAAACTGGTAGAAAAAGTTGTTGTTTAATTTTTAAATTACACAAATTATGAGCCCACCCCCGAAAGTTACTTTGCCCAGTTGAATTGGGGTCAATAAGATGATTGTGGTCCTGCACCGCGTTTTTTGGGGCACAGATACTCTTACACACCCAGCAAATTGTTCCCTTTTCCAGAGTCAGCTGCTCTTTATCCGACAAGGTCATCGGATAATTGGTATGACGTACTCGTGAAATTGCCCTGTTTGTCGTTTTTATTAAAGAAACCAATAAATTTTCCAGACAACCCACCTCGGCCATAGTTAAAAAAAACTCGACCAATATCATTTGAATGTTGGCGTTTTGACGGGCTTGCGCATAGGAACACGCAACTAGTTTGTGTTCCTTGACTATATTTGGCCTTGATGGGTCTGATACCTCAACCAGTCTTGTTTCACAATCTAAAGACACTTTATCAGATTGCAGAAGAGAATTTTGAAAATTTTTAAATTGTAAAATGTCTTTGCCTTCTACCGGCATTTCTATTCTTTGATTTCCATGAAGTTTGCAATGCCCCATGTGATCTGATAACGTTCGCTCAGATCTAAATGGGGAAAGGCACATGGAGCAATAGAAACGTTCACCTTTCTTCACGCTTTGACAGAGGAGTCGACTTATCGCCGTAACGGGGAAAAAATGACCATAAGAATTTACATCTTTGGGAGCCTCATAAATAACCCATACCAAATTTTTAAAATTTTCCACCATCGGTGTCCTCACCGAGTACAAAATCCCTTTTTTATTTGGTTTTTTCCCCCCATCGACAAATTCAATGTCATACTGGAGAACACCCCCCCCCCCCCCCCCATTGTAATTTTCTTTCTAGAAAAATCTACTCTATTTAAATGACCACCGTTATTTTACCAAACAAAAAAAAAAGATTAAATTATGGAAAATTTTTACACCGTTAATTGCAAGTCCGTCAAGATTTTTCATTGTTGAGTCTCGGTTTAATGTCTTATGGGCCGCTGCTAAAAACGCATATTTAAAGCATTGAAGTCCAGTGTCAAAATTGAAACCCTGAACTCCTCCTGTAGTCGACAAATCTGGGTGACATTTTATTCCTTTACCTATCCCACCCCTTAAAATAAAGTTTTTTTAAATCTACTGAGATTCAGATCCGTGCGTTCAATGTATAAAATTGTGGAACCGCTCCCCCTCTCACTAAATGTATCCAAAGTTCAAATTAGTTTATTTACCCAGCTGAAAAAGTTGTCTTAAAAATCTTTGAGACCTGTGTTAAAAGTCTGGGTACGTTTCGAAAAATTACCATAAAAAACTTCTCCAGGAGTTCACTTTTATAAATACACTGTTTGGTTCACCGATGCTGTATTTACCACTCGACATCACCAATTCTGTATCTGGCTCTCACCAATTGCTCAAATTCTGTCGATATAGCTATGGAGATTTTTAACGGGGTCAGTTAAAATAATGCCAGCGTTTTCTTCGGGAAGGCTAAAATCTAACCTGTATGTTTGCAAATGGCTTAGAGCAGACTCTAACAGATAAAAATCAGGCAAGTCAGGGGATGTAGTCCTGTTTTCATGTCCTGACCCAGTCTGTTAAATCACATAGGAGGGATGTGACATGAGGTCCCCTAGTACAGATTCTAAGGTGTTTGGGGACAATTGGTCAAGCCAGCCTGTATTGTCCTCTGATGGTATTTCATTATGAGAACCCAGTTCAGATTTACTTGTAGCATCATCATCTAAATATTCACGCATGAAACTATCTGTCCACTCTGGGTCCTCAAGCATCTCGATATCACAAGTTAAGTCATCCAGGCTGGCCATTTCCCCAAAAACATCGTTAAGGAATCCCTCATGCCACTTCATATTCTCTAGAACCAGTGTAGGTTCATCCCTGAACTCTGCTGGTGGTGACAGAATTGGTTCTGTAAATATACTTGCATCATCATTCAATGGTGCCGCTGGGGGTGCTATATTTTTAATCTGTAGAAAAAAAAAGTTTTTTATTTCGTATTTAAAATAATCATTATTTTTTTTTTTTATAGTTAATAAACTTTTGTCAATTTATCATAGTAATTTTCAAACCACCTGAACAATTAAAATAAGAAGAAAAAAAAGTTAAATTGTCTTATTTATTTCATAATGTTAACTTAACTTTTTAAAAAAAATATTTTTTTTTTTTTTTGTCGGGAAAATTTAGTCTTATTAGAAGGGTAAGTTCGAAAAAGAGAATGATATAAAAAATTAATTGTTTTATTCAAAATTTTTTTTTAAAATAAAAACGAAAAATATGAGTCAAATTCGATTATTTGAGCCTCTTCATTATAACTGTAGATGAAATTTGACCATTGTTCGACTGATGCAGTATGCTGTACGAGCAATTGCTCCTCGGCTTCAGTTAAAGGAAACGAACTCCATATGTCAGAGGTTGGTGGTGTTGTTACTTTCTCAATAATCCGTATTTTCCTCTGTATTTTGCCAATGGATTTTTTTGACCTGGGCTAAATAAATACTTGTAAGAGAGAAGAACTTTTTTCTCCGTCCATTTTAACAATTAAAATGTTGGATGGTCCTTTTTAGAGCCCCCCCCCAAACCCCTCCCGGAGAGAACCCTTGGGACCCGGGAGCTTCCTTCGATGTAGGAGGATCGATACCCTTTCCGAGTTGGAGGGGGTATCGGCCTTCACAACACTTCAAATAGAACAGTCTCAAATTCTTTTTCTTGAACCTTTCAAAAAGGCAATTATTTGCCTGAGTTGTTTCAAAAATAATCATATATTCTTTTGCATGTGAAAGGCATAATAGGTAATTAGTCAAAGGACTCTTCTTCTTATAGTAAAAACATATCCTGTTTCAAGAAGCTCATTTAGAATTCAATGTAGATCAAAAGCAATGGGATATTTGATAAAGCGAAAATGGTTTTAGCGCAATTATACCCGTTTAAGGCATTTATAATTAAAAGTATATTAAAAACGATGGGATCTTGGTTATAAGTTACAATGTAAGTTTTTTTTTTTTATATTTAGAAATGCATGATAAGCACTCCTTTATATATATTGATAATTTGGTTAATGAAAGAAAATTAAATAGCTTAGAAACAAATTTTAAGTTTTTTTAAAAAGCTATGCGCCTGATAAAATTTTGTCTTATTTTTTTGAAAATATTGATAGAAAAAAAAATTATGTATATACTTAAAAATTCTGACTGGACTTCGAGATCTGAACTCTTTGGCAAGACTTGAGGGGGGTTTGCCATGGAACCAACGCGGGGGTCAGAGGGCTCTGTCACTATAAGTTGAGTGCTCGATGCACGATCCCGAACGTGTGTAACTTTTCTAGCGAATTTGATAACAGACGCTCTTGCGGCCTGTATTAATAAAGGTTCGTCATATCTCGCTTTCGTCTCAGAAGGGGGATTATTGCACGTCTCTTCTTCCTTTAAAAAAAAACAAAAAAAATTTAGCATGGAGCACAAATTTATTTTTGGTTTTTTGAAAATAATTCAGTTTATTAGACATCTAAAGTAGTTTAAAAAAAATCTTTATTTAAAAATCAGGGGTTTATAAATTAATTTTTTTTGCAATTTAATATTAATTCGAAAAAAAAAGGGTTTGCCAACAAATTTTAAAAAACATTAATTTTTTCTTTTTTTTTTTTTTTTTTTAAAGAGGAGGGAAAAACCCCCAAAAAGGGAATTAATTTTTATTAAAAAAACACCGTTGGATTCAGCGTATAAGAAAACTCTATTAAATAGCTTTCAATCTCATATCTGCAAAAATCTTCAACTTTTGTATTTTTTGTCAGAAGAAAAATACAGGAATATAGAAGTTAATTTGTAAAGATATCCATTTAGGAAAAGAAAAGTAAAATTTTTGTGCAAATAAAAGCTACATTAACTAAAAAATGTTCAGAAATTAAATAAAAGTTTTTTTTTAAAACTGAAAGTAAGGATCGAAATTAAAAATAAAAGTATTTATTGTAGTTTGTTAGGGGACGTTCCCCTTCCTCAACGAATCTAAAATTAATAATAATATTTAAAGTTTATACAAACTTTTTTTTTTCAAAAACTAAAAAAATTGATATGAAATTGAGAAACAGTACTATTCCCCAAAGAAACTTTTCAACAATTTGAGCGCGAGCATGCAAAAGTTACTCGACGTTTACCCATTTTATTTTTGTTCGAACTTGTGTGACAACACCCTCTCCAGCTCGGATAACTTTCAATAACATCAAATACTCAGAGACACTTCCTCTAGACGATAAAAGCTCCACTCTGGAGCCCCATTCGAACGGAAATTAAAAGTTCTAATGTCCTTTTTAAGTAACCCAAAAAAAAAATGGAGGGCCTCTCGACCCCCCTCCCACACTTTTTTTTTCCAAAAGTCATCCGCCGTGAACTCGTACTTAGACAAACCCCGGTTTTCTACAGATCCTTGTTATTTTAACCCCCCCCCCCAAAACTCGCGAACTGGTTTTAAAACGCAATCTTGTACGTCGATTCATAAATATAAATAATTTTATTTCTTATCGGGATTTATGAATTATTCATTACAGTTTTTCAAAAAAAATAAAAATTGTAAACATACATATGATGGATAGATTTTATTTACATAATAGAAAAAAAAGCGTGCTTTGACGTTTCTATCGAATACAGTTGTCATATTCTTAAGATTTTGTATTGTTGGAGGGGAGGGGGGCTGTCCCTCTGAAATTTGAATTTACTAGTAAAACGTTTTTCTTTATTTTTTTTGGGGAAATAAAAGAATGAAAAGTGTACTCACATTGAAAATAGACAAATCCATTGTTTTCAAAAGTTAAAAATTTTTGGTTTAATATAAAAAATTTCTTAATTCATAATTAAAAATGGAATGCTGTTTGGGGGAATTTTATAGGTTTTTTTCTTTAAATTAATTAAATTTTTGCATTAAAAGTTCTTTTTTTTTTTTTTTTTTTAGAAAACCTATCAATAAAGTTTTTATATTGTAAAATTAAAAAAATTTATATAATAAACTGAACAACAAAAAATAGTTGTCATAATAAAAAAAAACATGTCTGCCAAGCCATGTAGAGCTCATTGTAATAGGCAAATGACCCTGGTAACCCAATTACTTGAAAGTACACACACAACCTGTTTGGTACGGGGGCCTGCGCAAAGTAGTACCTTGGTATATACTGATGTTACTGACTTTCCACAAAGATTATTATTACATAATTATTATTTATTATTATTACTACTATTATTACAGCTATTACTACTTATTTCTAATACGGGTTTTCAAAGGGCGTAATTCAGGAATAACTGAGTATATTAATTCGGAACTTTCTAGAAAATGATACGGGAGATTACCAATTGACAAGATATTAGATGACCGATTGAAAGGTTATATTTGCATGCTAGTACTACTAATACAGCTAACATCCCTACAACTGCTACCACTACTACAACTATTACCGCACTAGTACATTTAAAATATTGAGGGCAAGTTTTTAGCAAAATCAAAAGACACTATGTGCATACACATTGTCAAAAGGGTGTATCTCAACAATGGATTTGGGTATTATGTTGGAACTTTCAGAGATTACTTAAAGGGGAAGATCAATTAACCAGGAAGTAATATGTGCATGCTACTACTAATATTACTAATACTACCACTGCTAAGTTTATTACTACTATTACTATAGCTACTACTTATGTAACAACTACTTGTAAGGCTATGAGCAATAAGATGACAAATTCAAGAAGCATATGGAAATACAGGTTATCAAAAGGACATATCGCCAATGTCAAAGCAACAGCTAATTGTATTAAGTAGAAAATTTCACGACTCGATGAGAGGGATGTTCAACTAACCAAAAGTCAATACGTTAATACTTCTGCTACTGCTAACACTAGTGCTGTTACTATTAATGCTACTACTGTTAATGCTAATACTACTGCTGTGACTACTATTACAACTATACATAAGGGTATGAAGGTGAAACTTTCAGGGAATTTTCAGGAGGAAGACCGACTGTGTCATCAAAATATTTAAATTCTTTGTTTATATTTTAGTTTCACTGTCTAATAAAAGGACCCATCCCTATTTGGAACACTTATTGATTTCGTCATAGAAAAGGCAGTGTGGTCATGGAAAATACCAACGTTCGTGGTAATGAACTGTAAGTCAACAGCGACCCGGCCCAATAGTAGCCGAAACTCTAAAACTCTAACGATACCAGTAGATACATCAAAAGAATCGGATTTTTATGCTGATTTCAAATATGTAAGTTTCATCAAGTTTAGTCTTACCCATCAAAAATAACGAGCCTGAAAAAATTTGCCGTATTTTTGAAAAAAAGGGGGAAACACCCCTTAAAACTATTATAATCTTAAATCAAACCATCAGATTCAGCGTAACAGAAGACCCTACTGTAGATGTTTCAAGCTCCTATCTACAAAAATATGGAATTTTGTATTTTTTTGCCAGAAGAAAGATCACAGATGCGTATTTATTTGTTTTTTTTTAGGGTTGATAGTATCGACCCAGTGATCCTAGAATACCGCGAGAGGGCTCATTCAAACAAAAATTAAAAGTTCTAGTGCCCTATCTAAGTGACCAAAAAATTAGAGGGCAACTAGTCCTCCTCCCATGCTAATTTTTTCCCAAAGTCACCCGATCCAAATTTTGAGATAGCCATTTTGTTCAGCATAGTCGAAAATGTAATAACTTTGTCTTTGAGGATGACTTAATCCTCCACAGTATCCATGGGAAGGGCTGCAAGTTATGAACTTTGCCCATTGTTTACATGTACGAATTGGTTATTGGGAAGTATACAGACGTTTTCAGGAGGGATCTTTTCTGGTGGGGGGGGGAGGGGTTCGGAGAGGCGGTTACGTGGGAGGATCTTTTCATGGAGGATGTTTTCATGAGAAAGGGCCATTTCTATGAAGGGGGTGCTGGATTTCCCAGCATTATTTAAAAACAGTCGGAAATTAAATAAAAGAAATAAGTTTTTTTTCAACCGAAAGTAAGAAGAAAAATCAAAACTTAAAACGAATATAAAATATTACGCATATAAGGGAGTTCACCCCCTAGTCAATACCTCGCTTCTTAAGTTAATGTTTTTTTTAGTACTTTCAAAAGAGGTATCTATTTTAATTAAACGGGATTTATGTCATTCTTAAAGAATTGGAACAAAATTCGAACTTTAGCGTAAAATGCGAGATATTAACTAGGGGGCTAACCTCCTCATATACGGAATAATTTCTTTTCGTTTTAAGTTTTAACGATGTTCCTTACTTTCAGTTAAAAAAACTTGTTTTTTTATTTAATTTTCTATAAGAATCCATAGTTTGGCTTACTATTTGTATGTTCGGAGAAACTTTTTCAATAATTTTTAATTCTAGCACAAATGGTATTGTTTAATTTAGTGTTATACCTCTTCAAGTTGACCAGAAAAATAAAGCTTAATACCATTCCAAAAAAAGTTACCTAGGCTCTTTGATATCCTGGATGCACTTAAATCCTTTTGCTTTATTTAAATTGTAATAGCAGAAGTAGTAATAACAGAATCTCTAAAAGTTTCAACTTAATACCCCTAGTCGCTCTCGACATATTGCTGAGGTGTCTTATTGTTAACTATACGCACAGAACGTTTTGATCTTTCGCCTGGCAAAAAATATAAAATTCCACATTTTTGCAGTGGGAGGGTGAACCCTCAACACCAAGGTTCTCTAATACGCTGAATCTTATGGTGAGATTTTCAATAAGATTTCTTGAATTTTGGGGGATGTTTCGCCCTTTTTCGAAAATTAGGCAAAATTTGTCAGGCTCGTAGCTTTTAAAGAATAACATTAAACTTAAGAGAACTTATATATCTGGAGTAAGCATACAAAAAAAATTTTTTTGGTGTATCATTTGCTGTAAAAATTCTGTTTTTTAGAATTTCGGTTACTATTGGGCCGAGTTGCTCCTTAGTTACAGTTCGTTACCACGAACTGTTTGATCTAAAAAGGAAACCAAGAAAATAACCAACAGGCAAATATTTCATAACAGAATTGATGAATGATATCTGGATAAACAATGATATCGAGATATTTTGACAGTGAAGTCCGGGTGCTCCCTAAATTTTGGGACAACCTCTGTGCAGTTACTTACCTGGAGGAAATTTTGGGACAACCTCTGTGCAGTTACTTACCTGGAGGAAATTTTGGGACAACCTCTGTGCAGTTATTTACCTAGAGGAAAAGGTTTGAATCCGTTCCGCTCGCAGCATGAACAGTTCCTCAATTTCAACAGGGTTATCTATATTTCTTGTATAATACGTTTTCTTTGGTTTTCTAGAATTGACACCACCACACCCAAACACCCCTTATCCCTTCTGCAGCAAATTTATAAGGAAATGTATGTCTCTGTGACTTCTTCTTAATGGATGAAGATGTGAAAAGAGAATACTCGGTATAGCTATAAAATTACAGAGAGCAGGAAGACAAAAAAACAACAAATTGAATAGAAAAACTTACATTTTGCACATTTTCAAGAGAAGCCTGGCATGCCACTATCCTTTAAAATGGTCACATGATAGTGGAAAAGGGATTCACAACCCAAAAAAACGGTACTAGAAAATCCACGTATATTGACAGAGAATAACAAGAATCCTTTCGTTCTTGCATCGAGAATAAAATAGATTAGTCAAGCAACTACTATTTAACACAAAAGAAAAGCAACAAATAAATACCTGATGAAAGGCCAAAATAAAATAACTATTCCCTAAAGCAGCCAATTATTTATAAAATGACCTTATTTTATTGTCTGCTACAACTGTGGCAGAACATCAACTTCTCAAATGGTCTCTAATTAAAATAAGATTAACTTCTCAGATCACCTTAAAAATATGACGAACGGAAAGAAAAGACATTAGATTTTTTTGAGCTAATTAGAGAATAAGTTTAAAATTCAAACGGAAGAGAAATTGTGCCCTACAAAAAGATCATCTCTCGCTAAATCTTGCTTTCCTACAGCCACGTTTTTATTATTACGGTAACGGACATACACGTGTATCTAGTGTTGTGGATTTTTTCTATTTTTGAATCATCGAAATCACAGGTATAAATACAATCTTAACATCAAATGAATTTTCCAAAATGACTTATGCTTCTTAACGTATTAAATAAAAAAAAAAGTTTTTTTAACTGAAAGTAAGGAGCGACATTAAAACATAAAACGAACGGAAATTATTCCGTATATGATAGGGGCTGTCCCCTTCTCAACGCATCGCTCTTTACATAAAAGTTATACTCTTTCTCATAACTATTTTTTTAAATAATAAAAATCTTTAGCGTAAAGAGCGAGGCGTTGAGGAGGGAACAGTCCCTTTCATTTACGGAATAGTTTCTGCTCGTTTTAAGTTTTAATGTCGCTCCTTACTTTCAGTTTAAAAAGAAACTTTTTCTTAATTTAATTTTTGAATGTTTTTAAATTAATGCAGGTTTTTGTTTTGACTCACCGTACTTTAATAATTGAAACAAAATTTCCATATTCATTTTACTTTTATTTGGTTAAATGGCTTTCTCGGAAGTTGATTAATTTTATCTACCAATTTTTTTATTATTAATAAATATACGTAACTTACGCATACTTATGTAACGAACTTCAGTAGTACCCTATCAGGAGCTCGTGACCCTCACCCCTGCTGCCATCTACAATTTAGTTTAATGCTGACGGGACATAATTTATTCAAGGATTATCGATCGAGTCTAATGTGTGTGTGTGTCAAGGTCAATCGATCTGTTGTTGTTTGGCAACGTGCGACTGACAGGTGTGATTATAAACGTAAACGCTGGGGGACATAATTTATTCAAGGATTATCTATCGAGTCTAATGTGTGTGTGTCAAGGTCAATCTATCTGTTGTTGTTTGGCCACGTGTAATGGAACGAAGGGTGATTTACATAATCGATGGGGGACATAATTTATTCAAGGATTATCGATCGAGTCTAATGTGGGTGTTTCAAGGTCAATCGATCTGTTGTTGTTTGGCCACGTGCGAATGACATGAGGGGTGATTTACATAATCGATGGGGGAATTATTGATTCACGAGCGTGGGGAATTATGAAACAATATGGTCGTAGAGTCCCTAGGGAGAAAGATTACGTAATCGCTCAATAATAACTCCGGGACGAAGGTTGCACATGCGCATTGAATTCTAACGGGAACAATGTTATTGATCTAGGACTCGAGGGGGAAGTGAATTTCCGAGAACTTGATTGCGTCATCGATTGGGAATTTTATTTATCCGATAACAGGAAACAGTTTGATCACGTATTTCCTTCTCAGCCAATCAGAAGGCTTGTTTACATATTAGCGGTGGTGGGAATATAAGGAACGGGTTTTTTGCTATAGTTTTATTAGTCTGTGAATAGAATTCAAAGGAGTGAGAAGAACAGTTTTGACTTTACTCATTTGGATATATATTTGTGTTGACGATGGCGATGAGTGGAATGTTTACCCTATTAGAAGTTGATAGTGGAGTTGATGATAATAGTACAAGAGCACCAAACATTGCGGTGGAAATCACGAAAGGATCACGGCTTTGTCTGGAATGGGATGCATTATATGCAAGATATGTGATATCCTTGAGCAAATTTAAAATGGAGGATCAATTATGTTTCGCCGCTAAAGTTGATATAGCACACGTGAATAGACTTCAATGTGCTTTAAGTGCATTGATGAAACATATTGAAGACAATAAACAGTATCGCTGATTGTACATGCTCTGTATTATTGATGTTGTTGTTGTAATTATTCAATAAAATTGTTTCGAAATCGAAAATGTTCTCTTTCTTTTCTGGTTAGGGCTAACGAATCAGGATCAGTCTAGAGTCAGCAGTTGGAGTGAAAGGACTGAAAAATGAATAAATTTGAGAAAGAGAGAATTATATCAAATCTAGTGTTTATTGAAAAAAATTTTATTTTGGATGATGATTTTATCGTGTTATCTCTTAAACGCATGATATTCTCTTGTCGGGGAACACTTGAAAATATAATTAGGAGTGTTTCCCCCCCCCCCCATTGGACTATTGTATGAAACTTTTAAAATGTGATTCAAGTGCTTATAGTAAATTTATTGATATATTAATTGGAACAAAGCAGAATCATATTGTGGATATACTTTTGAAAACATTGCCAATGGATTCAATGTAGATGGCTCCCCCATCATTCGAAAGAGGTAACGTCACAGAGCTACTCCTCTCTCCCACCATTTCCCTCACATTGAATTTATCGAGCGAAGACGATCAGTTTCGTTTTATCTGTGAGTGAGTTGACATCGGAAACCGAAAAATGTTCTATATATGTCCATTGTGCATGTACACTCTTGGCAGTTGGAATCAATGTGAGACTTGTACAATTATAGATGGCTATAGTGAAAAGTGTAAATTATGTAATCCTTGTAAATTACATAGAGGCTATGCAGTACAAATTAAAGGATGTAATTCATGTCTTGAGGAGGTGTGTGATTCTCATCCTAGAGGGCACCTGTGCTCCAATTGTCACAATGATAAATGTAATCAGTGGGAGAATACTTACACCGCTCTGATTGGAAAGAATCCTAAACGTGATTTTAGTTTATTTCTACGAGATTGGTATCGTCGATGATTTAAATTATTATGGGAATAGGAATCTGGTCTACGATTAAACTGTTGGGGTAACAAGACAATTTGGTTTATACGTCATCGTTGTGACGACACCACCTGCTACGACTATAAACCAAGCGATTTTTATTTGGCTGTGACAGAATGTGATTCACCACTTGAAAACAATGTTTGTGATATTGCTTCAAATAGACAGATTGAAACACGTGAATTACCTAATATGAATGCAAATAGTATCATTGACTATAAAAAGAGATATGACAAGAGTGAATTTACATTGTACTGTAGAAAATGGGACCCTGACTTTGCTGCCAATCAATATCAATATACATTGAATTCAATTTATCTGCCGGAATTAGTGGTTCTTGACAGTTGCCTATACATCGAAGATGAAGAAATCTAAAGTGAAGATTTAGAGACATTGTTGTATATATATATGCATTTTATTAATAAACAAATTTACAAACAATCTATGTTCAAATATTTATTCCGTTGTAATATCCATATTTATCACTGTTTTTATGTATACTACCTCAGGAGGTTCTATTATTTGAACCTCATCCTCCTCCACTGATATAATATTTATGGGAGAGGGTATCTCCTCAGCAAATAAATCCTCGGACTCACTCCTCAACAGATCCCCCTCCACTGGCACAATATTTATGAGAGAGGGTATCTCCTCCGCAAATAAATCTTCACGCACTCGAACTTGCGGGATATGTACTCGAACCGAGGACCCACTCCTCAAGAGATCCACCGCTCTACATGTACAGAGAAGTTCTTCCTCCTCCTCAGGGGTGATCTCGATGCTCTCGTTCTCTGCACATGTAGCTAGAAGATTCTCCTCCTCCTCGATAGTGAGCCCCCACTCGCTCCATACATCCTAAAAAGGTTGAGAACACTATGGTCAAAAGCTCTGTGGAAAGGTATAGTCTTCATGAATATACTGAGGGGTGTTCTATAAATTTAATAAAAAGGGTTACTTATTTTTTTCATTTTATCTATAATTTTGTCTGTCTAAATTCATCAATTAGCCATTCGTGGGTTTTTTTTTTATTATTTTTTACATACGGTGCGATTTTTAATGTCATTTATAGAAGAATGTATGAGATTTAATGTATGTAATGAAAACAGGAAAAAAAACTTTTCAAAGAAATATGTTTTTCAATGAAAAGTAAATAGCTACGACATTAAATCAAAGAGAGCAGAAATAAAGTTGAATAATTGCTTAAACGTAAATTTTCTGTAAACATACTTCTAATTAATCACTCCTAAAAAGGTAAGTATTATTCTTATACTCTAGTTCCATGAAGAAAAAGCAAGTTACTATTAAAGAATAAATGAAACCAAAACGAACAGCTATGACTGAATTTATATTTTAGTTTCAAGAAGCAAAAGTAGTTAATACTTCCATGGATTTGACTTATAAAGCTGGAAACCTAAAGTGAGATTTATGAAAATGCACAAATGTAATTTTTATTTTCTACGATAAATACGATAAAGAGATAAAGAGAGCAAAGAGAGCTGAAATAAAGTTGAATAATTGCTGAAACGTAAATTTTCTGTAAACATACTTCTAATTAATCACTCATAAAAAGGTAAGTATAGACCGCTCATCCTCTATGGTGGAGGAGCATGCACAGCTGGCTAAAGCAGTTAACATTTGCCTGGAAGCTCGAAATGTAGAGTGAGATTTTGGAAAATGCAGAAATTTAATAATGGTTCTTGGAAATTTTCGGTTTGATTATGAAATAAGAAATTTTTTAAAACATGAAATTTTTTGCAATTAAAAACGAACAAAAATTAATTAAAAAACTTTCCGAAAAATATGTTTTCAAAAGAAAAGTAAAAGTCATTTTAAACTTAAGCTCAGCAGATGCAAATACCATTTAAAATTTAAACTCGAAACAATCAGAAATTACTATTAAAGAATAGATGAAACCAAAACGAACAGCTATGACTGAGTTTATACTTTAGTTTCAAGAAGCAAAAGTAGTTAATACTTTCCTGGATTTGACTTATAAAGCTGGAAACGTAAAGTGTGATTTATGAAAATGCACAAATGTAATTTTTATTTTCTACGATAAATACGATAAAGAGATAAAGAGAGCAAAGAGAGCTGAAATAAAGTTGAATAATTGCTTAAACGTAAATTTTCTGTAAACATAGTTCTAATTAATCACTCCTAAAAAGGTAAGTATAGACCGCTCATCCTATATGGTGGGGGAGCATGCACAGCTGGCTAAAGCAGTTAACATTTGCCTGGAAGCTCGAAATGTAAAGTGAGATTTTGGAAAATGCAGAAATTTAATAATGGTTCTTGGAAATTTTCGGTTTGATTATGAAATAAGAAATTTTTAAAAACATGAAATTTTTTGCAATTAAAACGAACAAAAATTAATTAAAAAACTTTCCGAAAAATATGTTTTCAAAAGAAAAGTAAAGGTCATTTTAAACTTAAGCTCAGCAGATGCAAATACCATTTAAAATTTAAACTCGAAACAATCAGAAATTACTATTAAAGAATAGATGAAACCAAAACGAACAGCTATGACTGAGTTTATATTTTAGTTTCAAGAAGCAAAAGTAGTTAATACTCCCCTGGATTTGACTTATAAAGCTGGAAACGTAAAGTGTGATTTATGAAAATGCACAAATGTAATTTTTTATTTTCTACGATAAATACGATAAAGAGATAAAGAGAGCAAAGAGAGCAGAAATAAAGTTGAATAATTGCTGAAACGTAAATTTTCTGTAAACATAGTTCTAATTAATCACTCCTAAAAAGGTAAGTATAGACCGCTCATCCTCTATGGTGGGGGAGCATGCACCGCTGGCTAAAGCAGTTAACACTTGCCTGGAAGCTCGAAATGTAGAGTGAGATTTTGGAAAATGTAGAAATTTAATAATGGTTCTTGTAAATGTTTTAAATATGAGCCATTCTATTGAGAAAACACGCCAAACTTAAAAAAAAATGCACAATGTTCCCGAATAACCTATTAATTGAGTCATAAATAGAATAATTCATAAAAATTTTCAAATAGCTCCTGTGACGTTATTTTTATTATTATCATTTCTATTGAGTAATCAAACAACAGTTCGAACAAACTGAAAATGGTACATATTGAAATAATAAATTCTTCTATAACATTCTTACTAAAAATAATTTTATAATAGATAATGGATATATTTTATTATTTTTTGACATAATATTTATTAAAAAAAAAAAATTTAGAAAAAATAAAAAATTTTCCTTTATTACCTCTGCAATACAGCTAAAAATGAAGAATTCATACACATTTTCAACTAGCTAAAGTGTATATGTTTTAAATATGAGAAATTCTATTGTTTAAACACACAAAAGTGATAAATTTATATTTATTTAAGATTTTGTAAAATTCTATTCGTATAAAAATTTATTATAAATTAAAAATTAAAAATATATAAAGTGAATATTTTTTATATATGTGCCTTAATATTGCGTGAACACACAAAAGTTAGGCATCTATCAAATTGTTCCTTTATTACAAAAGCATTACAGATAAAAATGTAGAATAAATAAAATTTTAATAAAAGATAATTGTACTATTAAAATTATATAGCAATTAAAATGAGTAATAAACCAAAAGTGTTAATTAAAGCGAATAGTTACTTTTATTACTCAGCAATAAGGCTAAAAATGTATTATTCATTCAAAATATAAAAATGCTAAAGGGTAAATATATTTTTTAATAGAAATTATATTGCGAAATAACTACTCATATAGAAAAAATGACTTATGTTCCTTTTTTAAATATTAAATACGTCTAAAAAATATTAATTAATACCCATATTAAACTAGCTAAAGGGTAAAAGTTTTAAATATGAGCCATTCTATTGTAAAAAAAGTAACCATTAAGAAAAAATTAAATATTTTACTTGAGTAAAAATTCTATTCGTCTAAAAATTTATTTTTCTGTATAAATTTCTTAAAGAGCAATTGAATATGTTTTATTAATGAGCCTGACAATTGCTTTATATAGCAAAAGTTAGACAAAATGCTATTTGTTCATGTTTTACATCTGAAATACGGCTAAACATGAAACTTTAAGCTGGAAACGTAGAGTGAGATTTTTGAAAATGTATAAATATGATCTTTATTTTTGAAGAGACATTCTGAATTCTATTCGAGTCATGCGATCGTGTTCAAAGACTTCGTGTTAACGTTGTGTAAGTAAGGAGCGTCCCGGCTCTATGGTAACCGAAACTCTTGAATACAGGTTTTTAGCTCCATGAAGGTAAAGCAAGTTGACATTTCCTTTAAAGAATCAGATTTCAATGCTGATTTTAAATATCTAGTTTAGTCCTACCCATCAAAAGTTACATGCCTGAGAAAATATGACTGATTTTTGGAAAATGGAGAAATACCCCCTAAAAGTTATAAAACCTTAATGAAAATCACATCATCATATTCATCGTATCACAGAACCCTACTATAGAGGTTTCAAGCTCATATCTACAAAAAATGTGGAATTTTGCTTTTTTACCAGAAGAAAGATCACGGATGCGTGTTTATTTTTATTTATTTATTTTTTTGTTCCAGGGGTTTTCGTATCGACCCAATGGTCATATAATATCATTGGAGGACTTATTGAAACGGAAATTAAAAGTTCTAGTTCTCTTTTTAAGTGATCAAAATGGAGGGCAAATAGACCCCCTCCCAGGCTCATTTTTTTCCAAAAGTCACCTGATCAAAATTATGACTTTCAGGGTCGAGTATTTCTAGCAAAAAATATAGTTAATTCTAATTAGTGGTATGCAAAATGTGGCTTACAGATACCTAATTTACAGATTTGGATATTCCAAATCGTAACGTTTTTGTAAGAAAAATTATAGAAATAAAATATATTTCTATGGTTCAAATATGTAAAATCCATAGGGGAAAATATAAATTAAAATTTAAACATACATTAACCATCGAAGGACCGGTGACTTCATTTGAACTATTCATTACTTTATATATATATATATCTTTATTTCAATATGCACTGAGGTTGATGTCATCTAAACACTAAATAATATGCGGTAATAACGGTATATTTCCTTTCCATAATCAAATTAATAAATGTTGACCTATAGGTTCATGGAAAACAAGTTCATTTTATGTCTTCTTTTCATTTGCATAAGTCCCCCAATGACATAAGCCATTCTATGAATTGTTTTTCAGAAATAAAGTTATTTTTTTTATGTGAACAAAGTAACTCCTGATATTTGAAATTTCTCGTCATAATGTTAATATTTTTCCAAAATCTTATAATCAATTTTTAGATGTATCTTTTCTTCAACATAATTAAAAGCCACAATAACTCTTTCTTTAGAGATAAAATGGACTCTTCAGCATTGGGGGGATAGCCTTTTAAGTTATGAAATTTATAAATAAACCGATATAAGTTGGGGCTTGAAAAGATTTGTACTCCAACTCGAAACACAACAGTCGAGAGAGGGATCATTCTAATTGAAAAAGATTCTAGTGATCCTTTTAAGTAACAAAAATAATTGGAAGGGCAACTAGCCTTCACCCTCCCGCATCACCTTTTTCCTAAATCGTCTAATGGGAGCCACGGATCCGAAGGCTGACCACGGACGGACACCACACCACCCGGGATCACAGACTGAAGGCCCACCGCAGGTGGGTCCCCCCACCCCCGGACTCATAAGCTATAGGTCCACCGATGGTGGGACCCCCCCCCACCCTCGGGGTCACAGACCAAAGACCACCACGGAACAGAAACCCCCAGGGGTCACAGGCCGAAGGCCGACTGCAAACGATCGGAGCCCCAGTGGGACCCCCCCCCCGGCCTCATAAGCCAAAGGGGTCGATCCCCACCCCAGGGGCCACCGGCTGACGGCGGCACAGTCTGGGTCTCCATCCCCAGTATTGGTTTGGTTAAGTGGTCTTAACCTAACCCAGTTTAGGTTAGGTTACCTAACCTAACTAGGGTTAGGTTAGGTTAGGTTAGGTTAGGTTAAGTGGCCGGCCACTTAACCTAACCTAACCTAACCTAACCTAACCCTAGTTAGGTTAGGTAACCTAACCTAACCTGGGTTAGGTTAAGACCACTTAACCTAACCTATCCTGGGGATGGAGACCCAGACTGTGCCGCCTTCAGCCTGTGGCCCTGAGGTGAGATCGACCACTTGGCTTATGAGTCTGGAGGTGGAGGGTCCCACTGGGGCTCCGATCGTTGCAGTCGGCCTCGGCCTGTGACCCTGGCGGATCCTGTTCCGTGGTGGCCTTGGTCTGTGACCCCGAGGGTGGGGGGGTCCCACCATCGGTGGACCTTTAGCTTATGAGTCCGGGGGTGGGGGATCCTACCTGCGGTTGGCCTTCAGTCTGTGATCCCGGGTGGTGTGGTGTCCGTCCGTGGTCATCCTTCGGATCCGTGGCTCCCATTAGACGAGTTAGGAAAAAGGCGATGCGGGAGGATGAAGCTAGTTACCCTTCCAATTATTTTTGTTACTTAAAAGGATCACTAGAATCTTTTTCAATTAGAATGATCCCTCTCTCGACTGTTGTGTTTCGAGTTGGAGTACAAATCTTTTCAACCCCCAACTTTTATCGGTTTATTTATAAATTTCATAACTTAAAAACCTATCCCCCCGGTGCTGAAGAGTCCATTTTATCTCTAAAGACATAGTTATTGTGGCTTTTAATTATGTTGAAGAAAAGATCCATCTAAAAATTGATTAGACGATTTTGGAAAAATATTCACATTATGACAAGAACTTTCAAATATCAGGAGTTACTTTGTTCACATAAAAAAATAACTTTATTTCTGAAAAACAAGTCATAGAATGGCTTATGTCATTGGGGGACTTATGCAAATGAAAAGAAGACATAAAATGAACTTGTTTTCCATGATCCTATAGGTCAACATTTATTAATTTGATTATGGAAAGGAAATATACCGTTATTACCGCATATTATTTACTGTTTAGATGACATCAACCTCAGTGCATATTGAAATAAAGATATATATATATATAAAGTAATGAATAGTTCAAATGAAGTCACCGGTCCTTCGATGGTTAATGTATGTTTAAATTTTAATTTATATTTTCCCCTATGGATTTTACATATTTGAACCATAGAAATATATTTTATTTCTATAATTTTTCTTACAAAAACGTGACGATTTGGAATATCCAGATCTGTAAATTAGGTTTCTGTAAGCCACATTTTGCATACCACTAATTAGAATTAACTATATTTTTTGCTAGAAATACTCGACCCTGAAAATCATAATTTTGATCAGGTGACTTTTGGAAAAAAATGAGCGTGGGAGGGGGCCTATTTGCCCTCCATTTTTGATCACTTAAAAAGAGAACTAGAACTTTTAATTTCCGTTTCAATAAGTCCTCCAATGATATTATATGACCATTGGGTCGATACGAAAACCCCTGGAACAAAAAAATAAATAAATAAAAATAAACACGCATCCGTGATCTTTCTTCTGGTAAAAAAGCAAAATTCCACATTTTTTGTAGATATGAGCTTGAAACCTCTATAGTAGGGTTCTGTGATACGATGAATATGATGATGTGATTTTCATTAAGGTGTTATAACTTTTAGGGGGTATTTCTCCATTTTCCAAAAATCAGTCATATTTTCTCAGGCACGTAACTTTTGATGGGTAGGACTAAACTATATATTTAAAATCAGAATTGAAATCTGATTCTTTAAAGGAAATGTCAACTTGCTTGACCTTCATGGAGCTAAAAACCTGTTTTCAAGAGTTTCGGTTACCATTGAGCCGGGACGCTCCTTACTTACAATTCGTTAACACGAACTCTTTGAATGCGATCGCATGACTCGAATAGAATTCAGAATGTCTCTTCAAAAATAAAGATCATATTTATACATTTTCAAAAATCTCACTTGACGTTTCCAGCTTAAAGTTTCATGTTTAGCCGTATTGCAGAGGTAAAAATTGAACAAAGTGCATTTTTTCTAACTTTTGTGTGTTTTCTCATATTTAAGTCTAGATTTTATTAAGATATCCAATTTGATTTTATAATATTTTAAAGACTAAGTCAGCTTATTACGAATCGAATATTTAATCAAGTAAAATTTTGAATTTCTTCTAACGTTTTATTGTTTATATAATAGAATGGTTCATAATTATTACATTTACACACTAGATATTTGAACATGTGTATGAATTCATGCTGTAGTTACGTATTGCATTTGTGTTTATTGTACATTTTGCATTCTGTCTAACTTTTGTGTGTTTACGTAATTTTTATTCACAATTTTGTAAAAGAAACCCTCTATAAAGATTAAATTTTTAATTTCTAATAAATTTTTATACGTTTTGAATAGGTAATACAGTAACTTGTTTAATTTTTCTTAAATTTGTGTGTTTTTTCTATTTAATTCCAATATAAATACCAATTTACCCTGATATTTTTTAAATATTGTTGTAATTCTAAATTTTTAGCCGTAAGGCATTTTTAATAAAGGAACATTTTGCATTTTTTCAATTGTTTGTGTGTTTTCTCTAAATATAGGCACTTTTATAAAAAATTATCACTTTAGAAATAATAAATTTAGAATTTAAAATAAATTTTTATACTAATAGAATATTAAAAAATTGTAAATAAATATAATTTTATATCGTGTTTTTTTTGACACACTTTAATTTCACTAAATTTAAAAAATTTAACTCTATCTATTTTAAAATGTGTATGAATTCTTCATTTTTAGCCGTATTGCAGAGTTAAAAAATTTACAATTTGAATTGTTTCTAACTTTTGTGTGTTTTCGCAAGATACTCGCACAAAAAACAACAATTTACCATTATAGATATGATTAATATTATTAAGTCTAAAATTTTTTAAGTATTTAATATTTCATTCAGTAAACTGTTTCATTTTTTCAAACTGTTGTGTTTTTTCGAATTAGAAAGTTTCATAATTACAATAATTTTAATAGCGATCGATGAATATTTGTATTAATTCTAGATTTTTAGCCGTATTGCAGTGGTAAGACGGGAAAATTTTTCATTTTTTCTAACTTTTGTGTGTTTTCGCAATAGAATGGTTTATATTTAAAACATTTACAAGAACCATTATTAAATTTCTACATTTTCCAAAATCTCACTCTACATTTCGAGCTTCCAGGCAAGTGTTAACTGCTTTAGCCAGCGGTGCATGCTCCCCCACCAGAGAGGATGAGCGGTCTATACTTACCTTTTTAGGAGTGACTAATTAGAACTATGTTTACAGAAAATTTACGTTTAAGCAATTATTCAACTTTATTTCTGCTCTCTTTGCTCTCTTTATCTCTTTATCGTATTTATCGTAGAAAATAAAATTACATTTGTGCATTTTCATAAATCACACTTTACGTTTCCAGCTTTATAAGTCAAATCTTGGGAAGTATTAACTACTTTTGCTTCTTGAAACTAAAATATAAACTCAGTCAGAGCTGTTCGTTTTGGTTTCATATATTCTTTAATAGTAATTTCTGATTGTTTCGAGTTTAAATTTTAAATGGTATTTGCATCTGCTGAGCTTAAGTTTAAAATGACCTTTACTTTTCTTTTGAAAACATATTTTTCTGAAAGTTTTTTAATTATTTTTTGTTCGTTTTTAATTGCAAAAAATTTCATGTTTTAAAAAATTTCTTATTTCATAATCAAACCGAAAATTTCCAAGAACCATTATTAAATTTCTGCATTTTCCAAAATCTCACTTTACATTTCGAGCTTCCAGGCGAATGTTAACTGCTTTAGCCAGCTGTGCATGCTCCCCCACCATATAGGATGAGCGGTCTATACTTACCTTTTTAGAAGTGATTAATTAGAACTATGTTTACAGAAAATTTACGTTTAAGCAATTATTCAACTTTATTTCAGCTCTCTTTGCTCTCTTTATCTCTTTATCGTATTTATCGTAGAAAATAAAAATTACATTTGTGCATTTTCATAAATCACACTTTACGTTTCCAGCTTTATAAGTCAAATCCAGGAAAGTATTAACTACTTTTGCTTCTTGAAACTAAAATATAAACTCAGTCATAGCTGTTCGTTTTGGTTTCATCTATTCTTTAATAGTAATTTCTGATTGTTTCGAGTTTAAATTTTAAATGGTATTTGCATCTGCTGAGCTTAAGTTTAAAATGACTTTTACTTTTCTTTTGAAAACATATTTTTCGGAAAGTTTTTTAATTAATTTTTGTTCGTTTTTAATTGCAAAAAATTTCATGTTTTTAAAAATTTCTTATTTCATAATCAAACCGAAAATTTCCAAGAACCATTATTAAATTTCTGCATTTTCCAAAATCTCACTTTACATTTCGAGCTTCCATGCAAGTGTTAACTGATTTAGCCAGCTGTGCATGCTCCCCCACCATATAGGATGAGCGGTCTATACTTACCTTTTTATGAGTGATTAATTAGAAGTATGTTTACAGAAAATTTACGTTTAAGCAATTATTCAACTTTATATCAGCTCTCTTTGCTCTCTTTATCTCTTTATCGTATTTATCGTAGAAAATAAAAATTACATTTGTGCATTTTCATAAATCTCACTTTACGTTTCCAGCTTTATAAGTCAAATCCATGGAAGTATTAACTACTTTTGCTTCTTGAAACTAAAATATAAACTCAGTCATAGCTGTTCGTTTTGGTTTCATCTATTCTTTAATAGTAACTTGCTTTTTCTTCATGGAACTAAAGTATAAGAATAATACTTACCTTTTTAGGAGTGATTAATTAGAAGTATGTTTACAGAAAATTTACGTTTAAGCAATTATTCAACTTTATTTCTGCTCTCTTTGATTTAATTTCGTAGCTCTTTACTTTTCATTGAAAAACATAGTTCTTGGAAAAGTTTTTTTTCCTGGTTTTATCACAGACATTAAATCTAATACAGGATTCTATAAATTACATTAAATATCGCTCCTTATTTAAAAAATAATAAAAAAAAAACCCACATCTGGCTAATTGATGAATTTTAGACATACAAAATTATAGATAAAATGAAAAAAATAAGTAACCCTGTTTATTACATTTATAGAACACCCCTCAGTATATTCATGAAGACTATACCTTTCCACAGAGCTTTTGACCATAGTGTTCTCGACCTTTTTAGGATGTATGGAGCAAGTGGGGGCTCACTATCGAGGAGGAGGAGAATCTTCTAGCTACATGTGCAGAGAACGAGAGCATCGAGATCACCCCTGAGGAGGAGGAAGAACTTCTCTGTACATGTAGAGCGGTGGATCTCTTGAGGAGTGGGTCCTCGGTTCGAATGCATAACCCGCGAGTTCGAGTGCGTGAAGATTTATTTGCGGAGGAGAGACCCTCTCTCATAAATATTGTGCCAGTGGAGGGTGATCTGTTGAGGATTGGGTCCGAGGATTTATTTGCTGAGGAGATACCCTCCCCCATAAATATTATAACAGTGGAGGAGGATGAGGTTCAAATAATAGAACCTCCTGAGGTAGTATACATAAAAACAGTGATAAATATGGATATTACAACGGAATAAATATTTGAACATAGATTGTTTGTAAATTTGTTTATTAATAAAATGCATATATATATACAACAATGTCTTTAAATCTTCACTTTAGATTTCTTCATCTTCGATGTATAGGCAACTGTCGTGAACCACTAATGCTGGTAAATCATCTGGATTCACTGTATATTGATCTTGATTGACGGCAAAGTCAGGGTCACATTATCTGCAGAATAATGTAACTTCACTCTTGTCATATCTCTTTGTATAGTCAATGATACTATTTAAATTCATATTATTAAATTCGCGAGTTTCAATCTGTCTATTTGAAGCAATATCACATACAGTGTTTTCAAGTGGTGAATCACATTCCGTCACAGCCAAATAAAAATCGTTTGTTTTATAGTCATTGTAGGTGTTGTCGTCACAACGATGACTTAGAAACCAAATTGTCTTGTTACCCCAACATTTGAATCGTATACCAGATTCCTCTTCCCAGAATAATTTAAATCCTCGACGAGACCAATCTCGTAGAAATAAACTAAAATCACGTTTAGGATTCTTTCCAATCATAGCGGTGTAAGTATTCTCCCACTGATCACATTTATCATTGTGACAATTGGAGCACAGGTGTACTCTAGGATGAGAATCACACACCTCTTCAAGACATGAATTACATCCTTTAATTTGTACTGCATAGCCTCTATGTAATTTACAAGGATTACATACTTTACACTTTTCACTATAGCCATCTATAATTGTACAATTCTCACATTGATTCCAACTGCCACGAGTGTACATGCACAATGGACATATATAGAACATTTTTTGGTTTCCGATGTCAACTCACTCACAGCTAAAACGAAACTGATCGTCTTTGCTCGATAAATTCAATGTGATGGAAATGGTGGGAGAGAGGAGTAGCTCTGTGACGTTAGCTCCGTCGAATGATGGGGGGAGCCATCTACATTGAATAATTTGGCACTGTTTTCAAAAGTATATCCACAATATGATTCTACCTTGCTTCAATTAATAGATCAATAAATTGAGTATATGCATTTGAATCACATTTTAAAAGTTTCATACAATAGTCCAATGGGGGGAATCACTCCTCATTATATTGTCAAGTGTTCCCCGACAAGAGAATATCCTGCGTTTAAGAGATAACTCGAGAAAATCATCATCCAAAATCAAATGTTTTTCCATAAACACTAGATTTGATCTCATTCTCTCTTTCTCAAATGTATTCATTTTTCAGTCCTTTCACTCCAACTGCTGACTCTAGACTGATCCTGATTCTTTAACCATAACCAGAAATGAAAGTGAACATTTTCGATTTCGAAACAATTTTATTGAATAATTACAACAACAACATCAATAATACAGAGCATGTACAATCAACGATACTGTTTATTGTCTTCAATATGTCTCACCAATGCACTTAAAGCACATTGAAGTCTATTCACGTGTGCTATATCAACTTTAGCGGCGAAACATAATTGATCCTCCATTTTAAATTTGCTCAAGGATATCACATATCTTGCATATACTGCATCCCATTCCAGACAAAGCCTTGAACCTTTTGTGATTTCCACCGCAATGCTTGGTGCTCTTGTACTATTATCATCAACTCCACTATCAACTTCTAATAGTGTAAACATTCCACTCATCGCCATCAACACAAATATATATCCAAATGAGTAAAGTCAAAACTGTTCTTCTCACTCCTTTGAATTCTATTCACAGACTAATAAAACTATAGCAAAACTCCCTTCCTGATATTCCCACCACTGCTAATATGTAAACAAGCCTTCTGATTGGCTGAGAAGGAAACACGTGATCTAACTGTTTCCTGTTATCGGATCAATAAAATTCCCAATCGATTACGCAATCAAGTTCTCGGAAATTCACTTCCCCCTCGAGTCCTAGATCAATAACACTGTTCCCGTTAGAATTCAATGCGCATGTGCAACCTTCATCCTCGAGTTATTATTGAGCGATTACGTAATCTTTCTCCCTAGGGACTCTACGACCATATTGTTTCATAATTTACCACGCTCGTGAATCAATAATTCCCCCATCGATTATGTAAATCATCCCTCATGTCATTCGCACGTGGCCAAACAACAACAGATCGATTGACCTTGACACACCCAAATTATACTCGATCGATAATACTTGAATAAATTATGTCCCACATCGATTATGTAAATCACCCCTCTTTAAATTTCACGAGGACACACAACAACCGATCAATTGACCTTGACACACAAACATTAGAATCGATCGATAATCATTGAATAAATTATGTCCCCCAACGATTATGTAAATCACACCTCATGTCATTCGCACGGGGCCAAACAACAACAGATCGATTGACCTTGACACACACACATTAGACTCGATCGATAATCCTTGAATAAATTATGTCCCGTCAGCATTAAACTAAATTGTAGATGGCAGCAGGGGTGAGGGTCAGGACCTCCTGATAGGGTACTACTAACTTCTATATTCATATATTTTTAATACTAAAATTAGGGGGTTCGCCCCCTAGTCGATACCTCGCTCTTTACGGTAAAGTTCGAATTTTGTTCCAATTCCTTAAAAATGACCCTTAATCACAAAGGCCGTTAATTACAATAAATAGCTCTTATGAAAGTACTAAAAACAAATCTTTGGCTTAAAGAGCGAGGTATAGACTAGGGGGTGGACCCAATCATATATGTAATAATTTCTGTTCGTTTTAGGTTTTAACATTGCTCCTTACTTTCAGTTGAAAAACTTTTTTTTAATTTAGTTTATGATCGTTTTTTTTTAATAATGCTAGGAAATCCGGCGCCCCCTTCATAGCAATGTGCCTTCCCCCATGAAAGCTTCCTCCATAGAAAGATCCTCCCACATAACCTCCGACATGCCCACCCCACCACAACCAGAAAAAATCACCCCTGGAAACGTCTGTATACTTCCCAATAACCAATACTATATGTAAACATCGGGTAAAGTTCATAACTTTCAGCCCATCCCCCGGGGACTTTGGGGGATCAAGTCATCATGAAAGAAATAGTTATTATTTTTTCGACCATGCCGAACAAAATGGCTATCTCAAAATTTTGATCGGGTGGTTTTGGAAAAAAAGGGGCGGGGAGGAGGCCTAGCTGCCCTCCATTTTTTGGTCAATTAAAAAGAGCACTAGAAATTTTAATTTCTGTTAGAACGAGGGGGAGTTGGTTGGTCAATCATGTGGGAGCCTCCTCTTTCTTATTCATGTATGTTGATATAACCAAAATCTATCTTTATTGTATAAATTCAAATAAAGAAAAAAGAGGCGCCATTGTACGCCACTAAGAGTACAGTACCAATTTTCTCTTACCAAGGATGGGAGAGGGGGTTAAGATCATGGGGGTATGGAGGGGGGCAGGGGGATTCTTTCTCCCCTAGAACTTCAAATTTACACTAGATATGGTTGTAAAAGCAGATGGTTGAAAAAGCAGATGGCTAAAAAAGCAGTTGATAAAACGAAGATGACTAAAAAAGCTGGAAATAAACAGCCAAAATGACAGAATAAAAGTCAAACAAGAAGCAATTATCCATAATGTCTTGGAGATTGTTAGCTCTGATCCAAGTATATTAATGCTGAAGCTTATTGATGATTTTTGGTGATACTTATTAATAAAGATTTCATAGGTATGATAGAGCTTGCTGGCAATGTAAGGTTTTTTGAACTGACAATATAACTTCAGCTTCCCCCCACCACCCTTCATCACAGAATGATCTTCACCCTCCCCCCCCTCCTAGACAAGAAGCTACCTACGCCTAAGGTTCAGATCCCTTGGAAGCCCCTCCTTAGACTAAACTCATGAACTATATGAAGTCATTATTAGAATTAATTCCTGCAAGAGTACCTGTATTGAGGTGAAAATTAATATTTTGTTTTATATCATGCCTGTCATAAGATAATTTTTACTGCCGTATGGTAATTGATAACAATGTGTCTGCTTGGACTTATAAGATCTTTAACAAAATCATTATAAACATTGACTATTTAACAGTGCCATTTTCATAGCAGCATCATTCCTTGCAAGATCAAATCGGCTATTCAGGAAGCACGATGTAACATTTCATCATTCTTTCACAATTCGTTTGAACCTATGATAGCCAAACTCTGCGCAGTTTTGCTTTAAAAATATTTATTAAACATACTTATGGAATAGCAATGGAACTGGTTGAGGCCAGGCCAGAATTCACGCATAGGCTCGGGCCTAGAGGCTTAAAAAAAACACCGAGGGATTTTTTTCTTACCAAAACCGGACTGATGTGATTTATCGTCAAAGTACCAGGTGCACTTTGCTGCTGCGCTGCCTATTCACAGAAAAGTGAATTACAAACAAAGTTGGAATTCCGCGGTAGTTTAGAGACTGTCGGATGTCTCCCAAGAATGGCGGCTGAGAGCTTGGTATCACCTCTCTCTTGCATTACTTTTGGCTCATCACTCATCAGTCGCCTTCTTTTTAGGGCTACCACTATCCCCGAATTTTCGGGATTTCTCCGTAAATTACATGGGTCTGGAGGCGCCAAAAACGGTTGGGTCTAGGGACGCTAAAGACTTAAATCCGGCCCTGGTTCAGACAAAGTTCTTTTTTTTAATAATGTAAAAGCGAACGCTACGCGCACCTCGAAGTAAAGAAGGATCCGATGATCAGGGAATTTAGTATTTAAAAATTTCATGAATTTACCCAAAGTAGTCTACATGGTAATCGCACGCATCAGCGGGTCGAATTACTTTAAAAAGTAGAGTTGTGACCAAGAGTCAAAATTTAGCGTAAAGAGCGAGGTGCTGAGGAGTGAACAGCTCCTTTCTTATACGGAATAATTTCTGTTCGTTGTAAGGGTACTTACGTATTATAGCGACCCCACTCAAGAAGTGAAGTTATGTTAGTCATAATGGAATATACCAAAATATGATGAAAAGATAATACTTTAGTATCAAAATTATGGAAATTACATGGAAGCCGCCAAGAACGCATATATCAAATACCCAGCCTATCCTAACCAACTCTATACATTAAATATATAATTAAAATCTACCTGGATGGTAGTTTATCTCACTCAGGCTAAGCTAATTATCTCCGAGTGTACACAGAGCAACCGGTTTTACAACAGACCAAGAAAACAGTGGGATTGCTATAATAAACAAGTACCGCTTCAGGTTTTAATGTCCCTCCTTACTTTCAGTTGAAAAAACCTTTTTTTATACTCAGTTTAAGTTTAGCATTTATATACCAGTAGGTCAAACCATTCAAATGCCTTAAGAGGAAGAACAGATGCTTACTTTTTGACTTACTTGACTTAAGGCTCCTGCCGAGGGTTCGGCGTAGAGAACTATGAGACTAGGTGCCTCCAGGTTGACCTATCGCTTGCCAGGATCGCAGCTTCTTCCGCCGGGATGCAGGCTTGGGTGAGGAATTCATCGACTTTATCTTTCCACCTAGTGGGTGGGCGTCCTCTGGGTCGCTTCCATCCGTGTAGGGTGGGGTCGAAGTCGAATAGACCCGTGCTGGGGCTTCGCGTGGCATGCGAAGGAGGCGGCCGTACCACCGAACAGCACGCTGGGCGAGCTGCGTCGAGAAGGGAGTTTGAGCCGTACGAGACAGGAGAGTCTGGTTGCTAACGAAGTCAATCCAGTGAAGTCTTTCGATTCTTCGGAGATGTTTCGTCTGAGCGACATCGACGGCGCTGAGGATAGATTTTCCAGCTGGCCACGTCTCCGCTCCATACAGCAGGACGGTGCTGACTGACGTATTGTAAATGCACATTTTGGTAAAGCGGCTTATGTTTGGCTTTTGCCAGATGCTGCTAAGCCTCCCAACAAGTGCTGAAGCTTTGGCAATTCGAGATGTAAGCTCTTTTGTGATCAAGCCATCATTCGACAGAATAGATCCCAGGTAAGTGAAGTCTTCAACTATATCTACTCGGTTGCTTCCGATGTTGACTTGCTTGACAGTAAACAGGACATGGGGGGCTCAAGGAGCATAACTTTGGTTTTCTGCCAGCTGATCTTCAGTCCAACTTTCGAGGCTTCTTCTGAGAGCACCTGGAGAGCTTTGGTGATCTTTACGACGGTGCTCGCAACTGGCACTATGTCGTCGGTGAAGTCAGCATCAGAGAGTAGTTGGTCTCCGAACTGAAGACCAAACTGAAAGCGATTCGTTGTTCTAGTTATAACATGATCTAAGACGCAGTTGAAAAGCTCAGGAGCGGTGGGGCAACATTGCCGGACGCCAGTCTTTACCGAGAATGTGGGACTGCGTCTTCCGTTGACTTTCACGCAGCTTTCCGTATCCTCATACAGCTTTTCAAAGAGTGAGCAATACTTTTTTGGGTAGACCCGTAGTTCTTAGCATCAGCCAAAGTGAACGGCGATCAACAGAATCGAAGGCAGCCTTAAAGTCCACGAATGCGATGTACGCTTTTTGGTGGAACTCTCGCGTCTTCTCGATCAACTGGCGCATAGTAAACATTTGCTCGGTCGCCAACCTGCCGGGCATGAATCCGGCTATCTGGGCTCTTCTCTTTCTACGCAAAAAGGTGGAACACCTGTCCAGGAGTGACATGGCGAAGAGTTTACCAGGAACGGAGAGAAGCGTGATCCCACGATAGTTGGAACAGATTTGACGGCTGCCCTTACGTTTCCAGAGCGGCAATATGATGCCAGCACGCCAGTCATTTGGTATGCTTTCCGTCGTTCATACAGCTGAGAAGATTAGCTGGAGCCACAGAATCATCGCTGCACCCCCGTACTTGAGGAATCCTGCAGAAATACCACAGACGCCGGGGGCTCGATTATTATTTAACCATTTTACAGCATTTTGGGTCTCAAAGGTGGTAAACGGTTGCGACACGAGGTCGGAAGTAGCCTCGCGTGTGGTCATTGCTGCTTGAATCAGATCAGGGTCGAGATGAGCAACTGCTTCGGCATTCAGAAGCGTTGAGAAGCGGCTACTCCAGGCAGAGAGTTAGCCTACATCGTCATCCGGCATGCTTCCGTCAGCAGACAAAACACGGCTCACGGTGGAAGTCTTCCGTTCCGTCAGCTCGCGAAGGTGTTTGTACAGGGAGCAGGTGTCTCCTTTTCTTGAGGTATCTTCAAAATCGCTGGCTTTCTTGTCGACAAAGGTCTTCCTATCACTGTGCAGTAGGCTATTCCGCAGGCCATTGAGTCGTCTGCACTCTGGCATATTCTTTGCTAAGCGGGCCTTCCGGCGCAGCTCGATTAGAGACAGAGTCTCCTGGGATATCCAGGGTTTATTTTTGTGTCTACTGTGACCAATGGTACTGCCAGCCGAATCGAGTATATTATCTTTGAAAGACTTCCAGGAAACTTCAGGGTCGTCCAGAACTTTGAGGCAGCTAAACCGGTTAGAGATATCGAGAGCATACTTCTGTTGCATCTCAGATGTAGCCAGACTGCTCAGATCGAGCTTGGGAGGCCGTCTTTCTTGTCCTTGTGCTCTCAGGCGTAGCCTCAGTGTGGCGACTACCATCCTATGGTCTGTGTTTCCAAGCTCGGCCGACCTATAAGTCTGGCAATTTGTTATTGACGAGCGCCAGCGACCCGAGATCTTAACATAATCGATCATCTGCTTTGTCTGGCCGTCGTTAATATACCAAGTGTATTTGTGTATATCTCGTCTCTGAAAGAGCTTGTTTGATATGACCAGATTATGCATATTGCAGAGCTGGAGGAGTCTTAGTCCGTTGTCGTTCAGTGAATCTGGAGTCACAGAGCCGAGAACACTTCTCCACACGCCCTCCCTGTCATTTACCGTTGCGTTAAGGTCTCCCAGAAGAGTGACGATGTCGTGGGGTAGGACTCTAGACAGGGTTGTTGAGAGCTCCACATAGAACTGATCCTTCGCTTCCGCAGGACTCGGATTGGTGGGAGCATAGCATATAATAATTGTACACTTTCCATGCTTGTGCTGGAGCTAAGCCATCAGTATTCTATCTGAAATTTGTTTATAGGAGAGAGGGCATCTTTTGGCTCTGGCGTTCAGCGCGAGGGCTACAACATTTGTCTTGCTTTTTGGGTCACCAGACCAGATCAGATGATATCCTTCATCAATATCCTCGAAATCTCTTCCGACAAGGCGGGTTTCCGTAAGGCCAACCATAGCTATATTGAAGCGTTTTAGCTCATAGGCAAGCATTGATTTAGCTCCAGGAAAGTTGAGTGTGAGTACGTTCCAGGTGGCAAGTCGTATTCCACCTTCGTCAATAAGGTTCATTCGATGGTCTGAAATCGGTCCAGGGACTTGCTGGGGTTGTGGAAGGTAAAGGGGGGGGGTAGGTCATCCGAGGCAGTATCATTGTTTTCCGTTGCGGTAAAATTTTCGGGTGGAGGGTTGCAGGCCCAACCGACCCTAGGCCTGGGATCTAATTAGAGCTAAGACTTGCCTAGAAACTGAGAGTCCTGGGGTGGGCTCCACCCACCTCATAAGGTTGAGGCTGCCCATTAACATGGGCTTACTTTTTGGCGTTCGAAAATTCGCAAAAGACATGAAAGGGTTTATTTGGTTTAAATTAGAGGCACTCTTTTAAAACTCATACCGTATTTGCAAAGAACTTTCCAAAACATCATTCGATGTTAGAAATTACTCAATTTTAGAAGATGCATTATTGAATTATAGAATGTATTACGATTGTTTTATGTATAGCGATAATTACAGAATTATAATTATCTATAAGGTATTGCGATTCTTTTATGCATAAAAAATGCACATATGATTGAAGGAGTTTATATTTAATGAGAAAGAATCAGAGCCCTTTTGGACTCAAAGCTTCGAAAATGTTTTTACTTCGAAGAATATTTTGCATTCTATTTTTCAGGTTGTTCGATTAGAAAATTAGAATTGAAGGTGAAGTATTTTTTACCATCTCAAAAACCCATTATCTAGTTCAAGTGTAATCTTCCTTACAATCCAGTATAACCTGATCACCCAATTTCTTTTCTGGCACAATTTAACCCGTTTCCCATTTAATATCAAAGGCCATAGGCTAGAAAAAAAGGTAGATTTCAACGCACTTTCTGAGATTGAACATCCTTCAATCAAACAAAAATGGATAGTCATGTCCAGGTCATGTCAATAAAAAAAAACATTAAAAATTGCTATGAGCGTCTTCCTGCCCTAAGTTATGCCGTAGACGTTTGAAGCCATACTGAGTGCATACAGCTATTGCAGTTGTATTCACAACAAGAATAATTCCTAAAACATTACCCAAAGATACGTTTTATTATGGTTGCATCGGCAGCTGCAACCTAGTAAAGAGCGAACCACTGCCCACAGTAATCTAAAGTTGAAAAACGGGTTTTCAAGAAAACTGCTTGTGAAAAAAATTGCCTTCTGACTCTGACTCAGGAATGGTAACTATTATTTTGGTTAATCTTAAAAGTAAAAGTTTATTGCGAAAAGAAATTTATGGTGATTTCGAAAAAAGCCTGAAACCCCTTGAAAATGGCGTCAGATCGAAATAAAATGTGTACCATTGGAATCAGAATGGTCCAAAAAAATTTTTAGAATAATTACAGTCCCCCACCTTGAACACCAAGGAGAACTACATTTGTGCATGGGTAGCACTAATGTCTCCTTTTCCCCCCTTTTTTTCACCAGGGCTAGCGATTGACCAAAACATCATAGAGAGATGTTTAATCACTCATTCGAATGGTAATTAAATTTTCTAGTGCCTTTTTAAAGTGACCAAAAAGATTGGAGGGCAACTAGCCCCCTCACTACAGGCCCCCGCCCCCCCTCCCTCCTAACCTTGTTTTATAAAGCTCAAAGGTCCAATATATATGGTTTTGCTGATGATACGGCCCTCCATAGTCCCTGGGGAAGGGCTGTATGCGGTATCGGTCGTCTCGATATCGCGCGTGTTGGTATCGGGCACATTGGTATCGCATGTATCGTATTGGGAATATCGGTATTGGCATTCGTTGTTTTTTTTCAGTCATTTTCTAGGCTATTTTTAAAGCATGTCCCGGCAAGGTATCATGGTTGCAGCAGTAGCTGCAACCTAGTAAGAGCGAATCACAGCTCATTGTAACCAAAGTTAAAAAAAACACGATTTGAAAAAAAACTGCCTGGTGAAAAAAAATGCCATCCGACACTGATTCAGGAATGGTAACTATTATTTCGGTTCGTTTTAAAAGTAAAAGTTAATTGAAAAAAGAAATTTAACTTGATTTTGAAAGAGCATAAAAACCCTCAAAAATGGCGTCAGATCAAAATGAAAAGTGTACCATTGGAATCAGCATGGTCAAAAACCTTGCTCAGTATTGGTGTTATAGCTGGCGAGACCAAAATACTGCTTAATAAATCAATCCAATATTTCTGTATGTTGTTCAATTACTTCGCAGTTATTAGAAAATATTTAGTTTTATGCTTATGTTTTTAAGATAATTTTAATTGTATACTGAAAGTTACTGATGTCAAAACTGGTGTAAGACTATGAAAAGCTTTATAGATTCGTTTAATGTAGTCCGGCTACATACTCACTTTTGACTCTTAAATCTGTAATCCTGTTTTTTATACTTGACTTTTGTGTTTCCAGTAAAGCACTAGTTTTGTATATTCCTAAAAGCATAGGGAAAGATAATTAGCTGGTTTATTTGTACTAGTTTTATTGATATATATTAAATAGGCTGGGCAGTAATAATTTTTGTCCGTTTTAAGTTTCAACTTCGCTCTTTACTTTCCTCGGAAAAACTTTTTTTTTTAAATTGATTTCCTTAAGAAGCCCCTTTTTCATGAGTTGTTTCATTAAGTAAATTTAACGTCACACAACAAGAGCTAAACTTTGAATCAGTTTAGAGTATTGGAGCCAGGATCATATTTTGAATTAGGACTATGTTGTTCATGGAAACGTCGCATTTGCAACGAGGGTATTTTACAAGGGTTACGTTATCAAAAAGTGGTGATAGGTGTATTCCCTTGGAAAATTCCCTTTGAAATATCCCCTTGGACAATCCCCCAAAAAAATTCTCCGTGGAGAATTCCAGCAGAAAATCCCCCAGTGAAAATACCCCCTGTCGGAGATTCCTACAAGCATATTAAATTAAACAGTCAAAGAGAAATTATAACAACTAAAAATAATGAAGACAAGAAGAAATTTTTGAATATTCTATCTATATTCTAGAATACCCTACAGAATTTTTTTTTTTTTATTCTAATTGTTGTTTTTTTTCGTGTTTTGGGGGGCCGTGTTATTCTATTATCAATAATACTACTACCAACTAACTTCAACGACAAGCCGCCTGAAACCAACACAGCTTGTCCTCCATCCCATTGTATTCAAAGCCTCCCTCTTTACACCCTCCCAGGATGCTCAAACGTCCGTATATCTTTCCTCATGACCTCCCCCCTCCCATTCGGGGACGGAGAGCTTTGGGTCTGGCCCTAGATGGTTGGCTGGCAAGGACGATCTTTGGCAATCTATCATTCTTCATTGACAGAGAAGTATCCTAGCCACCCCAACCTTTCTCTCAGTACAGTCGAGAAAGTGGGTTGAGCCAGATTTTTTATACAGGTTACTGTTTGAAATACGATCAGTCAAATGTTCACCCAAAACTATCATAAAGTTATCATAGCAGAATAAAATAAAGATTAGAGAAAATAAGCTGAAAATATGAAATAAGTGGCAAATATAGAAGAGTTGATTTATGTGCACAGAGACAACAGGCCGGGATAAGAATTACGAGCAATTACTTCCCATGGACTTGGTCTGGTACTGACCAGAGACATCACTAGCCAAAATATTTGCGGGGGGAGAGAAAAGGGCAATGGACTTTACCGACAGGCTGATAATTTTTTTTCCAAGCTGATTTGAGTAATATTGCTATTAAAATTGCTTAATTTTTTGTTCTTTACCGATAAAGATTGATCTTCTTTGATTGGTATTACTTCATATACTTCCAACAGCCCATTTGCTCTAAATGAAATTATTTTACCGACTCAAATTTTTTATTCAACTGGCTTAAAACATTGGGGGAGGGGTGTCCTCACTCCCCATACGTGACACCTCTGCCGACAACTATAATACATGTTAGCAGTTGACCCCTCTTGAACGAGAGCGTGTCCACTGGGCTTCCAGCAAAGGTTTTCCCGTCTGATGTACCTTAAAGAGGCATTTTCTTTTCTCTGATTTTCTTTAAATAAAAAGGAATCAAACTCTAAGTCAGAGCCAAGCAAATTTAGAATTGACAGAGCTGCTTATTCCAAAAAAGCAAGCAATTGTTTAAGTAACCAAGGTTTCAAAAAGTCATCAAGCCCTGTGGACAAAAAAGTATTGGGCATTGTCAACTAGGCATGCATCTGAAGGGTTTTCCCGTTTGAAGGACCTTTACTTGTATGGACTACCTGACTTTTCAGGAAAAGAATGTGCAACCGTGAGGAATTATTTCTTCCGCAAATGGGCAGCTTAGCATATATATATTTTATACTTATAAATCGGATGGTTATTTCAGAATTTCTAATGGCTGTCAACTTGGTCCTCCATGTGGCAAAACCGAAGTTTGGTAAAACAAAATGGAAAGAAAACGTCACTTTCCCGTGGTAGAGCTTGTTGGGGGGTTTTTAATTTCTTTTCGAATGAGCCCTATCCCGATCTTCTGGGACCATCGTTTAGGTACGATCACCTCTGGGGAAAAAGCACCAAATAAATACGCGTCTGTGATCTTTGCTTTGGGAAAAATACAAATTCCATATTTTTATAGGTGAGAGCTTAAAACCTCTAAATTAGGATTCACTGATATGATGAATCTTATGGTGCGATTTTCATTTAGATCACATGGCTTTTGGGGGATGTTTCCCCCTTTTTTGATGTATGTATATGAAAAAATAATCTTTTGATAGTATGGTGCTATAAGACTGTACGAAAATATAAAAACAAGGTTAATGAGCAATAAAAAGAAAAAAGAACATATTTGAAATTAATAAAATAAAGCCTTTCGACCAATATTGTGTCAAAGGAACAAGGCTAATGATAAAAAAAAGAAAGAAAAAAGAACTTGTTTGAAATTTACAAAATAAAGCTTTTTTGATCAATATGGTTTTAAAGGAATGTAGAAAATCTAAAAACCCGGTTTATGGGCAATAACAGAAAATGTTTCAAATTAAGAAAATAAAACCTTTCGACTAATATAGTGTTAAAGGAGTATACAAAAATGTATAAGAACAAGGTTAACGATCAATAAAAAGAAAAAGAACTTGTATGAAATTGAGAAAATAAAGCCTTATGACTAATATAGTGTTAGAGAAGAGTACGAAAATGTAAAAAAGTTTCATTGAGAAATAAAAAGAAAATAATTTGTTTGAAGTTAATAAAATAAATTAGAAAATTGATAAATTGATTTATCAAAACAAGGTTAATGAAAAAACCTTGTTTATAAAAACAAGGTTGATGAGCATTAATAAAAAGAGGTTATAAAAAGGTTAATAAAAAGAAAAAATAAAAACACGGGCGGCCGAAAAGCGTAGAGAAACCCTAACATGGTGGGATATAATCTCACCCGTTCGGTCCAAAAAACAATATAAAATAAACTAAGCTAAGAAATCAGAGAAAAGGCGTAAATTAGAGAGGTCGAGGAGGACGACCGGCCCAAAAGCCTCCTGAAATAGCATATGGGGGAAGGTCTCCCATACGATTAGAAAAGTAATAAACTAGAACTGTGAGTCCCCAAAATGTCAATCTGTCCGTTTGCCCCCGACGATCTAGATAGGTCAGAAGTCGGGGAAAATTCGTTAAGAGCCTTAATCCTGGTTTTTGCAAATGGCATCATGTACTATGTTATTACATCATATAAGCATTTCTTATGACATCAAATATGACATCGTTTAAGTATTCTCTCATATGATATCATGCATATCATAAATAAGATTATTGAGTTTCCAACGCAACAGCTAGTTATATAAAATAATGTCTGTTGAAAGGCCAAAAAAAACGAAAGTTTGCAGTTGCAGTTACTCTAAATGATGATTCTTTGGAACCAACACCTGAACTATCAAACGTGATAAGATGTGAAATTTGACAACCTGGGCCATCAATTGCGACAACACCAACACGGACAGCTAAAGCAAAGGCCATTGCTAAATTGTCTGAAGGAATCAAAATCCAAAAACGTGTAAATAATGAAAATGAAGAAGAAAGGCACGGGCCGTTCGAAGATATGCGAAAACAACAATTAGAGCATGTTAAAAATGAAAATGAAGGGCAAACACACACGCGGATAGAAGACATACGACAACGAACAACTGAGGGAGTCAAAAATGAAAATGAAGAGCAGGGAATCAATGCAAATCAACCTGGACAGCGAGAATCAAAATGTGTTAAAATTGAAATGATAGCGAGATTTGGGATTTTGACGTGGATAAGATCATCAATGCCTACAATACCTTTGTTAAAAGAACAAAGGTTCGGCAATATGTTTTTCATAATGATGAAAAATAAGCCGAGGTGTAACCAAGCAAACAAATTGAAAATGGTAGCGACGATGATTGGGTTTCGGCTTTTGGCATGGATAAGGTCATCAATACCTACTACACTTTTGAAAATCATAAATATGGACTGTATAAATCGTTGGAAGAAAAAGAAGTTTTTGCCCCACCACCTGAACAATTAAAAGAAACAAATGTTCGTTGATATGTCTTTCACAATGACAAAAGACAAGCCGAGGCAAAAGTTAAAGGTCCAATAAAAAAAAAGTAGTTTTACAAAGGCACTACTTCTAATTTTAGGTTTATTTTGACGTCATGACATAAAAAAAAAGGCTCAAATTGTCTGCGTTTAGAAGACAAGCAACAGTGAGAATATATATAATAGCCGGCCGCGTGCCGAGTACCGGGGCCCGACACGAATACAGTTAGTTCCATTTTCCCGTATGAAAAACCTGCGATTCATGGTTAGTGAATAGCAAGGTGAACTCTTAATTCACTATGCTTTGATTGGTTCCAAAAATGTTACACAGTGTTGGGAGCGGCAGGAAAGTCAATCGGCTTATTATACATGATATTATAAAAGATAAGCAGTTAGGCAACTTCTTCTATTGAAATTATCAGTAACAAAGTTTTGCAATACCCTTTAACACTAATACTCGATTAAATATTTAATTTTATAGTAAATAAATCAAATATTTAATATCCTACTAATAAAAGGCATAAACGTACTGGTCTCCAGCGTAATTTATCTATAATTACATTTTAATTAAATTTGATTTAATTTAAAGATATTACCCCTAATTGTCGAAAATTTTAAAGGGTCGACTATGATAATTTTTATAATATAGGGATTAAGATCCTTCAGGGCCATTGCTGGCGCATAGGGCCTCCTATACAATTCTTATAAACTTTTCGACAATTTTTTGCAGTAAAAAACATCGTATTATAAAGAAATTCGCAATTTTTATTTTACAAAAAAATTCGTCCTATTTGGAAAAGTGTTAATACAACTACCCAGTAAAACACTGAGATAAATAAACAATGGGACACAAATAAATAATAAATCTATCACCATCTCTAATAGAAAATAATTAACAAATAGATTAGTGCGTGTACAGCTCCATTTTTAACTTGATGTATGGACACAAACTGACGTAAGGGGCAGCAAGTTTTCTTTGAGAAATTCAAAAAAATTATTGTGAAGAGATTTTAGGAGGATGAACATGAAGCAGAATATATCAACTTTTCACTGTATTAGGAAATAGCGGCATAAAGTTTAAAACAATTGAATCTTCTGACTGGATTCTTGGGATTCAAATGTTCGATAATTCTATAAATAAATTTGGATAATTAATTAACTAGAAATAAATGAATTAATTAAATAGTTGACTTAAAAATCAATTTAAAATATATAGAGAAAAAGGAGTTTTAAGTATTTTTACATTTTGTATCTTTTTTTTCAGTTATTAGATGCACTTTCAAACAGTTCGTGGTAACGAACTGTAAGTAAGGAGCGACCCGGCTCAATGGTAACCGAAACTATAAAAATGGAATTTTGATACCAATAGATGCATCAAAAGCATCATATTTTAATGCTGATTTCAAATATATAAGTTTCATCAAGTTTATCCTACCTATCAAAAGTTACGCGCCTGAGAAAATTTGGCTGATTTTTGAAAAAAGGGGGAAAGACCCCCTAAAAGCTATAGAACCTTAATGAAAATCACACCATCATATTCAGCGTATCAGAGAACCCTACTGCAGAGGTTTCAAGCTCCCATCTGCAAAAATGTGGATTTTTGTATTTTTTGCCAGAAGAAAGATCACGGATGCGTGTTTATTTGTTTTTTTGTTTTTTTTGTTTTTTTTTTTTTTTCCCAGTGGTGATCGTATCGATCCAGTGGTCCTAGAATATCGTGAGAGGGCTCATTCGAACGGTAATTAACAGTTCTAGTGCCCTTTTTAAGTGACCGAAAAAATGGAGGGCAACTAGGCCCCCTCCCACGCTCATTTTTTCCCAAAGTTACCCGATCAAAATTTTGAGATAGCCATTTTGTTCATCAGGGTCGAAAATATGATAAATATGTCTTTTAGGATGACTTAATCCCCCGAAGTTCCCGGGGGGAGGGCTGAAAGTTATGAACTTTACCCAATGTTTACATATAGTATTGGTTATTGGGACGTATACAGACGTTTTCAGAGGGAATTTTTTCTGGTAGCGGGGGGGAGTGGTTTGGGGGTTATGTGAGAGGATCTTACAATGAAGGAAGTTTTCATTGGAGAAGGGACATTGCTATGAAGAGGGCGCCGGATTTCCCAGCATTATTTAAATAGAGATCAGAAATTATATATAAGAAAAACAAGTTTTTTAACTGAAAGTAAGGAGCAACATCAAAACTTAAGACGACAGAAAACATTACGTATATGATTGGGTTCATCCCCTAGTCAATACCTCGCTTTTTATGCCAAAGATTAATTAGTACTTTCATAAGAGCTATTTATTCTAATTAACGACATTTGTGATTAACGGGTCATCAAAGAATTGGAACAAAATTCAAACTTTAGTTTAAAGAGCCAGGTATTGACTAGGGGGCGAAACCTCTAATAAACGTATTAAAAATATAAGAATATAGAGGTTCGTTACGTAAGTTAATTCGTAAGTTACGTATATTTATTACTAATAAAAACGTTCGTATATAAAATTAAACAGATTTCGAGAAAGCCATTTAACCAAATAAAAATAAATTAATATTCAAATTCTTTTTTAATTATTCATGTTCGGTGAGCCAAAATCAAAATCTGCATTAATTCAAAAACGTTCAAAAATTAAATAAAAAAAACAAGTTTTTTTTTAACTAAAAGTAAGGAACGACGTTAAAACTTAAAACTAACAGAAAATATTAAGTATATGAAAGGGGCTGTCCCCTCCTCAACGCCTCGCTCTTTAGGCTAAAGTTTGAAATTCTCACAACTCTATTTTCTTTAAAAAGGAGACAGCCCCTTTCATATACGGAATAATTTCTGTTCGTTTTAAGTTTTAACGTCGTTCCTTACTTTCAGGTAAAAAAACTTTTTTTTTATTTAATTACCTGTAGAGAACAAACTTTTTCTTTTTCCGGTTCCTTTGCACAAGGAACCGGAAATTCACGTATTGTAAATTCACGTATGGTTACCGTGATTTCAAGCATTTCAGCAACGTGATCTGCGCTGTTTGCATTACTGTCTGTAGGGTACTCCCTGACTACTTAGAAGGCCCCATAAAATGTGAATTTAAAATTACGCATTAGAATTAACATAATGCCAATCTTAGTACAAAAACAACAATGTTTGGAAAAACAAAAATTAGCTAATGAAAGCATTTCCCCGCATTAAATGGCACGTATTTAAACAAGACAGTAATGTGGTATACCTATAAAAGTTAGACTTATAGATTTGACTGAGTAGGACATCCCTTCTTAAAAAGAAAAATGGGGGTTGGAAAATACAATAAAAATGTTACGGATTACGCATTATCCCGCTATAAAGCATTATCCCGTCATTTTTAAAGAATTGGAACAAAATTCGAAATTTAGCTTAAAGAGCAAGGTATTGACTAGGGGGCGAATTCCCTAATATACGTATTAAGAATATATGAATATAGAAGTTCGTTACCTAAGTTAATTCGTAAGTTACGTATATTTATTGCTAATAAAAACGTTCGTGAATAAAATTAAACAAGTTTCGAGAAAGCCATTAACCAAATAAAAATAAAATTAATATGCAAATTTTGTTGTAATTATTCATGTACGGTGAGCCAAAATCAAAACCTGTATTAATTCAAAAACGTTCAAAAATTAAATAAAAAAATTAGTTGTTTTAGTTGTTTAACTTTAATACTTAAATGAAACACTACATTAGCCTAATAATAGTACTTAATACTTGGAAAACGGTCATTGAAAGAAAAAAGAACTCTTAACACTTGGAAAAACACTTAAAAGTTTACGCTGTATAAAACTTGAGAACAAACCGGTTTCTTCGTTAGTTTTTTTCAGCTTAGCGCGAGACAAGACAAAGACAAGTGACAGAATATATGGGAAATATATAATTTGGGCTATATATTTGCAAATAAGGGGGGGGGGCTAAAGTATTTGGATAGTTTGAAGTCACAAAACAATTCTTTCTAGGTACGGCCACTAAAAAAAATACAGAAGAATAGCCAGGTAACTGGAAATTTTGTTAACTAAAAAAAAAAAAAAAAAATCTCTGTATAAAGCAAATGTAATGTTTCATAAGTGTTATTTTCCGCGGGGGGGTATTTTCCATGGGAGGGTGTTTTCCGCGTGGGTATTTTCAGGGGGGAATATTTTCCGGGGGGGGGGGGGGTATTTTCCGGGGGGAGGTATTTTACGTGTGTGTGGGGTATTTTCCATGGGGTAATCACCGGGGGGGGGGGGTAAAAGCCTAAAACCAATGTCGACATCGACATTCACTGGTGTATGTCCGAAATTTTTATCTGCTTGGATTAAATTTCCTTTACGAATCCACTTTTTCAGTTTTATGCAAACTTTCATGGTAAAAGTTATGTCAAATTAGGTTATAAATCTCAGAATTGTGTTAAAAACCTGACCTAATCCAACCTGTTACCAACAAACTTTGCATAAAACTGGAAAAGTTGAGTGGCAACGAGGACTAAATCCAAAGAGAAAAAAGAGAAAAAATGGTGTTTCGGACATTAAGCGGTGAATGTCGACATTCACCGATTTCGGACATTCACGGTAACATATACATAATATTTCAGGGGTGGTCTCTTTCGTATGAGTCCAGGGTGCTGTCAATTATTTCTTTCACTTCAATTTGCCAAGTATCGAGGAACCCCTCCGTCGTAGGTTTTAAAAATACCTACATTTAGTAGTTTTATTGAAAACAAGCTCTTTTCTATTTTATTGAAAAAATTTAAAAGAACAAAATTGCCCCTCCCTAGATACAAAAAAGTTGCTCCTCTCCTACAAAGTACGGAAATAATTTACTTACAGTATGCTTTAAAAATAATCAAACAGTTCGTGGTAACGAACTGTAAAATTCCACATTTTTGCAAATAGGAGCTTGAAACCTCTACAGTAGGGTTGTCTGATACGCTGAATCTGATGGTGTGATCAAACAGTTCTTGGTAACGAACTGTAAGTAAGGAGCGACCCAGCTCAATGGTAACCGAAACTCTAAAAAACGGAATTTTGATACCAATAGATACATCAAAAGAATTAGATTTTAATTTTGATTTCAAATATGTAAGTTACACCAAGTTTATTTCTACCCATCAAAAGTTACGCGCCTGAGAATATTTGGCTGATTTTCGAAAAAAGGGGGAAAGACCCCCTAAAAAATATAGAACCTTAATGAAAATCACACAATCATATTCAGCGTATCAGAGAACCCTACTGCGGAGGTTTCAAGCTACTATATACAAAGCTGTTGAATTTTGCATTTTTTGCCAGAAGAAAGATCACGGATGCGTGTTTATTTGTTTGTTTGTTTGTTTTTTTTTGTTTTTTTCCCCAGGGGTGATCTTATCGACCCAGTGGTCCTAGAATATCGGGGGAGGGCTCATTCGAACGGAAATTAAAAGTTCTAGTGCCCTTTTTAAGTGACCGAAAAAATGGAGGGCAAATAGGCCCCCTCCCACGATCATTTTTTCCCAAAGTCACCCGATCAAAATTTTGAGATATCCATTTTGTTCAGCAGGGTCGAAAATATGATAACTATGTCTTTTAGGATGATTTAATTCCCCAAAGTCCCTGGGGGGAGGGCTGAAGGTTATGAACATTACCCAATGTTTGCATATAGTATTGGTTATTGGGACGTATACAGACGTTTTCAGAGGGGATTTTTTCTGGTAGCGGGGGGGAGTGGTTCGGGGGTTATGTGGGAGGATCTTACAATGAAGGAAGTTTTCATGGGAGAAGGGACATTGCTATGAAGGGGGCGCCGGATTTCCCTGCATTATTTAAATAAAGATCAGAAATTATATATAAATAACAAGTTTTTTAGCTGAAAGTAAGGAGCAACATCAAGACTTAAAACGATAGAAAACATTAAGTATATGATTGGGTTCATCCCCTAGTCAATAGCTCGCTCTTTAAGCCAAAGATTATTTATTACTTTCATAAGAGCTATTTATTCCAATTAACGGCATTTGTGATTAAGGGGTCATTTTTAAAGAATTGGAACAAAATTCGAACTTTAGCTTAAAGAGCAAGGTATTGGCTAGGGGGCAAACTCTCTAATATACGTATTAAAAATATAAGAATACAGAGGTTCGTTACGTAAGTTAATTCGTAAGTTACGTATATTTATAACTAATAAAAACGTTCGTAAATTAAATTAAACAGGTTTCGAGAAAGCCATTTAACCAAATAAAAGTAAAATTAATATTCACTTTTTTTTAATTATTCATGTACGGTGAGCCAAAATCAAAACCTGCATTAATTCAAAAACGTTCAAAAATTAAATAAAAAAATAAGTTTTTTTAACTGAAAGTAAGGAACGACGTTAAAATTTAAAACGAACAGAAATTATTCCGTATATGAAAGGGGCTGTCTTGACTTTCTCACAACTCTATTTTTTTAAACAATGAAAAACTTTAGCGTAAAGAGCGAGGCGTTGAGGAGGGGACAGCCCCTTTCATATACGGAATAATTTATGTTCGTTTTAAGTTTTAACGTCGTTCCTTACTTTCAGTTAAAAAAAACTTTTTTTTTATTTAAAATAGCAAACAGAGCCATAATAAACATGTTCTCGTCTTTATTCAAAAGATTGTGGTTTCATCGTGGCTAAATCTTGGAATATTTAATTAGCATCAATCAACACAAAATTTAGGCCTAAGGCATTGTCAGTTATAAAATTTGACACGTCTCATCAATTAATTGCAAAAAGAAGATTTCTTGAAGGACGAGATTTAACATCTTTTTTTTGAGATTTCACTCGGCATTGGGCTATTTATTTCCTCTTTACGTTACTATTCCTGTAGGACATCTTTCAAGATTTCAACCATATTGGGTTATTTCTCAATTGTCTACACCAGGGGTCTCCCAACTTTCCAGCCTTAGGGCCATACTGATTGCTCAAGTAAGTTCCGAGGGCCAAAACCATATTATCATTGTTGTTGGTGGTAAAAAGTTAAATAGTCCACTGATGAAAAAAAAAGTCTAAAAAAGTACGCTACGTTTAAAAGGGGCTGCAAATCGGACTAAAGTCTGCAAAACGGCAACACTGCACTAGCGCAACCACAAGTCAGTTCCTATGACACTGTTGTGAAATAAAATAGTGCGTACCTCCTTAAAACGTGTTTGTGCGTGTTTAAGTTTAGTACATCTTTGTAATAGTATTTTGATTTGAATTGTTGCTTTTGTGTGTGATTTAGCAGTATGGAAAAGTAGCGAAAAATTGATAGTGAATGCAGAAAATTTAAAGATCAGTACAACATTCAGTATTTCGTAATTGAATCCAGTAACAATGCAATATGTTTGATTTGCAATGAAAGAATATCCGTTCTCAAGGAATATAACATTAAAGGTCATTATGAAACAAATCATTTTCAAAATTATTCAAAATATACAGGGAGTTTGCGGACAGAAAAATTCGAAGCTATGAATTGAGGATTGGAATGGCAACAATCTTCATTTACAAAACTCAAAACTGGACAAGAGGCTGCAACTCGTGCCAGCTTTCGTGTGGCTTCTTTAAATTGCAAAACATGGAAAATCATTCACCGATGGAGAAATTATCAAAGAATGCATAATTGCAGTAGCCGAAGAATCTGCCCTGAAAAGGTGAATTTATTAAACACTGTCAGTATGTTAGCAAATACTGTGGCTCGAAGGGTAGAAAACATCGCTGAAAATACATCCTCTCAACTGTTCCGACAAAAATGGGCGTGTTGAGTGGTTTTCTTTGGCCGTTGATGAGTCAACGGATGCATCAGATACTGCTTAGGTTCTGATTTATATTCGAGGAGTAGATAAAAGCTATGAAGTGCATGAAGAACTTTTTGATATGTATATTATTCTTGACACAACTGCTGCTACAGATATTTTTAAAGGAGTTGAAATGGCCATTAATCAAAAGAACCTTCGATGGAAAAACTTGAAATGTATTACAATTGATGGAGGCAAACACATGAGCTTACATTGTATCATTCATCCACAGTCTTTGTGCGGAAAATGTTTGGATATGTGTGAAGTTCTGAAACCAGTCATATCAACTATTAGTCTTATCCGATTTTTTGGGCTAATCTCTGACAATTCCGGCAATTTATTGAAGAGATTCGAGAAAATGACTTAGCCTATCATACTGCCGTGCGTTGGCTTAGTTGTGGGAAAGTCCTTCGGCGCTTTTTTGAACTTCGAGCAGTGATCGAATTTTTTTTGAATGAAGAGCATCGCCCTCTTACTGAATTACAAAACAACGTATCGCTGTGAAAGCTAGCATTCTTTATTGATTTGACAAAACATGTGAACTAACTGAATTCGAGATTGCAAGGAGAAAACCAGCATCTTCCTGATTTATACACTAATATCAAAACATTCCGGAAGAAATTGATGCTGTTTCAATCACAACTACCAAGTAAATGTTTTTCACGTTTTAAAACATGTGAAACATTTAGCCGCACCACTGAGACTGAGTTTCCTATCGATTTTGCAATCGAAACTACGAGTGCTTTTAAAATAAATTTTGATACTCATTTCTCGGACTTGGATGCCATTGCAAATCAAATTAAGATTTTTCAGAATGCTTTTAATACTGACATTGAAACCCTAGCCCCGGAACTTCATGGAAATGATTGATCTACAGTACAGTAATATAACTAAGAACAAATATCAAACTCATCTTTGTTCGAATCTGATAAGAGTCTTCTACTGACACGACTTGATAATTTGCATAAATACGCTCGTGGGCTGTTTTCTGTTTTTGGTACTACTTATTTGTGTGAGAAGACCTTCTCCAAAATTAAGTACACAAAAAATGTTTACAGATCTAAATTAACTGATGAGCATCTTAAATCTCTGTTAGCCATTGGTACAAGTAAAATTAGTCCAGAACTACAAACTATTGTCAGTGGAAAATCTCAATTACAAAAATTTCATTAGTATTTCATATGTCATTATGCTTGTTATAAGTTATGTTTTTATTTTAAATGTATAAAATGCTAGCTGGATTCATTTCAATAATTTGTTAGTTATTATATATTGAAATTAAATTGTCTGCATGTTGTACATGTCTTTACTCATTACAATTCTGTATTTTTTTATCCAACTTATTACAAAAACGATAACAATAAACCTACAACAATGTTATGAGGATTTAGCCCATTACTATATCAATGTAGATGTCATATTAATAATTATTCAACATAAAATTAGAAGACTTCAGTAAACTAAATTTAATATGCTATAAAAAATATGTTCTCTATAAGGAGTTTTCAAGTATGCTAGCTCTGCGCGGGCTGGACAAAATCTGTCCGTGGGCCGGATGTGGCCCTCGGGCCGTAGTTTGGAGACCCCTGGTCTACACCTTTGGTACTTTTTTTTTGCTTAGTTATATAGCAATTTATATAGGTGCACAAAAATGCCACAGTAAGTAGGGGTCAGAAGGTTTTTTGGAGGGGAAAAGGAAGGACAGTTTATGATGCCTCAAAAAGCATACTTAAGGTAACAAATTGTCAAAGCCTCCTACAAAGAGTGCTATTGAAACAATTTGATAGAGGTTCCTTTTCCGGAAATTATCCGGAAATCCGACTTTCCTAGACAAATGTACTATTATCTTCTTTTTCTTAAGTTTCCAAGATTCTGCGTCGCACTTGGCTAGTTAAAACCAAGGTCGCAACAAGAGGGAGTTTTAGAGAATTTCCTTGGTCAAACGCCAAACTAGGCTATTAAAATGTGCAGAAATAAATCAGTAGCCTTTCTTCACTGTCACCTTTAGAGGTAGTATCTGATATTTTGTCACTTCTAATATACATTTCTAAAAACACTGCTAATCTGTTCACACAAAGAGGATCGTCAGGGCAATATATGATCAATCAAACTTTGTTCCTCCTTATCAACATCGCCCTGCTGATTATCCCTTTGAGAATTAAATAAAAAAAAAAATTTTTTAACTGAAAATAAGGAGCGACATTAAAAATTAAAACGAACAGAAATTATTCCGTATATGAAAGGGGCTGTCCCCTCCTCAACGCCTCGCTCTTTACGCTAAAGCTTTAAATTGTTTAAAAAAATAGAGCTGTTAGAAAGAGTCAAACATTAGCGTAAATAGCGAGGTGTTGAGGAGGGGACAGCCCCTTTTTATACGGAATAATTTCTGTTCCTTTTACGTTTTAATGTTGCTCCTTACTTTCTGTTAAAAAATTTGTTTTTTTTAATTTAATTTCTGAACGTTTTTGAATTAATGAAGGTTTTGATTTTGACTCACCGTACATGACTAATTAAAACAAAATTCGCATATTAATTTTATTTATTTTTTTGGTTAAATGGCTTACTCGAAAGTTGTTTAATTTTATTTACGAACGTTTTTATTAGTAATAAATATACGTAACTTGGGAATTAACTTACGTAACGAACTTCTATATTCAAAGTTCAAATTCTGTTCCAATTCTTTAAAAATGACCCCTTAATCACAAAGGCAGTTAATTAGAATAAATAGCTCTTATGAAAGTACTAAAAAAAACTTTAGCGTAAAGAGCGAGGTATTGTCTAGGGGGCGAACCCAATTATATAGGAAATAATTTCTGTTTTTTTAAGTTTTGAAGTTGCTCCTTACTTTCAGTTGAAAAACTTGTTTTTTTTATATTTAATTTCTGATTGTTTTTTTTTAAATAATGCTGGGAAATCCAGTACCCCTTCATAGCAATGTCCCTTCCCCTACGAAAACTTCCTCCATAGAAAGATCTTCCCATGTAACCCCCGATCCACCCCCCCCCCCTACCACTAAAAATCCCCCCTGAAAACGTCTGTATACTTCTTAATAACCAATCCTATAGCCTATGTAAACATTGGGCAAAGTTCAGAACTTGCAACCCTTCCCCCGGGGACTGTTGGGGATTAAGTCATCCTCAAAGACATAGTTATTATATTTTTCGACCATGCTGAACAAAACGACTATCTAAAAATTTTGATTGGGTTATTTTGGGAAAAAACGGGCGTGGGAGGGGGCCTAGTTGCCCTCTTTTTGTCACTTAAAAAGAGCACTAGGACTTTTAATTTCCGTTCGAATGAGCCCTTCCACGATGTTCTAGGACCACTGGGTCGATACGATCACTCCTGGGGAAAAGAAAAAACAAAAAAACGAATAAACACGTGTTCGTGATCTTTCTTCTCACAAAAAAATACAAAATTCCACATTTTTTCAAATAGGAACTTGAAACCTCTACAGTAGAGTTCTCTGATACGCTGAATCTGATGGTGTGATCAGACAGTTCGTGGCAACGAACTGTAAGTAAGGAGCGACCCGGCTATATGGTAACCGAAACTCTAAAAAACGGAATTTTGATGCCAATAGATAGATCAAAAGAATCAGATTTTAATTCTAATTTCAAATATATAAGTTTCATCAAGTTTAATCTTACCCATCAAAAGTTACGCGCCTGCGAAAATTTGGCTGATTGTCGAAAAAAGGAGAAAAAACCCCCTAAAAGTTATAGAACCTTAATGAAAATTACACCATAATATTCAGCGTATCAGAGAACAATACTGTAGAGGTTTCAAGCTCCTATCTACAAAAATTTGGAATTTTCCATCTTTTGCCAGAAGAAACATCACGGATGCGTGTTTATTTGTTTTTTTTTTCCCCCAGGGGTAATCGTATTGACACAGTGGTCCTAGAATAACGTAGGAGGGCTCATTGGAACGGAAATTAAAAGTTCTAGTGCCCTTGTTAAGTGACCAAAAAAAATGGAGGGCAACTAGGCCCCCTCCCACGCTCATTTTTTTCTCAAGGTCACCCAATTAAAATTTTAGATAGCCATTTTCTTCAGCATAGTCGAAAATCTAATAAATATGTCCTTTAGGATGACTTAATCCCCCACAGTTCCCAGGGGAAGGGCCGCAAGTTATGAACTTAGCCCTTTGCTTACATTTTGTATTGGTTATTGGAAATTATACAGACATTTTCAGGAAGAATTTTTTTCGGGGGGGGGGGGGCGGGAGGCGGGGGTTACTCGGGAGAATCTTTCCGTGGAGGATGTTTCTTTGGGGTAAGGGACATTTCTATGAAGGGGGCGCCGTATTTCCACGCATTATTTAAAAAACGATCAGAAATTAAATTAAAAAAAAACAAGTTTTTTCAACTGAAAGTAAGAAGCAACATTAGAACTTAAAACGAACGGAAATTATTACGTATATTAGGGGGTTCTCCCCCAAGTCAATACCTCGCTCTTTACGCTACAGTTTTTTTTTTAGTGCTTTCAAAAGAGCTATTTATTCTAATTAAACGGCCTTTGTGATTCAGGGGTTTGTGAATTAAATTTTCTTTAACTTTTAACGTAAAGAGCGTGGTATTGACTAAGGGAAGAACCCCCTCATATACGTAATAATATATACGTAATAAAAAAAAAAACAATAAAAAAAACAAGCAATATACGTAAAATTTAAGGCCAAGTGCCTTAAATTTTAGTTTTTTGGGGTTTAGGTAGGGGAAAGTTACCTAGATTAGGTTAGGTCATGTATTTAATATATGCTTTGTTTTACCCCTACCCCCCTAATGTGCAAATATATAGCCCAAATTTGTTTCTAAACTATTATATTTTCATCACATTTTGTTGGATTTCATTAGCATTAACCAAACTTCACTTCTCCCATGCTGCCTAGCTAATAGAACAGTACCGACTTGACCTATGCCCCCTCCCAAGGTCAGGCGGTACTGTTGTATTAGCTGGAACCCACAAGGGAACCACACGAGAAGTCAAGTTTGGTTAATGCTAATGAAATAAAACAAAATATGATGAAAATATAATAGTTTAGAAATAAATCTGGGCTATATATTTGCACATTTGTGGTGTGGGGGGTAAAGAATATTATATATTAAATACGTAACCTAACCTAGGTACCTTTTCCCCCCTAAACCCCCCCCCCCCCAAAAAAAAAAGTTTAAATATTGTAAACGCAAAGACAAACAACGGTTTGCAATCCAATTCTCTATTGAAAGAAACCCGTTGGACAAGTTTCTTAAGTATCTTCCCTATATGACATATCGTGTAAAACTTCTTCGTATAAGCCTAGATATTGGGTCGGCCTTGAATTTTACTTTTATCAAAGTCAAATCTGTAATACCCTGCTTCTCACCTTCCCCCTAATGTGTGTCACTTAGTAAAATTACCGTTGAAATGCGTTTTTTTCCTGAGGTATCCTTTTTTTATTAAACTCGTACTAAGTGTGTCCTGGAAAAACTCACTCTTAAATTAAATTTCTAGAATTATCATAATAAGACAACTTCCTTGGAAAGTCTTATTCCCTTTGCACATGATTGACTTCCACTAGAAAATATAGGAGAAAAAACTAAGTTGTAAAAGTTCTTCCTGACAGCGTTGATAATTATTCTGAGATTATTCCGATGTGTAGGGCCATTTAGAGGGCAATAACCTAAACTTATATTCCAGAAGTCTTAAAAACAGGTCATATCTTAAGGTCCGTTTCATTTTGAGAAGGTCAGTAGCCATCATCTTCGTGACATAATTGTATAAGAGGCAAAAATAGCTTGTGTTATCGGAGCTGGGGGGTTAAGAAGTAATTCTAAAATAAAACGTTATATTATAAAAAAACGAAAGTAATTCTGACCTGTTTCTTCTGCTATGATTATCTTGGCAAACATGTCCACTAAATAATGTGTGTTTATCCTTAATTTTTCCAAGTAAAGCTTTTTTGCCAACGATGTAACAATGATCAACCACTAGCGTCTGTATATCACTTTTCATGGTATGGCAACAAGGTTTGAATGGGTATTGATTTGTTGTTACAAAACTTGAGCGGTTCGCAACATTAATTAAGATCTAATTCAAGGTAACTTTCTCGCAAGAGCGTGAGAGTGACAATTTTTTACTTTTTTCTGGTAGAATGATACAAATTAGCATGTTTAATGCATCACTCGCATTTTTGCATCTTGCATTTTGATTAATTTTGGCCATAATTGTCTCTGGCAGTTCACTTCTGTTTTTCTTTGTTCTTGATGGGTTTTTTTTTTTTCACACAAGGTGTTTGATTCTGATAATAAGAGCATACTAGAGTAACAATTTTTTTTTACAATTGAAAACAGTCAGATTAAAAAAAAGGCCTTTCACTGGATAGACCAGTGAGAGAAAAAGTTTGCAAGATAAAACCTACGCGAGAATAGGAGCCTAGTTAGGGTAGACACAAAAAGCTGTGGATTGAGATAGATCTTAAAATTCTCACCCAAAATCTTCTAATTTTGGTGTTTTTCTCATTATGTCTTGTACATTCCACATAATTCTTATGTTATCTTGCTTTGTTGTTTTGCAGCCTGAGAAAGACTTGGTCTTTTCTCAGGATTTTTTTTCCGAAAAGTTATTTTTGGCACAGACTCAGGACTTAGCTCGTTTCTGTACTGAATTAAATAAAAAAAAAGTTTTTTTTTTCCTCTGAAAGAAAGGAGCAACTTAATTAAAAGTTAAAAGGAACAGAAACTATTGCATATATGAACGGGGCTGTCCCCTCATCAACACGCCGCTCTTTACGCTAAAGATTAGCGTAAGTAGTGGTGCTCGTTTGGAGATAGTTCCCATGCAATTTGGCGCATGATGAACGACCCTCCACGTGCTTCTGGATATCCGGCAAGCCACAGGGGAACCAAATGCACCTAGGGACGGTTGGATTGACAGCCCTCCTCCCAAAACCCTTAATGCTACGAATGGAATCAGATATATTTTAGCCTCGAATATGTATTCTCAAATCTCGGCTCGACCCCGGACCGCCCAAGGACGATCCTCTCTGAACATCGTTGACCAAGATGGCACCAATGTGGCCATCTGGAACGTCCTGACGCTGAACCAACCCGGTTCGAAGCTTCTTTTAGCAAAAGAACTAAAAAAAAATATAAAGTCACAATAGCTGGAGTCACCGAAACACACCTCCCTGGACATGGTGAAGAGGACCTAGGTGAAGGACGCACATTGCTGTGGTCTGGCGGTAGCCAAAGAAGAGGAGGCGTTGGCCTAGTACTGAACAGTGCTGCACGTAGGGCCCTCCTGTCATTCGCACCAGTATCGCCTAGACTCCTGACCGTAAGACTGGATGGGAAGCACGGCAAAATAACTGTCATTAAGTGCTATGCCCCCACAAACGACGCTGATGAAGAAGACAAAGACGATTTCTATAACCTGCTTAGTTCTGAACTATCTTCTGTACCTCCCCATGACTACCTCCTCCTCCTAGGAGACTTGAATGTAAGTATTTCAAACGAATCAGGCCTGTGGGATCTCCCTGTTAGACCTGTTACAGTGGATAGCCTAAACGATAATGGAGAGAGGCTGCTGAATTGCTGTCTGGCCCACAATCTAACGATTGCGAACACATGGTTCCAGAGACCAAATATAGCCAAGTACACCGGGTATAGCAATGATGGATCAACAAAGAAGATGCTTGACTACATCATCGTACGTCGACGATGGCTGTCGTCTGTCCAGAATTGCCGCACCTACCGTGGCGCTGAGCTCGGGAAAACCGACCACCGGCTGGTAGCAGCCAAAATTAGGCTCCGCCTCAAAGCTATGAAGAACAGCCAGTCTTCTCGGAAAATTGATGCCGGTCGCATCCAACAGGACCCCGCTCTGGCTGAGCGGTACCATGTGAAGATATCCAACAGATTTGAGGTCCTCGGCCAATGGGATGATAGTGCAGTTGCATGGAAGTCCTTCAAAGAGAACACTCTTGCGGCAGCAACTGACGTTGTTGGAATGAGGCAACGGAGGAAAAAGGACTGGATTAGTAATCACTCCCTTGCCATCATAGAGCTCAGGCGAGAAGCACGTCTTGGCGGGGACATGGCTACATACAGACTGCTAAACAAAGAGCGCAATTCCATGCTGCATAAAGACCGCAAGGCTTTTATTGACAGCAAGGCATCCGAACTGCAAGAGGCCGCCAAGAAAAAGGACAGTGGAGCCACCTACAAGATTCTTCGTGAGCTCTCAGGTCAGCACACTCAAACTACGTCATATCTTCGAAGCGCTAGCGGTGAGAATATCTACGACCAATCACAATGCCTCCGCCAGGTGGAGGACCACTTTGAGAAACTGCTCAACTCAGATCCACCAGACCAGACGGACCACGAGCTAGCGGCTGCTGCGACTAATACCATACCTGCTCCTGATGGTCCTGAATTTACAACTGAGGAGATAAAAGCTGCCACCCGCAAGCTAAAGAATAACAAAGCGCCAGGAATATGTGGCCTAACATCGGAATTCCTTAAAAATGGGGGTCCAGCCATGATCCTCTGGCTACAAATGCTGTTTAACCTTGTGTGGCACTCTGAAAAAATCCCCTCAGACAATTATCGTGGCATAACTTTACTCTCAGTTCCTGGAAAGCTCTTCGCTATGCTGCTTCTCAAACGGGCAACAAGCTACCTCCATGCCCTCCGTCGCCCCCAGCAAGCTGGCTTCATGCCAGGCAGGTCCACCACCGAGCAAATCCATACGATTAGACAGCTAGTAGAGAAAACTCTTGAATATAAGAGGAAGGCATACATTGCCTTTGTCGATTTTCGATCTGCCTTCGACACTGTCGATAGGCTGTCACTATGGCTAATCCTCCAGTCTGCTGGCGAACCCACGAAAATCGTGCGTCTCCTCAAAGAGCTGTATAATAACACTGAAAGTGCGGTGATCGTAAATGGACGGCCTTCCGGATATTTCAAAATTAAAAACGGTGTCCGGCAAGGATGTGCCGCTGCACCTGAGCTCTTTAACTGTGTAATAGACCACATCCTGAATAAAACACAGCAGGTGCAGTCGTTTGGCATAGGCTTTGCTGGAAGTTCTTTCAGACGTCGACTTTGCCGACGACGTGACGCTAATATGCAAAAACATTAGTGACCTCAAAACTACACTGGAAACACTGGCCTCTGCCAATGAGAAACTCAGTCTGAAAATAAATTGGTCGAAGACCAAGATAATGACCGTTGAGAAAACGCCGTCCAACCCCCTGTCATCTGTGGAAATTTGTGGCCAAACTGTAGAGGTAGTCAAGCAGTTTACCTACCTTAGTTCAATTGTCTGCTCAAACGGAAGCCTAGATGTCGAAATATCAGCAAGAGTGGCAAAAGCAAACTCAATCTTCGGTCGCCTTCTAAAAACAGTCTTCCATAAACCCCAGATCAGCCGCCTCAACGAAGCACGAATATATTCTGCTTCGGTTGCCAGCGTTATGCTCTATTCTGCCGAGACTTGGTCGTGGACTCAGACCCAGACGCTGAAGGTAGATCCAGACGAAACACCTCCGAAAAATCGAACGCTCCCGATGGTCCGACAGGGTACGAAATTCGGAAATCCTCAGGTCATTCAAACTCCCACCCCTGTCCGAGCAGCTTGAGTCTCGCTCGCTGCGTTGGTATGATCATCTGCTCTGTCTGCCTGCCCAAACACCCGCCCGGCTCATCTTCGATTTCGAGCCAGCTTCAAACGGATGGAGGCGTCCTAGGGGAAGACCACGCACCAGATGGGCCGACGTCATCCGTGATCGGCTCGCCTCCAGAAACTTCAACCCGGCTGAAGCGACAACCCTCGCCCTGAACCGACCACTCTGGAGAAGACTGACAGCGCTGACGACTGGTTCCCTCTACGCTGGCGACGCTGCCGAGCAAGAGCTTTAAGTAAGTAAAAGTAAAAGTAGCTTCAAATAGAAATTATTTTTAAAAAGACAAAGTTTTTCCGAGGGAGGTAAAGAGCAAAGTTGAAACTTAAAACGGACAAAAATTATTACTTCACAGCCTATTTAATATATATTAATATAACTAGTACAAATAAACCAACTAATTATGTTTCCCTATGCTTTTATGATTATAGAAAACTAACGCTTTGCTGAAAACACAAAATAATATAGGTGTTTTGGTACAGTAAGAGCAAACCAATTAAGGACACTTTTTATAAAGTCAAAATATTATCAATCCCTTTTAGGATCAATCCCTTTTAAGATAAAGCAACAATCTATTTTAGGATTGCCTTTATTTTTTTACGATTAATTTGGTATCACTTCTGCACAATGGCTCAGTTCAATTATTGGCTCTCGTTTTGGTTCTTAAAAGGACGTGTCATGATTAGTTTGTACACAAGTTTGAAGTAAAGCCATCTTGATAGTATTATGACTATAGACTAGATTTAGAATTTGTATCATAGCTTGAAATTCACTCTTGTATAGAGAGAAATAATTGGATTTCTAGAGTTCATATTATGTCTTGTTTGATCTTCATTTCAAGTGATACGAAAGTATATTCCTCACAATTTAAGACTGTATATTACCTACTATTAGTATTATAGCTGGCGAGACCAAAATGATGCTTGATAAATCAATCCAAAATTTCTGTATGCTGTTCAATTACTTCGCGGTTATTAAAAAATATTTAGTTTTACGCTTATGGTTGTAAGATAATTTTAATTGTATACTGAAAGTTACTGATGTCACAAATGGTGTAACACTGTAAAATTTTTATAGATTCGTTTAGTTTTGTCGGGCTACATACCCACTTTTGACTCTTAAATCAATAATCTTGTTTTGTATACTTGACTTTTGTGTTTTCAGAAAAGCGCTAGTTTTGTATAATCATAAAAGCATAGGGAAACATAAGTAGTAAGTTATATAAAGCTTTCACACCTACATTCAACCCTACAAGAATATGCTCAAAAGTGTACGCACTTTCACACCTACGCCTGAGGCATGGATATGCGTGTAGTTTAACCGGTACATTGACTTGCCAGGGTCAGTCGCCTATTACTACGAACGGTTCTTGCCCTACCAAACGGGTTTTCTAATGTGACACTCATTTTTTTGGGGTCAATCGGTGCAAAGTGCTATGGGCTTCCTTGAAAAAATACCATTTTAAAAAAAAAATAAACATGTATCAATGTTCTTTCCTCTGGCAAAAAAAATGCAAATTCCAATCAAAACTGGTCAAACATGTTAATAACCTGTAAGTTAGAGCTATCTGATAACTCGTTCAGTATCGCATATATTATTAGCGGTATCAATGGTATTTAATTTGCGTAAAGCTATCTCGATTTGCCAAAACTTTTATCGTTCGCATAAAACTAACTCAATTTGCTAAAATGGTATTCTATTTGCGTAACTCTGCTCTGAATGTCCTTAATGAGGATATAAATAATATAGAATGACATTGTGTCTTGACCTAGCTTTACCTCTCCGATGTGGTCTGTATAATACACAAGTAACGTTTGAAAAGTATTGTCAATTTAAAATAGGATCTTAAGTTCCCTTCGCCCCCCATTTCTGAGGGGGAAGGGGATGGTAGGAGAGGGGAGGGGGAGTCAATTTTGGAGATTTCTGATAACAAGTACCATTCATTGCGATCGTAGCTCTATGTTGGCTCGTTTTAAATACTTCAGCTTATCTATTCATTTGTGTTAAATAAAAATCTGGAATCTGGAAAATGAAAAAAATAAGTATTTAAACAAAATGTACGATGCTGCTAATTAAATAATAGTAGGCTACACTCAGAATTGTTTGCATGAGGGTACAGTTAAAGAGGTCTCACTTGCACGAGGGTTCAGATGCATGATGGTTCACTTGCTTAGGGTTCAGTTACACGGGGATTCAGTTACAATGGAACCCACACAAAAACAATGGGGCACACATAAAAGCCAAATGAATGACATTGCGACTTGACCTAGCTTTACCTCTCCGATGTGGTCTGTATAATACACATCTGGGGAGGAGAGAATGGAGGTAAGTATTTAGTTTAAGAAATGCTAGGAGGATTTAAGTTTTGTGGGTAGGGTGAGAAATGGTACTTATTCAATATCCTCGTAAACATTATACCTCATTCTTTTATTCTAACTTAACTTCTAGGAATAGGACTTCATTCCATCGGCTAAATTAGTTTATTCATCTATAACGGTGAACAAAAAGACTATTAATTCTCCGTATTCTTCTGATCATGCGCCCATTCCTCCTTCTCTCTTCTTCTTCTGATCATGCGCCCACTCCTCCTTCTCACTCGGGGTCAGTTGACGTCTCAGTATCCGGTAAAAATTGCATATTCCACTCGTTCTCCACACCTCATAATATCCATCATGAGTAATATAGTGGGAGTCATCGATCTTAGGTTCCCGATTTAGACATGAAAATTAAAAGGCTTAAAATATATGGAATTTGTATAAGCTGTAATGGGCAAAAATTATTACTTCACGATCGATCTTATATACATAAAGATAATGTATTAAAAAGACCGTCAAAAATTTTTTTTTTTCAGTGTAAGCCCGTGCAACTTCTATGGTAAGCACCATTTATCAGATAGCTAAGGAGGGTTCAGTTACATGAGCGTTCAGTTAAAGAGGGTTCAGTTGCATGGGGGATTCAGAAGCTTGGTATTCAGTTAAAGAATACCTCCTCGACAGGTATATTTTTTTAGTGTATTTTATAGCTATTACCAAAACGTCTAGCATAAAGAGCAAGGTATTTCGGAGGGGGGCAGCTCGCTTCATATACGGGATAATTTGCATTCGTCTAAGTTTTTAATGATGTTCCTTATTTCCACTTGAAAATGCTTATTTTTTAATTTAATTGGGATGAAAAGTTAAAGTCTAGCTTAAAGAGCAAGGTATTTAGGAGGGTACTGTTCACTTCATATACCGGATAATTTCTATTTGTCTTAGTTTTAATGATGCTCCTTATTCCTTGTTGAAAATGCTTAGTTTTTAGAAGTCACCTCTTGCATACACAATGGAGAAATTTCATTAAAAAAATTATGAAAAAATTGTAAGGCCCGTGCAACTTCTATGGTAAGCACCATTTATCAGATAGCTAAGGAGGGTTCAGTTACATGATGGGTTCAGTTAAAGAGGGTTCAGTTGCATGGGGGATTCAGAAGCTTGGCATCGATAAATAAATGAAACCCAAAATGAACAGAAATTACAAGAATTAACCTATGCAGACTGAAAACAATCAGAAATTTACCTAAGTTGGGCGTGAACCCCATTTATATTCCCAAGACAAGAACAAAATATGCACTTTATTAAAAAAAACAAGTGACTCCGCAATATCAGGTTAATTTACATATGTTGATTTCTAGCAATCAAAATTTTAATATCATTTGGTATGTGTATCATTTCCCCCCAAATTTTTAAGATGGTACATTTTTATAAATAAAAAAAAAGCTCATTAACATTCTACGGTACTGCTATATTAGCTGTAAACCCTACAGGACGTAAAGTTTGGTTAAAGCTAATGCAATAAACAAAATAGGATAAAAATGTAATAGTTTAGAAACAAAATTCAGTTTTTGCAAAAAAAAAATAAATAAATAAATATCGGAATGCTATATGATTCCTTTGTCAGTTATATTAAAATCTGCAAAATGGCAACTAGTTAAAGAGATAAAAACTGGTAAAACTGAAAAAAATAAATAATATATAAATTAACAAATGTTTAAAAAACAACATAAAAAGGGGATATGGAAAAAAAAGAAGAAAAAAAAAGAAAAACGAGCTGTTTCCTTTATCACATAAGAGATAAGATAAAATTTATGTACAAATTAAAAAATATTCCCCAAAATTTTTAAGATAGTACATTTTTATAAATAAAAAAAAAGTTTAGTAAAATTCTACGGTACTGTTCTATTAGCTGTAAACCTTACAATAAGTAAAGTTCGGTTAATGCTAATGAAATAAAACAAAATAGGATAAAAATGTAATAGTTTAGAAACAAAATTCAGTTATTGCAAAAAAAATAAATAAATAAATATCGGAATGCTATACGATTCCTTTGTCAGTTATATTAAAATCTGTAAAATGGCAACTAGTTAAAAAGATAAAAACTGGTAAAACTGAAAAAAATAAATAATATATACATTAACAAATGTTTAAAAAAAAACAACTTAAAAAGGGGATATGGAAAAAAAGAAGAAAAAAAGAAAAAACGAGCTGTTTCCTTTATCACATAAGAGATAAGATAAAATTTATGTAGAAATTAAATGCATTTAATACTTTTCATTTAAACTTAAAATATGCTAAAAGAAGGTTCTCGTGAAACTATTGCAGTTTCAATAAAAATTACTGAATTACAAAATCAAAATTAAATTGCATTTACTACTTTTCGTTTAAACTATTGCAGTTTCTATAAAAATTTGAAAGCTAAAAGTTAAAAAGCTGCTCACCAAGTTAAGCGAAATAAAAGCGTCTATTTGTGTTCCACTTCATGATTCGAATTGTAAGAAGGAACTGAGCACACATCACTCCATTTTTAAGGTATTTTATATGTTATATCATGAAAATTAAAAGAAATTAAGCCCCATTCTTATCAGATTCAAACGCTTAATATCCCCAAGCATATGCGGCAACGGTTAATTATTACGAAAATCATAAGGGAGAGGAATCTATATCTTGGGAATTAGAAGAAATTAAACCTCTTCTTATCAGATTCAAACGCTTAATAACCAAAGCATATGCGACTCAAATTTCACTTTAGAGTGCTAACGTGTATCTGATGAAACAATTTAAGTCCAGTATCAGAATTCCTATCAAGTCGAATAGTAAAGCAAAAACGAAAACAACTGCAAAAAAACCCTAATTTTAAACACTTTTTGGGAAACAAGGTGAAAGTAAAGTGCAACTTGTATAAATGAAACCCAAAACGAACAAAACTACAATAATTAACCGAGTCAAACTCAAAACGAGCAGAAATTAACATAAGTTGCGCGCAAAACCCCTATGCCTTCCCAAGACACGAACAAAATTTGCACTTTACTGAAAAAATACAAATGGTTTTACTTTTACACCTTTAATAAATCAAATGTTATTAACATTTTGATTACTAAATATCAGTATATGTATATTAAACTGACAATGCACATTCACTTGTATTTTTCAGTAAAGTGCAAATTTTGTTCTGGTCTTGGGAACCCAAAACGAACAAAAACTACAATATTTAACCGAGTCAAACTCAAAACGAGCAGATTTTGTTCTGGTCTTGGGAACCAAAAACGAACAAAAACTACAATAATTAACCGAGTCAAACTCAAAACGAGCAGAAATTAACATAAGTTGGGCGCAAAACCCCTATGCCTTCCCAAGACACGAACAAAATTTGCACTTTACTGAACAAATACAAATCAAACGCTTTCTGGGTCTCATTACAAAAATGACGTTCCTTGCAAAAACATAAGTTGTTCCCACAAAAGGATTTTTGTTCTTAATTAGAAAAAATTAAAAAAAAAAAACTTTTTACACAAAATAAGTTTTTCAAAGAAAAGTAAAGAACTCCATTAAACAAAAAATTAGCAAAAATAAAATCAAATAATCTACCAATCGTGAAACTGCCACAAATCAGCATCGATAAATAAATGAAACCCAAAATGAACAGAAATTACAATAATTAACCGAGTCAAACTCAAAACGAGCAGATTTTGTTCTGGTCTTGGGAACCCAAAACGAACAAAAACTACAATAATTAACCGAGTCAAACTCAAAACGAGCAGAAATTAACATAAGTTGGTCGCAAAACCCCTATGCCTTCCCAAGACACGAACAAAATTTGCACTTTACTGAACAAATACAAATCAAACGCTTTCTGGGTCTCATTACAAAAATGACGTTCCTTGCAAAAACATAAGTTGTTCCCACAAAAGGATTTTTGTTCTTAATTATAAAAAATTAAAAAAAAAACACTTTTTCCACAAAATAAGTTTTTCAAAGAAAAGTAAAGAACTCCATTAAACAAAAAATTAGCAAAAATAAAATCAAATAATCTACCAATCGTGATACTGCCACAAATCAGCATCGATAAATAAATGAAACCCAAAATGAACAGAAATTACAATAATTAACCGAGTCAAACTCAAAACGAGCAGATTTTGTTCTGGTCTTGGGAACCAAAAACGAACAAAAACTACAATAATTAACCGAGTCAAACTCAAAACGAGCAGAAATTAACATAAGTTGGGCGCAAAACCCCTATGCCTTCCCAAGACACGAACAAAATTTGCACTTTACTGAAAAAATACAAATCAAACGCTTTCTGGGTCTCATTACAAAAATGACGTTCCTTGCAAAAACATAAGTTGTTCCCACAAAAGGATTTTCGTTCTTAATTAGAAAAAATAAAAAAAAAAACACTTTTTCCACAAAATAAGTTTTTCAAAGAAAAGTAAAGAACTCCATTAAACAAAAAATTAGCAAAAATAACATCAAATAATCTACCAATCTTGATACTGTCACAAATCAGCATCAATAAATAAATGAAACCCAAAATGAAGAGAAATTACAATAAATAACCGAGTCAAACTCAAAACGAGCAGAAATTAACATAAGTTGGGCACGAACCCCATATGCCTTCCCAAGACCAGAACAAAATTTGCACTTTACTGAAAAATACAAGTGAATGTGCATTGTCAGTTTAGTATACATATACTGTTATCTAGTAATCAAAATGTTAATATCATTTGATATGTGTCTCATGTCCCCCAAAATTTTTAAGATAGTACATTTTTATAAATATAAAAAAAGTTTAGTAAAATTCTATGGTACTGTTCTATTAGCTGTAAACCATACAAGAAGTAAAGTTCGGTTAATGCTAATGAAATAAAACAAAATAGGATAAAAATTTAATAGTTTAGAAACAAAATTCACTTATTGCAAAAAAAAAATAAATAAATAAATATCGGAATGCTATATGATTCCTTTGTCAGTTATATTAAAATCTGCAAAATGCCAACTAGTTAAAAAGATAAAAACTGGTAAAACTGAAAAAAATAAATAATATATACATTAACAAATGTTTAAAAAACAACATAAAAAGGGGATATAAGTTAGGCGCAAAACCCCTATGCCTTCCCAAGACACGAACAAAATTTGCACTTTACTGAAAAAATACAAATCAAACGCTTTCTGGGTCTCATTACAAAAATGACGTTCCTCGAAAAAACATAATTTGTTCCCAAAAAAGTATTTTCGTTCTTAATTAAAAAAAAAAAACACTTTTTCCACAAAATAAGTTTTTCAAAGAAAAGTAAAGAACTCCATTAAACAAAAAATTAGCAAAAATAACATCAAATAATCTACCAATCGTGAAACTGCCACAAATGAACATCGATAAATAAATGAAACCCAAAATGAACATACATTTTTTTTGGAGGGGGAGGGAGGGATTTCTCCGTGGAGGTAGGGCTAGATTTTTTTAGACGTTCCTTGCAAAAACATAAGTTGTTCCCACAAAAGGATTTTTGTTCTTAATTAGAAAAAATTAAAAAAAAAAAACTTTTTCCACAAAATAAGTTTTTCAAAGAAAAGTAAAGAACTCCATTAAACAAAAAATTAGCAAAAATAAAATCAAATAATCTACCAATCGTGAAACTGCCACAAATCAGCCTCGATAAATAAATGAAACCCAAAATGAACAGAAATTACAATAATTAACCGAGTCAAACTCAAAACGAGCAGATTTTGTTCTGGTCTTGGGAACCAAAAACGAACAAAAACTACAATAATTAACCGAGTCAAACTCAAAACGAGCAGAAATTAACATAAGTTGGGCGCAAAACCCCTATGCCTTCCCAAGACACGAACAAAATTTGCACTTTACTGAACAAATACAAATCAAACGCTTTCTGGGTCTCATTACAAAAATGACGTTCCTTGCAAAAACATAAGTTGTTCCCACAAAAGGATTTTCGTTCTTAATTAGAAAAAATAAAAAAAAAAACACTTTTTCCACAAAATAAGTTTTTCAAAGAAAAGTAAAGAACTCCATTAAACAAAAAATTAGCAAAAATAACATCAAATAATCTACCAATCGTGATACTGCCACAAATCAGCATCGATAAATAAATGAAACCCAAAATGAACAGAAATTACAATAATTAACCGAGTCAAACTCAAAACGAGCAGATTTTGTTCTGGTCTTGGGAACCAAAAACGAACAAAAACTACAATAATTAACCGAGTCAAACTCAAAACGAGCAGAAATTAACATAAGTTGGGCGCAAAACCCCTATGCCTTCCCAAGACACGAACAAAATTTGCACTTTACTGAACAAATACAAATCAAACGCTTTCTGGGTCTCATTACAAAAATGACGTTCCTTGCAAAAACATAAGTTGTTCCCACAAAAGGATTTTCGTTCTTAATTAGAAAAAATTAAAAAAAAAACACTTTTTCCACAAAATAAGTTTTTCAAAGAAAAGTAAAGAACTCCATTAAACAAAAAATTAGCAAAAATAAAATCAAATAATCTACCAATCATGAAACTGCCACAAATCAGCATCGATAAATAAATGAAACCCAAAATGAACAGAAATTACAATAATTAACCGAGTCAAACTCAAAACGAGCAGAAATTAACTTAAGTTGGGCGCGAAACCCCTATGCCTTCCCAAGACCAGAACAAAATTTGCACTTTACTGAAAAATACAAGTGAATGTGCATTGTCAGTTTAATATACATATACTGTAATCTATTAATAAAAATGTATTTTTTTTAGAGTCGCGCGCGACTCTAAGTGGACCTAGATCAACCCAACTTTTTGGATATCTCTCTCACTATGACTCTGTTTGTGTGTCGTGTCTGTCTAATTCCCGAGCTTATTTCCCCGACAAAAACATACAGGGTATCTTTTTTAAAAGCGTGGCATGTCAAGCTAATGAGTGTTTTAAATTTAGAATTACAGATATGAATTAATTAATAGCTTGCTCTCATGCTCTTACAAAACTCCTGGTTAATACAAAAATCGCGAAGACTAAAAGCTGTAGTGGATTAAATAAAAAAAAACTAGTTTTTTTCCACCTGAATGTAAGGAACAACACTAATAGTCGAAATGAGCATAAATTATTCCATATATGAAGAAACTGTAAGGATGTTCGTATTGTAAAGCACCAGTTTTTTCAAAGAGTTCATGGTAACGAACTGTGAGTAAGGAGTGACACAGCTCAATAGTAACCAAAACTCTAAAAACCAGAATTTTGATACCCATGGATAAATCAATAGAATCATATTTTTATTCTGATTTCAAATATATAAGTGATTTCAAATCATTGAATTTAGTTTTATCAATCAAATTTTATGCCCCTGAGAAAATTTGCATTATTTTTGAATAAAGGATGAAACTCCCCCTAAAAGTCATAGAACTTTAATGAAAATAATACCATCCGATTAAGCGTATGAGAAAACCCTACTTTGGAATTTTAAAGATCATATCTCCAAAAATGGGGACTTTCTTTTTTTTTGTTTTTCAGAAGAAAGATCACAGATGCGGTTTTATTTTTTTTTATTGTGTTCGTGGTTACGAACTGTAAGTAAGGAGCGACACGGCTCAATAAACAAAATTTTAGTAACACATTCTACACTGTGAGCAGTGTAAAAACAAATCCTCTTGATATTATTTGAAGAAATCATTACATAAAAATTAAATTAAAAACAAAAACATATTTTTCCAATTGAAAGTAAGGAGCAACATTAGAACTTAAAACAAATGAAAATATTAGGTATATGAAGGAGATTGCACTGCTCATCAACACCTCACTCTTTGCGCTAAAATCTTGGTACTTTTAAAAGAGCTTCTTATTGTTCTAATTAAACGAACCTTGTGTTTTAGGAGTCGTTCTTAAGGAATTGGACCAAAATTCAAACTTTAGTGCAAAGAGTGAGGTTATGAGAGGGGAATCCCCTTCGTATACGTAATAATTCTCTTCGTTTTAAGTTTTAATTTTGCTCCTTACTTTCAGTTGAAAAAACTTTTTTTATTTATTGTATTATCGTTTTCTAAATAATGCCAGTAAATCTAGCCCCACCTCCAAGGAGAAATTCCTCCCTCTCCCTCCAAAAAAAAAAATGTATGTTCATTTTGGGTTTCATTTATTTATCGATGCTGATTTGTGGCAGTTTCACGATTGGTAGATTATTTGATGTTATTTTTGCTAATTTTTTGTTTAATGGAGTTCTTTACTTTTCTTTAAAAAACTTATTTTGTGGAAAAATTTTTTTTTTTTAGTTTTTTTGTCTAATTAAGAACGAAAATCCTTTTGTGGGAACAACTTATGTTTTTGCGAGGAACGTCATTTTTGTAATGAGACCCAGAAAGCGTTTGATTTGTATTTTTTCAGTAAAGTGCAAATTTTGTTCGTGTCTTGGGAAGGCATAGGGGTTTTGCGCCCAACTTATATCCCCTTTTTATGTTGTTTTTTAAAAATTTGTTAATGTATATATTATTTATTTTTTTCAGTTTTACCAGTTTTTATCTTTTTAACTAGTTGGCATTTTGCAGATTTTAATATAACTGACAAAGGAATCATATAGCATTCCGATATTTATTTACTTATTTTTTTTTTGCAATAAGTGAATTTTGTTTCTAAACTATTACATTTGTTTCCTATTTTGTTTTATTTCATTAGCATTAACCGAACTTTACTTCTTGTATGGTTTACAGCTAATAGAAGAGTACCGTAGAATTTTACTAAAAAATTTTTATATTTATAAAAATGTACTATCTTAAAAATTTTGGGGAACATAAGACACATATCAAATGATATTAACATTTTGATTACTAGATAACAGTATATGTATATTAAACTGACAATGCACATTCACTTGTATTTTTCAGTAAAGTGCAAATTTTGTTCTGGTCTTGGGAAGGCATATGGGTTTCGAGCCCAACTTATGTTAATTTCTGCTCGTTTTCAGTTTGACTCGGTTAATTATTGTAATTTCGGTTCATTTTGGGTTTCATTTATTTATCGATGCTGATTTGTGGCTGTTTCACGATTGGTAGATTATTTGATTTTATTTTTTCTAATTTTTTTTTTAATGGAGTTCTTTACTTTTCTTTGAAAAAATTTTTTTGTGGAAAAAGTGGTGCAAATTTTGTTCTGGTCTTGGGAAGGCATAGGGGTTTCGCGCCCAAATTATGTTAATTTCTGCTCGTTTTGAGTTTGACTCGGTTAATTATTGTAATTTCTGTTCATTTAGGGTTTCATTTATTTATCGATGCTGATTTGTGGCAGTTTCACGATTGGTAGATTATTTGATGTTATTTTTGCTAATTTTTTGTTTAATGGAGTTCTTTACTTTTCTTTGAAAAACTTATTTTGTGGAAAAAGTGGTTTTTTTTTTATTTTTTATAATTAAGAACGAAAATCCTTTTGTGGGAACAAATTATGTTTTTGCAAGGAACGTCATTTTTGTAAGGAGACCCAGAAAGCGTTTGATTTGTATTTTTTCAGTAAAGTGCAAATTTTGTTCGTGTCTTGGGAAGGCATAGGGGTTTTGCGCCCAACTTATGTTAATTTCTGCTTGTTTTGAGTTTGACTCGGTTAATTATTGTAGTTTTTGTTTGTTTTGGGTTCCCAAGACCAGAACAAAATCTGCTCGTTTTGAGTTTGACTCGGTTAATTATTGTAGTTTTTGTTCGTTTTGGGTTCCCAAGACCAGAACAAAATTTGCACTTTACTGAAAAATACAAGTGAATGTGCATTGTCAGTTTAATATACATATACTGATATTTAGTAACCAAATGTTAATAACATTTGATTTATTAAATGTGTAAAAGTAAAACCATTTGTATTTTTCAGTAAAGTGCAAATTTTGTTCGTGTCTTGGGAAGGCATAGGGGTTTTGCGCCCAACTTATGTTAATTTCTGCTCGTTTTGAGTTTGACTCGGTTAATTATTGTAGTTTTGTTCGTTTTGGGTTTCATTTATACAAGTTGCACTTTACTTTCACCTTGTTTCCCAAAAACTGTATAAAATTAGGGGTTTTTTTTGCAGTTGTTTTCGTTTTTGCTTTACTGTTCGACTTGATAGGAATTCTGAAACTGGACTTAAATTATTTCATCAGATACACGTTAGCACGCTAAAGTGAAATTTGAGTCGCATATGCTTTGGGTATTAAGCGTTTGAATCTGATAAGAAGAGGTTTAATTTCTTCTAATTCCCAAGATATAGATTCCTCTCCCTTATGATTTTCGTAATAATTAACCGTTGCCGCATATGCTTGGGGATATTAAGCGTTTGAATCTGATAAGAATGGGGCTTAATTTCTTTTAATTTTCATGATATAACATATAAAATACCTTGAAAATGGAGTGATTTGTGTTCAGTTCCTTCTTACAATTCGAATCATGAAGTGGAACAAAAATAGACGCTTTTATTTCGCTAAACTTGGTGAGCAGCTTTTTAACTTTTAGCTTTCAAATTTTTATAGAAACTGCAATAGTTTAAACGAAAAGTAGTAAATACAATTTAATTTTTATTTTATAATTCAGTCATTTTTATTGAAACTGCAATAGTTTCACGAGAACCTTCTTTTAGCATATTTTAAGTTTAAATGAAAAGTATTAAATGCATTTAATTTGTACATAAATTTTATCTTATCTCTTATGTGATAAAGGAAACAGCTCGTTTTTCTTTTTTTTCTTCTTTTTTTCCATATCCCCTTTTTAAGTTGTTTTTTTTAAACATTTGTTAATGTATATATTATTTATTTTTTTCAGTTTTACCAGTTTTTATCTTTTTAACTAGTTGGCATTTTACAGATTTTAATATAACTGACAAAGGAATCAAATAGCATTTCGATATTTATTTATTTATTTTTTTTGCAATAACTGAATTTTGTTTTTAAACTATTACATTTTTATCCTATTTTGTTTTATTTCATTAGCATTAACCGAACTTTACTTCTTGTATGGTTTACAGCCAATAGAACAGTACTGTAGAATTTTACTAAACTTTTTTTATATTTATAAAAATGTACTATCTTAAAAATTTTGGGGAACATTTTTTAATTTGTACATAAATATTATCTTATCTCTTATGTGATAAAGGAAACAGGTCGTTTTTGTTTTTTTTTCTTGTTTTTTTTCAATATACTCGTTTTTTTTTTTTTTTTAAAAAATTGTTAATGTATATATTATTTATTTTTTTCAGTTTTACCAGTTTTTATCTTTTTAACTAGTTGCCATTTTGCAGATTTTAATATAACTGACAAAGGAATCATATAGCATTCCGATATTTATTTATTTTTTTTTTTTTGCAATAACTGAATTTTGTTTCTAAACTATTACATTTTTATCCTATTTTTTTTTATTTCATTCGCATTAACCAAACTTTACTTTTTGCATGATTTACAGCTAATAGAACACTACCGTAGAATTTTACTAAACTTTTTTTATATTTATAAAAATATACTATCTTAAAAATTTTGGGGAACATAAGACACATATGTAATGATATTAACATTTTGATTACCAAATAACAGTATATGTATATTAAACTGACAATGCACATTCACTTGTATTTTTCAGTAAAGTGCAAATTTTGTTCTGGTCTTGGGAAGGCCTAGGGGTTTCGCGCCCAACTTATGTTAATTTCTGCTCGTTTTGAGTTTGACTCGGTTAATTATCGTAATTTCTGTTCATTTTGGTTTTCATTTATTTATCGATGCCAAGCTTCTGAATCCCCCATGCAACTGAACCCTCTTTAACTGAACCCTCATTTAACTGAACCCTCCTTAGCTATCTGATAAATGGTGCTTACCATAGAAGTTGCACGGGCCTTACAATTTTTTCATAATTTTTTGAATGAAATTTCTCCATTGTGTATGCAAGAGGTGACTTCTAAAAAATAAGCATTTTCAACAAGGAATAAGGAGCATCATTAAAACTAAGACAAATAGAAATTATCCGGTATATGAAGTGAACTGTATCCTCCTAAATACCTTGCTCTTTATGCTAGACTTTAACTTTTCATCCCAATTAAATTAAAAAATAAGCATTTTCAAGTGGAAATAAGGAACATCATTAAAAACTTAGACGAATGCAAATTATCCCGTATATGAAGCGAGCTGCCCCCTCCGAAATACTTTGCTCTTTATGCTAGACGTTTTGGTAATAGCTATAAAATACACTAAAAAAATATATCTGTCGAGGAGGTATTCTTTAACTGAATCCCAAGCTTCTGAATCCCCCATGCAACTGAACCCTCTTTAACTGAACCCTCATGTAACTGAACCCTCCTTAGTTATCTGCTAAATGGTGCTTACCATAGAAGATGCACGGGCTAACACTTAAAAAAAAAAAAAAAAATTTGAGGGTCTTTTTAATACATTATCTTTATGTATATAAGATCGATCGTGAAGTAATAATTTTTGCCCATTACAGCTTATACAAATTCCATATATTTTAAGCCTTTTAATTTTCATGTCTAGATCGGGAACCTAAGATCGATGACTCACACTATATTACTCATGATGGATATTATGAGGTGTGGAGAACGAGTAGAATATGCAATTTTAACCGGATACTGAGACGTCAACTGACCCCGAGTGAGAAGGAGGAGTGGGCGCATGATCAGAAGAAGAAGAGAGAAGGAGGAATGGGCGCATGATCAGAAGAATATGGAGAATTAATAGTCCTTTTGTTCACCGTTATAGATGAATAAACTGATTTAGCCGATGGAATGAAGTCCTATTCCTAGAAGTTAAGTTAGAATAAAAGAATGAGGTATAATGTTTACCAGGATATTGAATAAGTACCATTTCTCACCCTACCCACAAAACTCTAAGTCCTTCTAGCATTTTTTAAACTAAATACTTACCTCCATTCTCCCCTCCCCAGATGTGTATTATACAGACCACATCGGAGAGGTAAAGCTAGGTCAAGTCGTAATGTCATTCATTTGGCTTTTATGTGTGCCCCATTGTTTTTGTGTGGGTTCCATTGTAACTGAATCCCCGTGTAACTGAACCCTAAGCAAGTGAACCATCATGCATCTGAACCCTCGTGCAAGTGAGACCTCTTTAACTGAACCCTCATGCAAACAATTCTGAGTGTAGCCTACTATTCTTTAATTAGCAGCATCGTACATTTTGTTTAAATACTTATTTTTTCATTTTCCAGATTCCAGATTTTTATTTAACACAAATGAATAGATAAGCTGAAGTATTTAAAACGAGCCAACATAGAGCTACGATCGCAATGAATGGTACTTGTTATCAGAAATCTCCAAAATTGACTCCCCCTCCCCCTCTCCTACCATCCCCTTCCCCCTCAGAAATGGGGGGACGAAGGGACCGTAAGATCCTATTTTAAATTGACAATACTTTTCAAACGTTACTTGTGTATTATACAGACCACATCGGAGAGGTAAAGCTAGGTCAAGTCACAATGTCATTTTATATTATTTATATCATCATTAAGAACATTCAGAGCAGAGTTACGCAAATTGAATACAATTTTTGCAAATTGAGTTAGTTTTATGTAAACGATAAAAATTTTGTCAAATCGAGATAGCTTTACGCAAATGAAATATCATTGATACAGCTAATAATAGATGCGATACTGAACGAGTTATCATATAGCTATAACTTACAGGTTATTAGCACGTTTGACCGGTTTTGATTGGAATTGTTTTTTTTTTGCCAGAAGAAAGATCATTGATACATGTTTATTTTTTTTTTAAACTGGTATTTTTTCAATGAAGCCCATAGCACTTTGCACCGATTGACCCCAAAAAAATGAGTGTCACATTAGAAAACCCGTTTGGTAGGGCAAGTACCGTTCGTAGTAATAGGCGACTGACCCTGGCAAGTCAATGTACCGGTTAAACTACACGCATATCCAGGCCTCAGGCGTAGGTGTGAAAGTGCGTACACTTTTGAGCATATTCTTGTAGGGTTGAATGTAGGTGTGAAAGCTTTATATAACTTACTACTAACATAATTAGCTGGTTTATTTTTACTAGTTATATTAATATGTATTAAATAGGCCGTGAAGTAACAATTTTTATCCGTTTTAAGTTTCAACTTCGCTCTTTACTTCGCTCGGAAAAACTGTTTTTTAAAATTAATCTTTGTTCTTTTTTGATTAAAAATTTAATGCAGAAACAACGCTGCCGTGATCTTTTTTATTTATTAATTATAAAAAAACTTTCAGAAAAATAAGTTTTTCAAAGAAAAGTAAAGGCTATTTTAAACTTAAGCTCAGCAGATACAAATACCAGTTAAAATTCAAACTCAAAACGACCAGAAATTACTATTAAAGAATAAATGAAACCCAAAACGAACAGAAATTAAATAAACAATCATAGCAAAAAACATACAAACCACCAGAAATTACTATTAAAATATATATGAAACCCAAAAGGAACAGAAATCAAATAAAAAATCATAGCAAAAAACATACAACAAGTAATAATATAAATGAATAAATAGATCCTAAAGCGAGTAATGCTTAGATTGAATATGAAAATCAAGCTTAAAACGAAAACAAATATTTTGCTATTAAAGTATAAATGAAACTTAAAATGAACAGAAATTAAATAAACAATCAATGCAAACAAACATACAATAGATATTAATGTAAATTAGTAAATAAATCTGAAAACGAGTGAAACTTAAATTGAATATGCAAATCAAGTTTGAACCGAATAAAAATAACTACAAACAAGAGTTTGGGTATCGTATTACTGCAGAAGCCTAAAACCTACTGCGCCGTTGGCGCTTTCCTGAAAACAATTCTTTGGAATATTTTCACTTTTGTAACTTTAAGAAATCAAAAATTAATTAAGATTCTAGGGAATAAATATCAGCATATGTATATTAAATTGACAATGCACATTTTTATTCAGTAAACTCATTCGAATTTTTTTCAGTAAAGTACAAATTATATTCTGGCTTTTAGAAAGCATAGGGATTTTGAACCCTACTCACATTAATTTATGCTCGTTTTGAGTTTGACTCTAATATTTATTTTAATTTTTGTTCGTTTTGGGTTTCATTTGTTTATTGATACTGATTTGGGGTAGTTGTATGCTTGGTAGATTATATGATAGTCCGGACGCCAGGTGTTGAAAATGTCAACCATACCACGACGGAATGGGGCTGCTACGAGAATTAGCCTACCCTCCACCCCCTAAATTGACCATGCGGATTCAAAAGTACCAATGGCACTTGCTTGCGAGTGGTGGAACACTCCAAAACTTGACATTTTATTATATTTTGGTGTTTCAGGCAAGAACATGCACGTTCCACAAAGTTTGAGGTGCAGTTTTCCGTTAAAATAGAAATGCCTAGAAGCCATAGAATGTTTTCATAACAAACTAACACGATTAGTGACAAAAAATGGCAGAGTTAAAAAAAATGGCAAAACTATATGAGTCTTGAACAGTCTTGGAAAGTATAAACAAAATCAAATTGAATATTAGATATATAATGATATTAATTGTTGAAAGATCTATCAGTTCAAGATTTTTTCACTGTAATTTTTATTTTCATTGTCAATGCTGTAAGAACTGGAAAATAATAAATTTGTAATATACGAGTAATTCGTTTTCAGTGAAACACCAATGACGCAGAAGGCTTTAGGTTTTTACAGTTAAAGAAGGGGGCAGTATCCAAATTTTGCTTGTAGTGAAACTATATTTGTCTTGACCATTCTTGAAAAGAACTAATAAATTAATCTGAATATTTGATGCATAATGATATTAATTGCTAAAAGCTCATCAGTTCAAAATTTTACTGTAATTTTAATATTTATTTTCAATATTGAGTACAAAAGAAAACATTTGTAATATAATCCGTTTTCAGTAAAGCGCCAATGCCGCAGTAGGTTTTAGGCTTCTGCAGTGAGACGATACCCAAACTCTTGTTTGTAGTTATTTTTATTCTATTCAAACTTGATTTGCATATTAAATTTAAGTTTCAATCGTTTTAAGATTTATTTATTTATTTACATTAATATATATTGTATGTTTGTTCGCATTGATTGTTTATTTAATTTCTGTTCGTTTGAAGTTTAATTTATACTTTAATAGCAAAATAATTGTTTTCGTTTTAAGCTTGATCTTCATATTCAATCGAAGCATTACACGCTTTAAGATCTATTTATTCATTTATATTATTACTTGTTGTATGTTTTCTGCTATGATTGTTTATTTAATTTCTGTTCGTTCTGGGTTTCATTTATTCGTTAATAGTAATTTCTGGTCGTTTTGAGTTTGAATTTTAACAGGTATTTGTATCTCCTGAGCTTAAAACGTTTAAAACGGCCTTTACTTTTCTTTGAAAAACTCATTTTTCGGAATTTTTTTTTTATTAATTTTTGTTCGTTTTTGATTGCAAAAAGTTTCAAGTTTGTATGGCATGGGGGGGGGGGTTCTTACTGTCCGATTATTCTTGACTTTAAAAAACGGATCTAGAACATTAAATTAAAATTGAATGAGGCTTTTTTTAAAGTCTATACGATTACCTCTTGGATATAAACCTTATATATGAATAATAGACAGCTTGCATAACTTGTGGACAGCGATTGACAACAATGAATGGATTGAAAAAATAGCTCCAATAAGGGGGTCTAGACCATTTCACTTGCCGACACAAAGGGATCCCGACTGTTTGGAATTGACCTTAATAGGAATTTGTGTGCCAAAACAATTTTGCATCTATCACAGAGTATGTATTTTAACCTTATAATTGGATAATTATAATAGATTTCCTATGTGTTCTTCCCATAAGTTATAAACCCCCCTTAATAAGTTATGCCCCAGGGAATAGCTTACAACGCCTACCCCTGGGCCCTGGTGGGCTGTTTCAACACCGGAGTTCTTTGTTATCAGAACTTAAAACTATTTTAACAAAATGTCTATTTCAAAATTTTTAACTGATGCTTTTAGGGCGTGGAGGAGGTAGAGGGGCTATTTGCCCTTCAATCTCTTTTGACTCTTAAAAAGTGAACAAGAACTTGCAATTTTCAATCAAATGAGCCCTCTCTAAAGTTTATACGAGCATTTCTACCATAAGAAATAATATTAAGAATTCGGAAAATCCTTAAATTACAAGCCGTGCCGTGAGGACTTTTGGGGAGTTGTAATCATCAAAAACCTAATTTCTAGAACTTAAAACTACATTTAATAAAATGGCTGTCCTGAAATTCTCAGTGTATATGTTTGGGGAGAAGATGGGCATGAGAGGGGGGTTAGTTGCCCTCAAATCACTTTCGACTATTAAAAAGAGCAGTAGCCCTCGGAATTTCCAATCGAATGAGCCTTTTTTGAAGTTTCTACGACACCGCCTTCAATAAATACCTCATATGCCACCAGGGCATAACTTAAAACACTTGCCCTGAGGGCTGTGAGGGTGTATTGTACTCAAAAATATATTTTCTATCTGGAAATCAACTCTGCTTACCAGATTGACGATCTGGAAATTTGAATTGGTGGTGTTTAGATAATTGATTGGCGTGGGGGTGATGGGGTCTAGTTACACTCCAATCACTGTCGACTGTTAAAAAGGACACTAGCTCTTTAATTTCCAATCGAATGATCCTTTTTTGAATTTTCTACGACACCGCCTTCTATAAAAACCTTATATGCCCCCAGGGCATAACTTAAAAGCCTTGCCCTGAGGGATGTAGGGGAGTATACTCCTCAAAAATATATTTTCTATCTGGAAATCAACTACGCTGAGCAAAAGGGCTATCTCAAAATTTTGATTGGATGTGTTTGGGGGAATGATGGGGGTGGGGGGGGGGGGCTAGTTGCCCTTCAATCATTTTAAACTATTAAAAAGGGAACTATCCCTTTGAATTTCCAATCGAATGAACCTGTTTTGAAGTTTCTACGACAACGCCTTCTACAAATACCTTATAGGACCCAGGGCATAACTTAAAATCCGTGCCCTGAGGGGTGTGGGGGATTGTCCTCCACAAAAACATATTTTCTATATGGAAAACAACGAAGCTGAAGAAAATGGCTGTCTCCAAATTGTGATGGGATGTTTTTGAAGGAATGAAGGGCGGGGGGGGGGGGGGCTAGTTGCCCTCCAAACACTTTCGACTATAAAAAAGGGCGCTCGCCCTTTGAATTTCCAATTGAATGTGCCTCTTTTGAAGTTTCTACGACGACGCCTTCTATAAAAACCTTATATACCCCCAGGGCATAACTTAAAACTCTTGCCCTGAGGGTTGTGGGGGAGTGTCCTCCTCAAAAACATACTTTCTATCAGCAAATCGACTATGATGAACAAAATGGCTATCTCAAAATTTTGATTCGATGTGGTTGGGGAAATGATGGGCGTGGGAGGAGGAGCTAGTTGCCCTCCAATCACTTTCGACTATTAAAAAGGGCACTAGCCCTTTAATTTCCAATCGAATGAGCCTGTTTGAAGTTTCTACGATAACGCCTTCTGTAAAAACCTTATTTGCCCCCAGGGCATAAACCACCCCTTGGGCTCTATCGGTTTTGGGAGATGTTAATACACAAAGACAAATGTGCTGCCAGGGAATCAACTCCATTGAACAAAAATGGCTATAACAAAATTCGGAGTTTTGTCGTGGATTGAACTAATTAGAGGAGGGGGGGACTAGTTTACCACCAGTCAATTTAGACTATTAAAAAGGACACTAAATCTTTGAATTTTAAACAAAATGAGCGCTTTTTGAATTTACCATGATTGAGCATTTTATAAAAACCTTACATTCCCCCAGAGCATAACTTTAAAAACCATGCTTTGATGTTATTCGTGGTGTGTCCTCCTAAAAAAAATATTTTGTAGGTGAAAATCAAATAAGCTGAACTTAATGGCTGGCTCAAAATTTTAATTGAATGTGTTTGGGGAAACGATTGGCGGGGGAGGGGGAGATAGTTGACCTCCAATCAATTTCGAATATTAAAAAGGGCACTATCCATTTGAATTTCCAATCGTTTGAGCCTTTTTTGAAGTTTCTACAACAAAGCCTTCTATATAGACCCCGTTGCCGCGCCGGCGGATCGACCGAACGCCGCCGACGAGAGGCCCGGGCGAACGCCACCGAAGTGTCGTAATGCCACCGGCGAGCCGCAGGCACACCGCAGGCACGCCGCTGTCGGCAGAGGCGGCGGCGTTCGGTCGACTTTAAATTGTTTTTGCGGCAATTCTTTATTGCTTCAACCGCAAAGTCGGAGATTTTCCTTCTCGTGTGGTATAGTATTTCGATTTTCCTGATTAAAAATCAAGCAGAGCTTGCACTATCCCCGAATTTTCGGGTATTTCCCCTAAAATCTATGCGTCACCCTGAAAACAAATTTGGTTCCCCGAATCCCTGAAAATCACGCAATCACGATGTCACCCCTAGCGATTTATCACCAATGACTTTCCCTGCCAAATATTACTTTGCACACCATAATTCTTCACTACTCTCTTGTTGATTAATTTTTGTCTCTTTTATTACTTTGCATAAAAACCAGACAGATGCAATATGCTATTGCAAATATTGCAATATACACAGTTTTTCATATGTTGACAAAAAAAGTATCGTCTTCATGAAATGAGTTTAAATCATTTCGAATGCAGTTTCCCAATCGCTATTTCTTACATCATTCGTAGTCAAGAATTTTATTTTCAAGTTGAATAGAATTATAGAAAGCATTCACTACTATACAGCTTCAGCCTTTTGTTGGATTTTGAAATTGATAGCCGACAGATTGTTTCTACAGCTGAATTGTAAGTTTGCAGCTTCTTTTTTTGCTGTTTTTATATAAGATTTTCTTAATTTTTAATACTCAATTATTTAACGCCTGATAGAAAATACAATCTTATTTCTGGAAAATTTTTACCCCCCCCCCCCCCAAAAAAAAACAACCTTCAGATGAGACAAAATTTAGCTATAGACTAAGCTATGTACAAGGTTGGGGAATTAAATATTGAACCGGAAGTTACCCCAAAAATATGATTCATAAATAAAATTTAAATTATTGCCTATAGGGGGGGGATAGGGAGCTATCATTTTAAAATGATAATACCTCTTTTTTTATTGAAAGCAGGGATGCCAAAAAGATGATTTTTTTTTTTTCATTTTAAAGTGGAGACAGAAAAAAATGAAATCAATTTCCCTGGGAAACCATTGACATATTTTGATAGACTCTGGACCCCCCATAGGGACTTGTTCATTGTCTTGGGTATTTTGCGATTTCTCATAAGCTACTGGCCTAATTTGGCTTTTGTGTGTGCTCCCTTTTAATTAGATTCTTTGTATCTTATTGAATGCCATGGCGAATCTATCACTCACTTTTCCAAAAATTTGAGGTATATCTAAATAATTTCGACATTTTTGTTGTTGTCTTTGTACCCCTTTGCTTAAACCCTCAATTTTTTTTCAAGGAACACTAAGCTGTTTAACGTATTTTGCGTGTTTTTTTGAACCGTATAGTGACCTAGTTATTTATTAAGTAAATTATTTTTCTAATGAAAGCTGGGGCGGTATCCTATCAAGGTGGTATCCAGAGGGAGGGGATAGGGAGGTATTATATTTAAATGATAATAGCTCTAAATTTTATTTATTGAAAGCAGGGATCCCAAAAAAGCAGAGACAGCATCCTATCAAGGTGGCAGCATCCTATCACATCATACCGGCGGCGCGCCGCCAACATCTTACCGGCGGCGCGGCGTGGCGCGCTGTTTTTGGCCCCGCCGCCGCCGGTCTTCCCTCATCGGCGCGGCGCCGGGGTCTACTTATATGCCCCCAGGGCATAACTTATAACCCTTGCCATGAGGGTTCTGGGTGAGTGTCCTCCTCTAAAACATATTTTCTATCTGGAAATCAACTACGCGGAACAAAATGGCTATCTCAAAATTTTGATTGGTGTGTTTGGGGAAATGATGGGTGTGAGGGGGGGGGGCTAGTTGTATTCCAATCACTTTTGACTATTAAAAAGGGCACTAGCCCTTTAATTTGCAATCGAATGATCCTGTTTTGAAGTTTCTACGACAACGCCTTCTATAAAAACCTTATATGCCCCCAGGGCATAACTTAAAACCCTTGCCCTGAGGGTTTAGGGGGTTTGTCCTCCTCAAAAACATATTTTATATCTGGAAATCAACGACGCTGAACAAAATGGCTATCTGAAAATTTTGATTGGATGGGTTTGGGGAAATGAGGGGCGGGGGGGGGGGAGGGGACTAGTTACACTCCAATCACTTTCGACTATTAAAAAGGGCACTAGTTCTTTAATTTCCAATCGAATGAGCATGTTTTGAAGTTTCTACGATAACACCTTGTATAAAAACCTTATATGCCCCCAGGGCATAACTTAAAACCCTTGTCCTAAGGGTTGTGGGGGAGTATCCTCCCCCACAAAAATATATTTTCTATTTGGAAATCAACTACGCTGAACAAAATGGCTATCTCAAAATTTTGATGGGATGTTTTGGGGGGAATGATGGGCGTGGGGGGGGGGCTAGTTGCCCTCCAATCATTTTCGACTATTAAAAAGGGCACTGGTTCTTTAATTTCCAATCGAATGAGCCTGTTTTGAAGTTTCGACGACAACGCCTTCTATAAAAACTTATATGCCCCAGGGCATAACTTAAAACCCTTGCCCTGAGGGTTGTGGGGGAGTGTCCTCCTCAAAAATATATTTTCTATCTGGAAATCAACTACGCTGAACAAAATGGCTATATCAAAATTTTGTTTGGATTTGTTTGGGGAAATGCGGGGGGTGGGGGGGGGAGGGGGGGTAGTTACACTCCAATCACTTTCGACTGTTAAAAAGGGCACTAGCTCTTTAATTTCCAATCGAATGATCCTGTTTTGAAGCTTCTACGACAGCGCCTTATATAAAAACCTTATATGCCCCCAGGGCATAACTCATGACCCTTGCCCTGAGGGTTGGGGGGGAGTATCCTCCACAAAAATATATTTTCTATCTGGAAATCAACTACGCAGAACAAAATGGCTAACTCAAAATTTTGATTGGCTGTGTTGGGGGGAATGATGGGCGTGGGGCGGGGGGCTAGTTGCCCTCCAATCATTTTCGACTATTAAAAAGGGCACTAGAACTCTCAATTCCCAATCGAATGAGCCCCCTTGGAAGTTTCTACGACGACCCCTTCCATATGAAGTGCCTCTGGGAATAAAAAATAATAATAAAACATTGGAGCCGTATGGCCTTTACAATAGGCAATGCTACAGCGTTGCCTCTGATACGGAATAATGTATGTTCGTTTTAATTCTAATGTCACTTCTTAGTTTCAGTTGAAGACTTATTTTATAATATAATTACTAATTACCACTGTTCTAGGGGAGATAGGGTATGGCAAAAAAACGCAGCAAACAATCTAGATAGCTAAGAAGAGTTTTGTTCTATAAGACAAGGTTTTTTATCCATAATTCGCAAAAGAATACATGTTTTTCAGGAGTATTTGTTTTTCGAGGATCAAAAAGTTGTTTTTACTCGGCTAACTTCACCAGACAAAGCCATAATGAAAACAGGGCTTTATAAATCGCCTATTGACTAGCCGAAACTAGAAGGCTTCTGCAACATAAGAAAGCTTTTTAAGGGATCATTTAAAAGCTTATATTTATGCTTAATCTCTTTTTGTAAATTTGGCTTTATAGAACAATCCCACGAAGTACACTTTCGGTTGTTTCCCCAACCTTTTTAACTGAAACAAGTGCCTTTTCCAATGAAATTACCTAGAAAAGGTAATTTCAAAACCTAGACAAGAGCAAAAACTGAGAGAGCAAAAATGTCAATCTTCCTCGATTATTACTGTCGTTAGGAATTCACAGGCTTTATAGACGAGTAAAGACAGAAGATTTAACCCCAATCGGTTTTGAAATCAAATCCTATGTTCAGTTTTTGTTTTGTTTAAAAATTTTTTACTTCGCCTAAATGGTTTCCATCCTAATTTTTTACTTTTAATTTATGAAACTTATTAAGAGGGTCTAGAGGGGGAGTATATGTGAGGGAAATTATAGTCCAAAGCCCCAGTTAAGGGCTTTGGACTATAATTATTGCAATGGTACAGTTTCATGCTTCCAAACTCTTCCACTTAAGAAGTGGTACCAAAAGTGCCGTTTTTAGTGCTATATGGTACTTTTGGATGGTAAAATCGATAAAAAGCACGTAGATATGAGTAGTAGCCTAAGTTTAAAATCTGTCTTCCCGGGATATACCTTAAAAATTAGTGCCATTAAACATCACTTTTTAAAGTTCTGCTAGCCCAATAGCCCCACACTGTAAAAAATAAATCGTTTGAGATTCAACAAAAATTGTTAGTAATGTTTATCAACAACAAAATTTAAATTTCAATAGCTAAATTTGAATATTGGAGACCATTTCGGAATTACATGGTCATTATTGAATTTCCAATGTGTTGAGAAACAAAAATGTTGAATTCCCATACCCGAATTGAATTTTCAGTTTGTTGACAAAACAACATGTTGGATTTTAAGATCCTTATTGGATTTCCATCTTGTTTGCTGGATTTCCCGTTCTCTTATTGGATTTCCATTACTAGCGTTGTTTAATTTCCTAGGTCTACAGTCTAATATCTAGTTCTCAGGATTCAGTTTCCCTTTCTTCTTTCTGAAGCATCAATAAATACAAAAAAACAATCTCATTTATTTTACAAGAACAGAAAATTACAACAAAAAATTTCTCCCAGACAATATGACACCATTTAACGGCCGCATTTCTTATGCTGGAAATCAGTAAATCAATGGCGTAGTAGCAGGCCGACAGAAGACACTTGAGTAAGAAATATCTTCCAATCAGGAAAATAGTGACACATGGACCTGAAGTGAAATCAAATCGAGGCATAAATAAAAGAAAGACTTCCCCCCCCCCTTTTCTACCTCTAGAGGTGAACGGTTGCAATAATAATGCTACGAATCCTGTCTTTTCTGAATACCTTTGACTTACTCATCATATCTCATCAAATCTCTTGTTCGCCGCCTCATAAAATCTGTGTGTTATAAAACTGAAACCTTGCAAAATAGATCTTCTGCTTAGATGAAATACAACAAAAAATTTTTCAGCTTCACAACTTTGCTCAATCCCAATAAGGTTTTAAAGATATACAAATACATTTCCTACATTTTGAAGAAAAAAACATTGTTATGGCTTAAAATTCTCCTCAAATAACAGGAATTGCATTTTTGAACTAAACCTTGAGAAAAAGAAACTGATAAAGGAAAATTAAGGTAAACTGTTGCTTTGTCAAAATTTCAATAAGTATATACCTGTCATGTAGGCAAATTTAAGGACCCTCTAGAGGGAAGGGGAGTGGAGGTAGGCACTTCAAAATACCTTCCCTTGACATACTTCGATACTTATGTACTATTGGAACACATGCGCTAACTTATACAGGGAAGATGCGGGTTTCTTTCGAAATGGGTTTCTTTCAATAGAGAAATGGATTGTAAAACGTGGTTTGTTATTGGGTTTACAGTATTTAAACTATTGTTTAATGCGGTTTAGGGAAAAAAAGGTACTTAGGTTTGGTTAAGTATTTAATATATGCTATGCTTTACCCCCCCCCCCTAATGTGCAAATATATAGCCGAAATTTGTTTCCAAACTATTATATTTTTATCCTATTTTTGTTGTACTTCATTAGCATCAACCAAACTTCATTTTTCACGTATTTTCCAGATAGTACATAAGTACCCATACTTTAGCCTGTAGACAAATCCCTGAAAGTTTCATTTTCCTAACCAAACCCCTTTCCAAGATAGCCAAAAGTAGCTAAAGTAGAATTGGTATTGTTCTATTAGCTGTAAGCCACGCAAGATAGATGATAAAAGAAACTAGTCAAATGGGTTCTTTTAATGGAGAATCGGATTGCAAGCAGTGGTTTCCAACTGCGTTTATAATATTGAAACTATAGTTTTGTTGGATTTAGGGGGGGGGTAAAGGTACCTAGGTTAGGTTACGCATTTAATATATGCTATGCTTTAGCCCCCCCCCCCCCCCCCCCCCCCTCAAGTACAAATATATAGCCGAATTTTATTTCTAAACTATTACATTTTTATCCTATTTTGTTTTATTTTATTAACATTAACCAAACTTCACTTCTTGCATGGTTTACAGCTAATAGAACAGTACCGTAGAATTTTACCAAACTTTTTTTTATTTATAAAAATGTACTATCTTAAACATTTTGGGAAACATAAGACACAAGTTATCAATATTAATAAACTAAACTGAATACTTACCATCACAATCAGAATGTCTTCTCTCTCTGATCTGAATGCCCCCTGGGTAAAATCGTCGCTTCGTCGTTTGAAGGTCTTAACATTAGATCTACTTATGTATTATACGTTTGTAGGTAGTTGAAGGAGATTTTGGTTTTTTTTTGTCAAATTGATCTCAAATCATAACATTCGAAAACAAAATAAGAGACAAATTAGGTCTTGGGAGGAGGTTTAGCTGCCATCTAATCTTTACGGTCTCTTAAAAAGGACACTAGAACAAAAAAACAACAAATAGAACGCATCCGTGATCAGTCTTCTGGCAAAAACATAAATTCCACATTTGTGCAGATAGGAGATCATAACCCCCGCAATAACATTTTCTGATACGCTGAATCTGAAGGTCTGATTTACATTAAGGTTTATTCACCTTCTCGGGAGCGCATCTCCAATTTTCTAACAACAGGCACCCTTTTTTCAAAACCCTTTTTTCTCTTAAGGTTTGGAGCGTTTGGTGATTAAATATTAAACATAATAATATTTATATTGTTACAATCTGCATAAAAACCCAATTCTTATCAAAATTCTGTTTTTGAGTTTCGGTTACAATTGAGTTGAGTCGCTCCTTAATTACAGTTTAGCACTATGAACTGTTTGATAAAAGTTATTGGACTAACGTCCTTTTTTTTAATTAATCCTGTAGCAAACCGGAGTTTTTGAAGCACGATTCATGCTATTAAGTGTAGTATTTCTGAGTCCAGTTGAAATGTGCACCACTTTAGAAAATTCTCTTTTTTGGGGAAGCCTTTGGTTCCTTTACGTGTACGTAATGGACTGAAACAACCCTTACAGGCGTTTTCTTTTATTCGATATATTTGCTTACTTGGTAATTCAACGTAAGCAGCAAATTCATGCCAAATCCAGGGAAGAATTTTTTTTTTGAAAAGCTTTTTGTGCTTCATTACAAAAATTACATTAACCGCAAAAAAATAAGTCGTTCCCAAAGAAGGATTTTCGTTCCTAATTAGAAAAAATTGAATTCAGAAAGCAATATATTTTCACCGTTAGTACTGTTAAGGTTAGGGTAGCATCTTAAGAAATTTTCTACAGAAACTCACAAAAAATGTATTTTAAAAAAGCGATTGTAAAAGTTTAAAGATAATTTTTGTACATAAATTTCTGCGTGTTCATTTTGCAGACAAGAAAGCTCAACTTAAAAAGTAAAAATATATTCCTTTATTTTTATAATCAAAATTCAATTAGCATTCCCCTTTTTCTGCTATAATTCAACTACTTAGATTGAATTTGTACTGAACATAGTAAGTTCAATAATCCTACGTACAGTCAGCTTTCAATTGATATTTAGGATACTTCATATTATTGTTGAAATTCAAAACGTGCTTATAAATGTAGCCTATTTACGGTGAAAATTACATTTTTTTCTACTGAAAAGTACAATCTTAATAATTTCAATAATTTGTTGGAATTCAATAAGCAAGTCACAATTCCAACAGAAAAATTAGATTTTTTGTGTGACTTATTTGAATTAAATAAGTAAGTCACAATTCCAATAGAGAAATTGGATTTTTTTTTGACTTGCTTGAATTCGAGCCAAACATTTTCTTGGAAATCAATTTTTTTTTACAATGCAGTTTTTCCAATTAAGACACGACACCAAAAGTGCCGTTTTTAGTGCCATTTGAACTTGATGATGGTGGAATTTATATGAAAGACGTAGATATGTGCAATACCTTTTATATGAGCTATCAAAGATCTACCAACGATGTTCTGGTAGCCTGCTAGTGCCACCCTTTGAGAAATAGAACAAAAAGTTTCATTTTAGTACCATACGGCACTTACAGATGGCAGAATTTAAAAAAAGCACGTAAATATGAGAAATAGCTTTTGAATGAGCCATTAAGAATCTCTTTATGATGTTCTGGTAGCTCGTTAGACCTGTAGAAAAAAAAAAAAAAAAAAACGGGAGACAGATCAGTGCTACCGATGCAAAAAGTGATTTCAAGTGTTGTTCAGGGAGGGGGACTTTAAATTGCCTGTACAAGGTTTTGACCATGTTGATTCCAATGGTACAATTTTCATTTTCATATAAAGCCATTTTCGAGGGTGTGGCTTTTTTTCGAAATTAACATAAATTTCTTTTCGCGATAAACTTTTACTTTTAAGACGAACCGAAATAATAGTTAACGTTCCTGAGTCAGCGTCAGATGGAAATTTTTTCAAAGCACGTTTTTTAACTTTTGGTTACTATGGGCTGTGGTTCGCTCTTTACTATGTTGCAGCTGCCCAGGGTTGCCACCCTGACCTGGAAGAATTTACTAAATTGGAGAGGAAAAATTTACTAGATCGCATCTGTTTTTACTAAATGCTAAAAAAAATATTTTGCGCGTGTGGCTACGCCGTACGCGCACCATCAAGCATCGATTTTTACAATAGGAGCACAATGAGTTTCATTTTTTCTACTGTTTTTCTCCTTTCCTCTTTTCGTTTTGCTTTTTTTCCCCTTTCCTCTTTTCTTTCGTTTTCATAGTATGATTGAAAATTCCGGAAACCTACAAGTTCATATATATATATATATATATATATATATATATATATATATATATATATATATATATATATATATATATATATATATATATATATATATATATATATATATATATATATATATATATATATATATATCTGCATATTAATTATATACATATATATATATATATTTCCCAAACAGAAAAACGCAAAACGGTACGATTATCATGTCAAAAAATGTGGTTCTTATCCCAGTAAGTTTCTTTATATTTTTCTGCCCATGTCCGCCAGATTTCAAGCTCTTATCATAAAATGACGATGATTGATGCTTATATACTTAACTTTTTATTTTAAGTAGTGTGGGAGTATCTTAATACATATTTCAATTACTTATTTCGTCATTTATATTTTCAATAAATGCGACTCATGCGTTAAAAATATACTTTCAAGTTGAATCTTGGTTAAATATATTTAAAACATTTTATAGATAAATGAAAAACTAAGAATGAGTTTTTATTGTAAATTTTACGAGTGGAAAAGTAATTTAAAACCTATGTATCGATTGAAACACTTTTAATATAAAATTGTTATAAAGACTGTTAAACTTTCCAATAGTCTTATCTTAATAATCATAGAAGTTTTACAATTTTTGAATAGCCTCAGCAGGGAGATCCAGTTAACGCCGGTCACTCTAAATTGAGGCTTCAATTAGTATATCTAGGGTTGCCACTGTTATTAGTATTTACTAGATCTAGTAATTCAGAGAATCTAGCCAGTGGTGCCAAACGTAGTGTTGGGCGATAATTTGATCAAACGATATATCGAAATATCCATATTTTTACTTTCGATAATCGATATATCTATTTTGATATTTCTGATCAGTTTTTATTCAGATTAACTCTTGGCTTTGCAAAGTTAAAAAAAATTGGGTACTTATCTGTTAGCCACTACACACTCGAGAATCTGAATCTATAAAATCATACAACAACCGGTTTATTGCTGTTTGTATAAGGTTACAATTAGCTTCGATTCAGTGGAAAACTACATTGTAGCTATGTTTTAATAAATATTTAGTTGGTATTTTGGTTTATTTAGGTTAGGTTACTTATTACATGCAGCCCCGCTATACTTAACCCCCACCCCACCATCCCCCTAGTGTGCAAATATACAGCCCAAATTATATATATATGATTGATGATTTTATATGATGATTTTTTTTTACATATGAAAAAGATGATTGATATCGAATCTACACGGGCCAAAATTAATCCTTCTCTCCTTTGGCGTTTTCTGTCCTCTAAAAGCGATGAGTCTTTATCCGCATCTTCTATCCCTGATTCTGAATGGTACGCATATTATAGATTCAATATATATTATTATATCCTATCTATTTCCCAGGCATAGCGGTTGTTTCTACCCCATACCTGTAGATCCAAATTCTCGAATGTGTACTGGCTGATAGAAAAATACCAACAATTATAATAAAAGTGTATTTTGCACAATTTTTTTAAACTTTGAATAATAGAAAATCAAGCAATAAAAACAAACTTCGATTACAAGAGTGAATATCATAGAAATCTAGACTTGAAATTACTCGGGCTCAGGGTAAAGAAAGATGATCTACTGACTAGTTCTGGCTATTCAAACTCAGCAACATGTCAATGTTTTTTCCCTGAGCATTTGTTCTACCTTTCAGTGATTAAATAAAAAAAAAAGAAAACAGGTTTTTTCAACTGAAAGTAAGGTTGAGCATTAAAACTTAAAACGAACAGAAATTATTCCGTATATGAGAGGGATGCCCTTCATATACGTTTTTTCTAGTATTTTTAAAACAAGCTTCTTATTCTAATTAAATAGCCCTTGTGTTTCAGGAGTTGTTTTTAAATAATTGGAACTCTTTAAAGGAGGGTGTAACTCCCCTCGCATACGGTAGGGTTTCTTTTTGTTTCAAGTTTCAATATGTCTCCCGAGTTTCCGTAAAAATTTTTTTTTTTTATTTAATTTTTGGTTGTTTTCATTTAATACCAGGAAATCATCACTACATATCCGTCCCTGCTGAAAAATCCACCCAGATATTTTCTTGTGGACAATTTCGCCTAGAAATTTCTCTAACGCCTATTTTCATTTGAAAAAAAAAGACTTGTCTTTCATTTAATTTTTGATCTTTTTCAAATCATGCCGGAAAACCCCTTCAACAGGAAATTTTTCATTGAAATCCCATCCTCCGAATGGAAAGTTTCTTCCACGGAAAATCCTCTGATGAAGAATTTCTCCCGTGAAAAATTTCCACATGGAGAATATCTCCTGCGAAAAATTCCGCCACGAAGAATTGCTCCCACTGAAAACTTTCCCATGGAAAATGTCCCCCGTGGAAACTCCCTCCCTCCCAAAAAAAAATCTCCCAGGCAATTTTAACCTCTCTGAAAATTTACCCCGGACAATTTCCCCGGAACATCTCTAAATGTTAAATTGAATCGGCAAAGAGAAGGTAAAATAAATTTGATATAAGAGTTCTGGCAAATTCTCCCGTGTAATACTTCTCCTTGTAAGTTCATCTTCGGAAACTTCCCTGCCCATGGACAATTCTCCCGTGGAAAACCCCTTTCGGAAAATTCCCCTCCCTAAAAATGTCTGTTTACTTCCAAATAACAAATACTATTTGTAAGCCATAGGCAAAATTCATAACTTACAGCCCTTCACCCGGGTACTATGGGGGGATCATGACAATTTCCTCGGAACATCTCTACATCAAAAATTGAATCGGCAGAGAAACATGACGACGAATTTCGTATAGGAGTTATGACAAATTCTCCGTTGTAAAAGTCCCCCTTTTTAGTTCATCCCCTGAAACTTCCCTGCCCATGTTAAATTCTACCTGTGGAAAATCCCCCCACCGAAAAGCCCCCCTCCCCTGAAAAGGCCTGGTTACTTAGAAATAAAAAATACTATACGTAAACAATAAACAATAGGCAAATTCATAACTTAAAGCCCTTTCCTCAGGTTGCGGGGAGTCAGGTTATCTCCGGTGGAACATTTTTTCGATCTTTCAACTATGGTGAACAAAATGAATATCTCAAAATTGGGATCGGGTGTTTTCAGGGAAAAAGTGTGTGGGAGAGGGCTATTGGCTCTCCAATATCTCGGGTCACTTTAAAAGGGAACTAGAACTGTTATTTTCTTTCGAACGAGCACTTTTCCAACATTCTTGGGCCTTTGAATTGATGCGATCACGCTGGCGAAAGAAAGAGGAATAAATAAACATGCATCCGTGATTTTTATTCTGACAAAAAATACAAAATTCTACATTTACGCTGACGGGAGGTTAAAATCTTTACAAGTTGGGTTCCATGATATGCTGAATCTGATGGTACGCTTTTCTTTAAGATTCTTTGACTTTTTGGGGTTTCTCCCCTTTCCCAAAAATCACGAAAATTTTCTCAGGCTCGTATCTTTTGATGGGAACACTAAACTGAATGAATCCTATATATTTGGATTCAGCATAGAAAGCCAATTCTCTTTTATATGAGCAAGGCCTATCAGCTTAGAAGGCATTAATACAGCCAAGGCCTTTTGGAGGTTCTCAGCAACATTTGGAAGTCCTCCTGACTAAACGTATTTTGAGTTCGAGAACAGGCTATGCCAATTTATGAATGCAGGCATGTATGCTGTTTATCAGCATGTATGAGTCAATGGATTAAATACATCATTGTTCTTCTTCCCGGCCACTTTCCAAACAATTTTCTATGTTGGATCTTTTCTGCATGACTTTCACCAGTAGCAGAAAAGGCCGAAAATAGTCAAATATGTTCAAATATCGTTTTCGATATCGATATTTTCGTTTCGATATTCGATATCGATATTTGCTCTGATATATCGATATATCAATATCGATATTGAATATCGCCCAACACTAGCCAAACGTGGTACAATTGTACCATTTTGCTACATTTCACCTCTACTGATACACTCAGGGTTGCCTCCGTTAATAGGATTTTACTACGTCTAGTAAAAAAAAAAATCTAGTAAATTTAGAGGATCCAGTAAATTTAGCAAAATCTAGCAATAAGTTTATAATAAGCAAAACTCTTTTTATTTTCCATGAATTCAGGGAAAAAAGTTACCGTAAACACATGACAATTTCCAATGTTTGCTTTTATGTTTTACAATTTAAAATTTTACTTGTCTGTTTCAGAGACAGACAAGTAGTCACCCATTTTAATAAACAGACACTTCACTTCCGGCGTCTAAAGGTCGACAAAATCAGCTTTCTGTGTATCAAATCTTACCAAATAAAAATGAAGCTATAATGACTCTTGGATTTGTGATGATCGGGAATCTATTGGAATCAAAACAAAAGCCAACCACCCAAGGTGATTAGATGAATCTCCTCAGTTTGAAAATTTTTATTGAGAAAAAAGGAGCATGTTCTTCATTTTTATTTGGTAAGATTTGATACACAGAAAGCTGATTTTGTCGACCTTTAGATTCCGGAAGTGAAGTGTCTGTTTATGAAAATAGGTGACTACTTGTCTGTCTCTGAAACAGACAAGCAAAATTGTAAATTGTAAAACGGACAAGCAAAAATTGGAAATAGTCATATGTTTACGATAATTTTTTCCCCTGAATTCATGGAAAATAAAAAAAGTTTTGTTAACTATAAACTTTTTACTAGTTTTTGGGAAATTTACTAGATCCTCTAAATTTACTAGATTTTTTTTTACTAGATCTAGTAAAATCCTACTGACGGTGGCAACCCTGATTGTATCAGTAGAGGTGAAATGTAGCAAAATGGTACAATTGTACCACGTTTGGCTAGTGTTGGCCGATATTCAATATCGATATTGATATATCGATATATTAGAGCAAATATGGATATTGAATATCAAATCAAAATCATCGATTTCGAAAAAGAAATGTGAACTTATTTGACTATTTTCGGACTTTTCTGCTACTGGTAAACGTCCTGCAGATAAGATTCAACACAGAAAATTGTTTGGGAAACGGGCAAGAAGAAGAACAATAATGTATTTAATCCATTGACTCATACATGTTGATACACAGCATACTTACCTGTATCCATAAGTTGGTATAGCCTGTTCTCAAACTCAAAATATGTTTAGTCAGGAGGACTTCCAAATGTTGCTGAGAACCTCCAAAAGGCCTTGGCTGTATTAATGCCTTCTAAGCTGATAGGCCTTGCTCATATAAAAGAGAATTGGCTTTCAATGCTGAATCCAAATATATAGGATTCATTCAGTTTAGTGTTCCCATCAAAAGATACGAGCCTGAGAAAATTTTCGTGATTTTTGGGAAAGGGGAGAAACCCCAAAAAGTCAAAGAATCTTAAAGAAAAGCGTACCATCAGATTCAGCATATCATGGAACCCAACTTGTAAAGATTTTAACCTCCCGTCAGCATAAATGTAGAATTTTGTATTTTTTGTCAGAATAAAAATCACGGATGCATGTTTATTTATTCCTCTTTCTTTCGCCAGCGTGATCGCATCAATTCAAAGGCCCAAGAATGTTGGGAAAGTGCTCGTTCGAAAGAAAATAACAGTTATTGTTCCCTTTTAAAGTGACCCGAGATATTGGAGAGCCAATAGCACCCCTCCCACGCCCTTTTTCCCTGAAAACACCCGATCCCAATTTTGAGGTATTCATTTTGTTCACCATAGTTGAAAGATCGAAAAAATGTTCCTCCGGAGATAACCTGACTCCCCGCAACCTGAGAAAAGGGCTTTCAGTTATGAATGGGCCTATTTTTTACGTATATCATTTTGTATTGGTCAGTAAACTGGCCGTTGTCGGGGCGGGGGACTGTGCTGGGGGGGGATTTTCCACAGGTAGAATTTCACATGGGCGGGGACGTTTTAGGGGCTGAACTAACAAGGGGGAATTTTACAACGGAGAATTTGTCAACTCCTATACAAAATTCGTCATAATGTTTCTCTGCCGATTCAATTTCTGATGTACAGATGTTCCGAGGAAATTGTCATGATCCCCCCACAGTACCCGGGTGAAGGGCTGTAAGTTATGAATTTTGCCTATGGCTTACAAATAGTATTTGTTATTTGGAAGTAAACAGACATTTTTAGGGAGGGAAATTTTGCGCAAGGGGATTTTCCACGGGGAGAATTTTTCATGGGCAGGGAAGTTTCCGAAGATGAACTTATAAGGAGAAATATTACACGGGAAAATTTGCCAGAACTCTTATATCAAATTTATTTTACTTTCTCTTTGCCGATTCAATTGAACATCTATAGATGTTTCGGGAATATTCTCCGGGGTAAATTTTGAGAGAGGCTAAAATTGCCTGGGAGATATTTTTGTGGGAGGAAGGGAGGTTCCAAGGGTGAATTTGTTAATAGGACAATTTTCAGTGGGAGCAAGTCTTCGTGGTGAAATTTTTTACAAAAGATATCCTTCATATGGAATTTCTTTACTGGAGAAATTCATCATGAGAGGATATTCCATGGATGAAACTTTCCATCCAGAGGAAGGGATTTCAATGAAAAATCTCCTGTTGAATGGGTTTTCCGGTATGATTTGAAAAAGATGAAAAATTAAATGAAAGACAAGTCTTTTTTTTCAAATGAAAATAGGCGTAAGAGAAATTTCTAGGCGAAATTGTCCACAAGAAAATATCTGGGTGGAATTTTCAGCAGGGACGGATTTGTAGTGATGATTTCCTGGTATTAAATGAAAACAACCAAAAATTAAATAAAAAAATTTTTTTTTAACGGAAACTAGGGAGACATATTGAAACTTGAAACAAAAAGAAACCCTACCGTATGCGAGGGGAGTTACCCCCTCCTTTAAAGAGTTCCAATTATTTAAAAACAACTCCTGAAACACAAGGGCTATTTAATTAGAATAAGAAGCTTGTTTTAAAAATACTAGAAAAAACGTATATGAAGGGTATCCCTCTCATATTAGGAACAATTTCTGTTAGTTTTAAGTTTTAATACTGAACCTTACTTTCAGTTTAAAAAAACTGTTTTCTTTTTTTTTTATTTAATCACTGAAAGGTAGAACAAATGCTCAGGAAAAAAACATTGACATGTTGCTGAGTTTGAATAGCCAGAACTAGTCAGTAGATCATCTTTCTTTACCCTGAGCCCGAGTAATTTAAAGTCTAGATTTCTATGATATTCACTCTTGTAATCAAAGTTTGTTTTTATTGCTTGATTTTCTATTATTCAAAAGTTTAAAAAAATTGTGCAAAATACACTTTTATTATAATTGTTGGTATTTTTCTATCAGCCAGTACACATTCGAGAATTTGGATCTACAGGTACGGGGTAGAAACAACCGCTATGCTTGGGAAATAGATAGGATATAATAATATATATTGAATCTATAATATGCGTACCATTCAGAATCAGGGATAGAAGATGCGGATAAAGACTCAACATAATTTCAGTACCGTGAAGTTCTGGAGTTAGGGTTCAGAACACGACTTAGGTCATTCACTTGAATCAGGAATAACAGTGGGCCCGAAATTGAGCCTTGTGGCACATCGAAGTTAACAACGGTGTCATTCAGCGGATCGTTTCCTATATAAACACGTCGGCTACTAAGGTAAAACCGGAACCATCGTAAAATCTCTCCTCTAGCTCCAATGTGCTCTAGTTTACCTAGTAGAATACCATGATCCGTACTATCGAAAAGTTATTTTTATGTCAAGCAAAATAGCAGCTGGTACAAGTCTCAGGTCAAGTGCTTTATTAATGAATAGGCTTAGTGATGAAATGAATAGGCTTAGTGATTTGATAAATAAAAATCTGGTAATGTAATTAGAATTGGTGAGGTTTCAATGCTAGCACCACTCTGTCCACCTTCAACCTCAATAAGAGGGATTGGGCGTTGAGGAAGATCGCCCAACTCGCTGAGCATAACGTCTAGTTTATTGGGACTTAGTTGATTAGCCATGTCGAATTTATTTAGTGGAATATTTTGTTCTTGAACTGTACATGGTTGAGTCGGTGTGGTATCCATTAAAAGAGTGGTTAGAGTATCTCCAAAATATTAATTTAAAAAGCTATTTTTCCCTTCTGGGTCCTCATCCATGTCAGTGGCATAGGTCAAGTCATCTAAGTTATCGAGATCACCAAAACACTCTTTCAAAATTCCCTGTGCCATTCAAAGTCAATGTCAATAGATAGTAACTCAATAACTTGAGCATAGTCTTGAAATTCCGTTGACGGTGAGAATATTGTTGTATCCTCAATTATATTACCTGACCCTTGAGTTGATGATTGTGATGGATTTTTTTATGAGTCTATTAAAGATGCTCTTCTCGATATTTGTTCTGTTTCATCTTCTAATCGTAAGTCTAAGAATACTTTTCCTCTAAATCCTTGGATGACCCCTGGTCTCCTTAGGAGTTGTAGGAGAAAAAATAATCTCTGGAGGGCTTTAAGTCTGCTAGCCCTTCAATGAAAGCTATTTGCTTTCAGTGATTTAAAATTTATAGGAATATTTATAATTCTGTTTGTCGAAAGGCCAAGTCCCAGTATTATTTTAATTGATTTTCAGATTGTAGTAAAGATATACGAAAAACTTGGCAGGTTATAAATTCTGTGCTTGGGCCCTCTTTTCAGTCTCCATCAGCCCCTTCTTTTTGGATCTTGATGGCAAAATCATCGAAGGTGAACTAAATGTTCAAGATGCATTTACTTCATATTTTGCGAATATTGGTAAAAGGACCGCTTCGGCTGTTGGTTCTTCTCCTTCAGGATTCAACTTCAGGTCTTATCTTGGGCCACCTTGTATGAAGTCAATGTTTTTGGAACCAGCGACGGAGAAAGAAATTGCTAAAATTGTTATGGGATTTGAAAAATTGTTCGTCGTCTGGCCCTGATAACATTCCTACTAAAGTAATTAAGTTCATACTTCCTTCCATTATTTATCCCTTAACAAAACTTATTAACCTCTCCTTTCAGCATGGTATTTTCCCGAGTAGTCTCAAGCGTGCTCGAGTCATCATATTATATAAGGGGGGGACACGAAATGATCCAGCCAACTATCCGCCAATTTCTTTGTTGTCTGTGTTTTGCAAAATATTTTAGAAGGCGATGCTTTCTCGTCTTAATCATTTTCTTACTTCTAAACATTTTTTTCACGATTTTCAATTTGGTTTTCGAGCAAATCATTCGACTGAGCATGCTTGTGTGGTTTTACTGAATTATCTTCACTCTGCCATAGACTCCCACTTGATTCCTGCTGCTTTGTTTCTGGATGTTCGTAAAGCCTTTGATTCTTTAACCCACAGCGTTCTTCTATTTAAACTTTCTCATTTTGGCGTAAGAGGTTATGCGTTTTATTGGTTCAAGTCTTTCTTGTGTGGTAGAATAATTTCTATTGATCCATTTTTTCGCTCACCATCAAGTGTTGACCAGGGGGTCCCTCAAGGGTCAATTTTAGAGCCGGTACTGTTTTTAATGTATATAAATGACCTAATTTTTGCAGTTAGAAATAAAAATCCTCTTTATTGCTGTCGTCTATGTCATCCAACAGTTTCCCTTACCCATAATTATAGTTTGCATACCTCGGAGTCTCTTGTAACTGTTGCCGATGATACCACCCTTATTACTTCTGGGAGAACAGAGGATGAGGTTCGTACAAAGCTAGTGGACCTCTTTGAGAGAGTTTCAATTTGGTTTGATGATAACTCTCTTGCCTTAAATGTTTCTAAAACTAGATTTTAATTTTTTTTTCTCGTATATCCCAGGCTTGCCCTCAATTATCTGAAATTCATATATCCAAACGCTTTATTAGTAGACCAAAGGATGGCCATGGCCGTTTCCTAGGTATCCTCCTAGATGAAAATATATCTTTCAAACACCATATTGATTTGATTAAAATGAAGGTATGCAGAAACCTCGGTATTCTAAGAAAACTAAAGCATATCTTCCCAGGACCAATTCTAAGAATCCTATTTCATAGCTTAATTCATTCTTATGTTTCCTATTGTTCAGTCATATGGATGTCTGCTTTCCCTTCTTTTCTCAAACCGCTTTTGAATATTTATGATAAAGCTATAAATCTTATCCAGGATGTAAATCGTTCGGCAACTAAACTGTTACTCGATATTAAAAAACTTTATATTCTTTCCTGTGCGTCTTTCGCTTTTCTTCAGCTCCATGGTAATATTCCTAGGTCCCTTAGGTTTACGTCTTCTTTTGTATCTGATCGGTCAAATTATCAACTCCGTAGTTCTCAAAAATATCCAAATTCCCCATACACCAACAATAAGATCCGATTTTAATCCTCTTGTTAATTGTCATTTGACATGGAGCACCCTTCCCGATTCGGCTCGAGAATGCCACTCGTTTGGCACCTTCAAAAGACTAGTAAAAAAATATTTGTTTTCATGTGATTAATTTGCTTTACTTTTTCCTGCTGCCAATATTTTATTCATTTTTTTTTTTTTTTTTTTTAGATGTTGTGATTCACTGTATTTGATAAAGTTTATTTAGTGAACCATCCTTGTTTTTTTTGTTTTTTTTATGAAGCAAATGTTTCACATGTTAAAAGTTCAAATGCGTATGTTTATATGTTTAAATATTAATGTTATGTCTATATTGTTTAAATCTTAAGCGTTTAAATGTTTAATGTTTATTTGATATTTTCATAATCCCCCTCCTACAGGCCATGGAGCCTTTGTTGGGATTTGTAGATTGTTATGTAATTATTTTACTGATATATGGAAAATAAACCTATCCATTTATCTATCTATCTATAAGTTACATACTACAGGTTATTAAGGCAGGCTTAAAATTTAGAACATTTACACGATTTCACTAATCCAGGGGTTTTTCACTAATTCAGGGGCGAAAAACGACTAATTCGTCGTTTTTCGCCTCGCTTTTAGATGGTGTTCGTCCAGTATTTTATACAAGTTTTGCCCCGAATGTAACATGTTCTCTAGGTTTTTTACTATATACACGTCGTTGTACGCGTCAAACCTACACATAGGATACTACTCTTAATCATAAGAAAGCATGTGGATCCAGGTTCTCAAAAGGGATTCTCTGTGATATGTCAAGAACAGCTGAGGTTATGAAATTCAAATTTTCAGGGAGTGTTGAGGGGGATGTTCAACTAAATCAAAATACTCTATGTGTATCCAGATTGCCAAATAAACGCATCTCCAGTATCTGAGGAATCGCTAAGGATGTTAGTTTGAAACTTCCACGGAATATTAGGAGAGATGTTGGACTGAATAAAAAGACACTATGTTTGTCCAAGTTGTCAAAAGGACGTATGGGCAATATCTTAGGAGCAGCTGAAGGTATAAAGTGGGAACTATCAGGGAATATTGAGTTTTTTTTTAACTAGAGCAAAAGATAGTATGTGCATCCAGGTTGTCGAAAGAGCGTATAAGCAATATCTCCGTGACAGTTAAGTGTATAAAGTCGAAACTTTCAAGAGAGAGATATCGATGAGGATGCTGAACTAAATTAAAAATCACTATCTGAATAAAGATTGTCAAAAAGGCACCTGCGCAATATCTCAGGAACAGCAGTTTGTGCAACTGCCCATTAAATAGTGCATATGTGCAAGATCTGAGGAACAGCTAAGGGTGCTAAGTTGAAACCTTAGGGGAATGTTGAACTAAATCAAGACACACAATGTATATTCATATTGGCAAAATCCTGGGATTCGACCGGGCCCCGGTACTGGGCACGCGGCAGGTTTGTATATATTTGATTTTCTAGTTATGTATTAGCATAATCATCGTTGAACTAAGAAATTTAGGCGTGAATTCAATTCCTTCTTCCTGTTTATCCTTCACAGCGTCATGCATTTTACAGGATTTGTATTCTACTAGTATTTGTTGTAATTCTCGCTGTTGCTTCTCTTCTAGCCGCAAACTTTGTTTACGATTCAACGTGATCATCGTTGTCGTTTATCTTTCAAACTATAGACTTTATTGTTCATTTTCATTCATCATTACCCCATATATTTTTTCCATGCCTTTTATTTTAGTAGTTCGTGTTCATTCATCATCTTGTATAATTTAGTAAAACGTCATAGATACAAAAAAAAACGTCTTTTCCAGCTTCTAACAACAGATCGCTATGCAAAATTTTTGTTTGCAATTCAATATGATTCTCGGCGCTCTCGTTTGTTCCATGTCTTTTGCTTTGGCTGTTGCGAGTAGAATAGGTCTATGCAGTTTGCCAAGGCCCCCGTACAAACAGGTTTTTTCTAGTAGTTACAGATCATCACACTCTTTGCCAAGAGGAACGACGCAATTTCAAAGTTAAATGTCTTTTTTTTTTTTACAGATAATCACACTATTTGCAAATAGGAAAGACGCAATTTAAAAGTTCAATGTCTTTTTTTTTATTTCAAAAAAACCGGTGTCTCTTCTTTTTTACTCGCCTATTATTTTTTGTATATATTTAGGTTCCATATTTGATTCTCCATCAGTTTCGAGTCGTTTATATTCGAGATAGCATTTTTTGTAATTACATAGAAAAAATGGATAATTCTAACTTTTTTCTGGTGAGTAAAAAATATTCGCATTATTAAAAAGAAATTGTCATTAAGTTAAGGAAGAAATTCTTTCCTTACACTAGAACTAAGGGATACTTATACACTTAGAAGCCTGTTGTTTTTAGGAGCTGAAAAAACCTCTAATTCTCTTATAGGTTGAAATTTACGGTGTGATTTTTTTTATCAGGATCAATGGGTCTTTTAGATGTTTTTTTTGAAAAAAAGTGCTTAGCTTTTAGATCAGTAATTTGGGAATTAGAATAAAATGTTGATTTTTTTAATGTATTAATTGTTACAAAAGTTTCTTTTTTTATCAAGATCAGTGGCTTTTTTTTTTTTTCTTGGTATTTTTTTGAAAATAATTCCAGGCCATTCTGCATTTAAGGTGTGATTTTTTTTTATAGGGATAAATGGGTCTTTTATATGTTTTTTTTTGAAAAAAAGTGCTTAGCTTTTCTATCATTAATTTGGTAATTAGAATAAAATTTTTATTTTTTTAATTTTTTTATTTTTAAAAAATCTAAATTTTTTATCAAGATCAGTGGCTTTTTTTTTTATCAAGATCATTGTTTTTTTTTTTTAGGGGTTGTTTTTTAAAAAAATAAATGCCCGTCTTCCGTTTTTTTTTTATTTTTTATAAAGATCAGCTGCCTTTTTCATGTTTTTTTTGAAAAAAAAAAGTGATAATCTTTAGATCGTTAAAGTGAGATTATAAAAAAATTTTTATTATTTTAATTTATTAATTTTTACAAAAGCTTACTTTTTTATTAAAGTGCTATTTTTTTTTTTATCACGATCAGTGATTTTTTTAGGGGTGTTTTTTTTGAAAATATTTCCTGACCCGTCTGCGTTTAATAATCTCGTACATAAATTTATTGCTTTAAACACCCACACCCCCCCCCCATTTCCTCAAAAATAAAATTTGTTACCTTATAACCCTCTTTAATAAATAACATTTTTAGCTATAGTTTTTATTTAAAGGAAGTAATTATATCATAATAGGGATTTACTGAGCCGTGCTAATTAACTTTTCTAATTCTGAAATTTCTATTTATGTCTACATTTGATTGAAATCTGATAGTTTTACTTGACTGTCATATGCAATTCTTCTCCATATTGTTTAATAAGGAACGCAAATACTGCTTTTTAAGTTTGAATTTACAAATACAGTCACGGAAGCATGGACATAGGAGGGGGAGGGTGGAGGGGGAGGAGCAGTTTATAAAAGGTCCTCCATCCCACAATCAAAACCTCTTATTTTTAAATAAATTTGTCTAACATAAACTCAATTATTTTCCAAAAACCCAAAATTCATTTTTGCTACATGCTAATTTTTTTTTTTTTTTTTTTAAGGAAGAAGAGACTTGAAATAATCCCCCTTCCGAGAAGAAAGCAAAATATGGCGAACCTTCATTAATACAGCCCACAAGAGCGTCTGTTATCAAATTCGCTAGAAAAGTTACACACGATCATGCATCGAGCACTCAACGTATAACGACAGAACCCTCTGACTCCTGCGCTGGCTCCCTGGCAAACCCCCCTCAAGTATTACAAAGGATTTCAGATATATAATACCAGTTAGATTGTGTAAGCATATACATATTTTTTTTTCTATCCTTATTTTCAAAAAAAATAAGACAAAATTTTCTCAGGGGCATATATTTTTAAAAACTTAAAATTTGTTTTTAATCTATTTAATTTTCTTTCATCAAACAAATTAATTATATTTATGGAGTGATTATCATGCATTTATATAACAAAAAAAAACCTTCCCTCTTAACTTATAAATAATTTGAATTATAATGAAATTTTCCTTTTAGACAAAAAAAACTAACTATTTGAAAAAAAAAAAAAACGAAAGTTAAAAAAAATTCTCCAAAAAAGTTAAAGCGCAAATTTATAAATGTATTTTAGTGCCGAATTCATTTGATAAAATATGTTATAATTTATAAGATCTATAACCGCCTTTTAAGCCGATTTGAATTCTAAGTAGGGTCATATGCAAATTGGACTTTGAATAGCCAGATGTTTATCTTCAATAAGCAATGTACACAGCGAAAAAAGGTTTTTTGATAATTTCCAAATATGTCTTCGCGGCAATGTTAAGAAGCATTATTTGGATGAAGCGGTTTATGGCCATTTCATTGAAACACTTAGGTGTTTTTCAAGAAAAAAATTTGAGACTATTTGAACAGTGTTGTGAAATCTGATACCCCTCCAACGCGGAACGGCCATCGATCCTCCTCCCTCGACGGAAGCCCCCGGTTCCCAAGGGTTCTCCCTGGGAGGGGTTTGGGGGGGGGGGCCATCCAACATTTTAATTGTTGATATGGATGGAGAAAAAAGTTCTTCTCTCTCTTACCAGTATTTATTTAGCCCAGGTCGAAAAAATCCGTTGGCAAAAGACAGAGGAAGATACGGATTATTGAGAAAGTGGCACCACCGAGCTCCGACATATGGAGTTCGTTTCCTTTAACTGAAACCGAGGAGCATCTACTCGTACAACATACTGCATCAGTCGAACAATGGTCCAATTTCATTAACAGTTATAATGAAGAAGCTCAAAGAATTGAATTGGACTCATATTTTGCGTTTTTATTTTAAAAAAAAATTTGGAATAAAACCATTATTTTTTTCTATCATTCTCTTGGTCTTACTTACCCTTCTAATACGACTAAATTGTCCCTACAAAAAATATTTTTTTTTTTAAAATTGTCATTTTAAATTATTAAAGACATAAGGCAATGTAAATTTTTTTATTCTTTTAATTGTTAAGGTGTTGGGACAATGACTATTAGAAATTGACAATATTTTATTAACAATAAAAAAAAAATAATGATTATTTTACATAAAAATAAAAAACTTTTTTTTTTCTACAGATTAAAAATATATCACCCCCAGCGGCAACACCAGTGAGTGTTGATGCAAGTATATTTACAGAACTATTTATGTCACCACCAGCAGAGTTCAGGTATGAACCTAAACTGGTTCTAGAGAACATGGAGTGGCATGAGGGGTTCCTTAATGATGTTTTTGGGGAAATGGCCAGCCTGGAGGACTTAACTTGTGATATTGACATGGTTGAGGACCCAGAGTGGGCAGATAGTTTCATGCGCGAATATTTAGATGATGATGCTACATGTAAATCTGAACTGGATCCTCATAATGAAAATCCATCAGAGGACAATACCGGCTGGCTTGACCAATTGTCCCAAAACACCTTAGAATATGTACTAGGGGACCTCATGTCACAACCATCCAATATGACTGAACAGACTGGGTCAGGACATCAAAACATTACTACGTCCTCGAATTGGCTGATTTTTATCTGTTAGAATCTGCTCTAAGCCATTTGAAAACGTACAAGATAGATTTTAGCCTTCCCGAGGAAAACGCTGGCATTATTTTAACTGACCCCATGAAAACTCTCCATAGCTTTATCGACAAAATTCGAGCACTTATTGATATTGAGATCCAGAAATGGGGAGGTCGGGGGGGAATTAAAGCATCAGTGAACCAAAAAGTTTCTTTGCAAACGGGGACATCTGGGGATATTTTTTATTGTCATTTTTCGACGGGCACCCAGACTTTTTACCCAGGTCTAAACGATTTTGAAGACAACTTTTTCAACTGGGTAAATAAACTAATTTCAACTTTGGATACATTTAGCGAGAGGGGGAGTGGTTCCACCATTTTATACATTGAACGAATGGATCTGAATCTCAGTAGTTTTAAAAAAAAAACTTTATTTTAAGGGGAGGGAGGGGTAACAAAATAAAATGCCACCCAGATTTGTCGATTACAGGAGGAGTTCAGGGTTTTAATTTTGACACTGGACTTCAATGATTCAAATATGCATTTTTAGCGGCGGCCCATAAGACATTAAAAAATGAATCAAAAATGAAAAATCTTGACAAACTTGCACGTAACGGCGGGAAAAATTTCCCTAAAGTAACTTTTGATTTTTGAGATTTATAAGATCCGTTGTAAATTAAATAAAGAATCAGATGCTAGAACTCACCGTACACTCGGGTGGGGGGTGGATGGGGACGCCAGACCGACCCTTCAGGGGGCGCGTGGTTGAAAAAAACGAATACCACAGTAGTTGTGTACTAGGTGAGGACACAGATGGTGGAAAATGTTAAAAATTGGGTATGGATTATTTACCAGCCTCCCAAAGATGTACATTCGTATGGTCATTTTTTCCCAGTTACGGCGATAAGTCGACTCCTATGTCAAGGCACTACCAAAGGAGGAGAATGTTTTTATTGTCCCATGTGTCTTTCCCCATTTAAATCTGAGCAAACTTTTTCAGATCACATGGGACATTGCAAAATTCACGGAAATCAAAGAATAGAAATGCCGGCAGAAGGCAAAGACATTTTACAATTTAAAATTTTTCAAAATTTTTTTTTACAATCTGATAAAATGTCTTTGGATTGTGAAACAATACTGGTTGAGGTATCAGACCCATCAAGGCCAACTATAGTCAAGGAACACACACTTGTTGCATGTTCCTATGCACATGCCCGTCGCGATTCCAACAATAAAATGCACTTGGAAGAGTTTTTTTTTAATATGGACGAGGAGGGCAGTATGGACAAGTTATTGGTTTCCTTAATAAAAACTACAAACAGGGCAATTTCACGATTACGTCATACTAATTACCCGATGACAATGTCGGATAAAGAGCAACGGGCGTTGGAAAAGGGACCAATTTGCCGGGTGTGTAGGGGTGCCCTTGCCCCAAAAGACGCAGTGCAGGACCACAATCACCTTATTGACCCCAATTCAACGGGAAAAAGTAACTTTCGGGGGTGGGCTCATAATTCGTGTAATTTAAAAATTAAACAACAACTTTTTCTACCGGTTCTTATACATAACTCTAACTATGATCTGAAGTATGTTCTACCTTCATTGGCACATCTTCAAAGAAATGGAACAGTGGATGATGATGATGATGCATGGGTGATAGACAGCTTTACGTACAAAATCATACCTAAATCATCGGAAAAGTTGCTGGTTTTGGAATTTATGTGGAAATTTGTTGAAGCCGGTGTTGAGTACACGAATAAAATTCGCTTTTTAGATTCCTACAGTTTTTTCCCCAAATCATTGAGCGACTTAATTCAAGTGCAGAAAAACGATGACGGCAGCAATGCTTTCCCCCTTCTCAAGCAACGATTTCCAAATGATTTATATGATTTGTTAACGGTCAAGGGCATATATCCTTATGACTTTTATTGTTCCATGTCGAGAGTCGCCGAGGAGACTATTCCTTGTATTGAATGGTTTTACGACAGTCTTCACGATCGTAGTTGCACCCCCAATGAAGACAGTTGATCTAAAAAATTGGATGCAGAATACGGAATCATAACGTGATTTGACGACCGTTAGATATATGGTTCTTGGGAAGTTTTAAAAAGCTTAGGCATTAGACGTAAAAATACATATAATACATATGATTGAGGTTGTAGTGATGGGTGGTATTATTTTTCTTCGCCTCATAGCTTGCTATACATGATCCCGACCATCAGTTGTGGCAAAATTGGGATGATCACAGACATTGATCAGCATCTGGTCAGCGCGGAGTCCCTGAGGGGGGGTTTTGTTTTTCACGGGGACCGTATCTTGGACACTGAGCCTACTGGGGAGAAGACGGGGACAGAATCGAATGCAGTTTTCCTCGATATAAATTCTCTCTATCCCTCAGCCATATGCCATTATGCACTACCTTGCGGTGACTATAAATGGCTCAATGACCCTCAAGCTCCCCATTTCCCCAACATTGGCGACGACAGTGTTGAGGAGAATGGACCGGTGGGATGGTTTTTTGAAATTGATGGAGAGATACCAGTCGAGCTTCACGATTCAGTAAAGGATTTTGTTTTCCCGTGTATCAATAGACCTGTGACTAAAGACTCTTTAAGTCCCCGCAATAGGCGTTTAGTCGAGGTGGACGGCTTGCATTGGGCGCCTTCAAAACAAAAACTTATAGCGGACCTTTTGCAGAAAAAAAACATAGGTGGACACACTTGATATAGCCAATTTATATTTTAATACTTTTAAAAGTTAACAAGTTTTCACAGGTAACTCTAGTGTATTAACAAGAACTATTTTTAAACATGTTCATTCTAATTTTAAGTCAAAAGTTCTTAATACCATAAGCACAATGTCCAATAACTGTTGACAATAAGTTAAAAGAAATAGTTAGGTAGTATGTGTGAGAGTGTCAGCACTCGGAAGCGGGGCGCCTTTGTGACCAATAACGACCCATGCGCCCGAATTCTTTCCGGTCTTACATATAATTCCTTTACAATCATTGGCCCGGACATGGTACTTTTGAATAGGAAAAAAAGACGCATTGTCCTGAATAAAAATATTGCTGCAGGCAGTGCTATCTTGGAGATCTCAAAAAAGCTCAAGTTGGAATTCTACTACAATGTGGCTAGGGTACGGTGGCCGGAAAAGGGGCACGTAGAGGTCTGCTACGGTGACACGGATTCTCTACTGCTCAAAGTAAAAACATCAAATCTAATTGATGATTTGGCGCAAGGTTAAATTATCAGCTCACGGATTGAATACACCAATTGGAGTGTTGGTCTTTACCCTGAGCTAGTAAAACGTCAGGCGCCCAATCAACTTTTATTTTTAAAATCTGAAACTGGTAGCGACTTGATTTCCCGTGGTATGTTTGTAGGTCCGAAGGTGTACTTTATACAGACATACGACGAGGAAATCAAGAAACGTTGCAAAGGAGTACCCACGCGCTATGTGGACAAGAATTTCAATATGGACATTTATAGGAATTGTATTACTGAAAATACAATTCCACGAGTCAAATTGTTGGCAATTCGTTCGTTGAAGTAAAAGAACTATACTGTAAATGTAGAGAAAATAGCCATGAGTACCATTTCCGACAAGGTCTATGTTTGTCAAGATGGTGTGACCACCCTCCCCCTTGGACACTATTTAACTTCAGACCGGATCGAATGTACTGCCCACCGTGAAAGTCTCGGTTTAAATAAAGTCCTGTAACTAATTTCCTAAAAAAAAAACCTTTGGGGGGGGGGGGGGGGCCTCGCGGCCTTTGGGGGGGGGGGGGGCCTCGCGGCCCGGGGGGGGGGGGCGGCCGCCGCCAGCGCGGGAGGCGCACCGTCACCAAAGTTATCTCTTTTTTTGGACTTAGAGCAGATTTTTTTTTTTTTTTTTTCCATGGTCATCTAGAAATTAATATTTTTTTCTCTGTAAAAAAAAAAAAAAAAAAAAAAAATGTTTTTCTCTATCTCTGTAAATTACATTTAAATGTTGTTGTTGTATTTTTTTTTTAAAAAAATTTAAAAAAAAAATTTATTTTTTAAATTTCTCTATCTATATTTTAATGTTTTTTTTTTTTTTTCTCTGTAAAAAAATTTTTTTTTTTTCTGTGTTTAACTATTTAAATGTTGTTGTTGTTGTTGTATTTTTTTTATTATTAATAAATTTTAAAAAAAAGTGTATTTTTTCAATTTATTGTTACTTTTTTTTATCTGCATATAATAAAAGAAAAAAAATATGATTATTTGTCTTTTTGTCTTTTGGAAGAACAGAGCAGTAGGGAAAAAAAAAATTATTTAGTAATTATACAATTAGGGTCTACAGTGAGTTGTTCTCCAGGTGAACTGTTGAAAGGAACATGTATCAATTTAAAACACCATTCAGATCTTTTCTTTGTGGGCCCTCAATGTCGGGCAAAACAACACTCTTAACTAAAATAATTAAAAATTGTGATAAAATGTTTGCGGAAAAGCCGAAAAAAATCTACTATTGCTATAGTATTTGGCAGGAGTCGTACAATAAAATAAAAGCAATTGCTGCCACCACCACCACCATGGGATCGATGAGGCAGATACAGTTCATACAGGGACTTGATGTTTTCAACATTATTGAACCAAACTCTTGGCTGATCATTGACGATCTGGCTGAATCCATTGAACAATGGTCTCAGCAAATGTTGCAATTGTTCACGTTTCGCTCTCATCATGAACAGATTTCTGTTACTCTGGTTCTACACAATCTCTTTCATCAGAGCAAATGTATGCGAACACTTGCTTTGAACTGTACCTACTATATCATCTAAAGAGTTGTTCGTGATTCTAGCTCGCTAATAACCCTCAATAAAAAGATCTATCCAGGATCCCCTAAATTACTGCTCTCAGCATACGATCAGGCACCTAATAAACCCCACGGTTATATCCTGTTGGATCTTAATCAAAATACACCCGATGATCTGCGTGTAGTCACAGATATTTTCGACAATGAAATTACAGTATATCTCCCGGTGAACAATAAAAAGACCTATTAGTCTCTATCAAGACACTGAAGAAACTACATGAAAATATGCACTTGTTTTCAGTTCTAAACACTTCAAAACCTCAGCTTAGAAAAGCAATACTCAAACATGGTATTGACAATGATTTCATTAATCTAATATCTGAACTTTGTTTAAATTTGACCGAGGGTAATGTTCAACTGCCATAAGTAGTTAAGCAACAGGCAAAGCAACATCGTTCCAGTGTACGTACATTGGCCTCTAAAAAGAAAGGAAAGAATTTTAAAAGGAAACGACTTCTTCAGGCGGGCGGTAGCTTTTTCACACTTTTACTGCCAATAATTGCAGGACTTGTAGACAGTTTTCTCTAGTGAGAATGGCAAAACCCTATAAATTGACTCCAATAGAACTCGCTCTCTCACCCGTCGAACACTTTGAGGATAATCTGAGTAAATTCCTCGACAATGAAACTATTTATGATGATAAAAAGCTGATTTTACTTCAAGATGCACTTCGCCGAGTGGACAAACACTATCGATCAAAACCCACTGCTGCTGACCCCAAAAAATAATCATCTCCTCAAGAGTCTCCTGCTGCTGCTGCTGCTGTAACAAAATTAAAGATGGTGTATTTGTTTTAATTTTTTTTTAAATTTGTAATTCTAAGCCCCAAAAAATATCGTTAAAAAATAACACGACTCCTAACCTATCTCTTGGAAAGTAATCAAATTCAAGTTGAAAGCAATAGGGAAAGGATTATAATTCAGGGCAAGAGTTATAATCTACTTGATTTAATGTATGACATGGTTACAAATCGTAAAGGACTATTATCATTTGACACTCGTCTATACAACTTTATAAATATATTAAACTTCCCCAAAAGTCTTATTGACAATACACAAATTCTAAAAAAATTAAATGAACGTGCATCATCATCATCATCAACATTAAAAGATGAACTTGAAGCAGAAGAAGATTTTAAATCAATTTTGGAAAATACTAGCACACCACTGATAGCTAGACAAAAGCGAAGACGTCTCAAGTCAACGTCTCCGTCACCAGCAGCAGCCAGTAGACAACAGTGTAGTTGACATTACATATTGTGTTTACATTCAAAATGTCTGACGTTCTTAAAGGTGTTTATGAAAATATTGTCAAGGCGGTGCGTTGCAGCTCCCCCGCAACTCTTACCACAGTCAAAGGTGTTTACGCTCATATTGTACAAGACTCTCTACAAAATGAACCCAGATAAACTCTGCGTAGAAATCATAGACTTCGTGCCAATCAATATCGAAAAACTAAAGACTTTTACCCATTGGATATAATGCAAGCAGATCTCCTGACTCTAGATGAGTTTCAAAGACGTCACAATATACCGTAAAAGTACATTCTACTTGCAATCAGTGTTTTTAGTCGCTATGCATATGCAATTCCATTGCGATCAAAGAGAGGCGTTGAAGTTGCTAAGGCCATAGAAAGTATTCTCGAACAGGATACATATAAAAAAACTCAAACGGATCGTGGTTGTGAATTTGTTTATCAGCCTGTTTCAAAAGTACTATACAATCATAGTACGCATCTATATCATAGTAATAGCCCTATAAAGGATGCATTGGCTAAACGATTGATACGAACTATTTGACTTTTACTTTCAATATATTTTACATTGAAAAATACTCCGGCTTTTATTCATGATCTAGATAAAATCATGTTGATTTATAATCAACGACCTCATCGATCATTGTACAATTCTAAACCAACTGAAGTTCATCATGATGATCATAATACAATTGACACCTTTCTTAAACAATATTCCAATGAATCACAAGTCAAGAAGAAGAAGAAGAAAAATAAATTCAAGGTTGGTGATCCTGTTCGAATTAATAGAACAACTAATTTTTTTGAAAAGGGGACTTACTTGTGGTCCACCGAACTTTTTAAAGTGGCAAAAATCCTAGACACTAAACCCATAACTTATCGCCTGCGTGATACCACAGATGAAGAGATTCTCGGCGGCTTTTATGACTATGAATTACAAAAAGTTAAAAATGCTAGTGAAATCTATCAAATTGAAAAGATATTAAAGACACGTGCTCGCAGGGGTAAGAAACAGTTACTTGTTCGCTGGCTAGGATAAAACTCTGATTTTGATTCTTGGATCGGTGTTGAAGATATTGACAATGCCCAATGATTTCTATGTAACTTTCATGTCCAGCGTTTCCGATCCTCTCTACAATGACTTGAATAGGACAAGTAATTTTTGGACAAAACTCTCACCCGCCATCAAATTTGAAAGTGCATATGAAGTGTCTCTTGTCGACTGTATCCTCAAAAATACCTACGACATCCTGAGAAAGGATCGAGTGTATGATATAAAAGGTATACCATTCGAGTGGACTATGAGTGGATTGGTCTTTGCCGACTATGAATGGGTTGAAGCACTTAAATCTAGTGACTATCCACATGACGAATTTAAATATATTTAATATGATAATATGAGGTATTTGTGTCGTACAATCAATATAAAAATATCATATCGTCAGAATGGTACATTCAGTTTTAATTATTCATTGGAACATGATAGGATTTACATTAGCTCACCTGTTGACACTGAAACAATTATTCTCAATGACAAGTTGAGAGATGTTCTTGGCTTTAAACAGAATATGATCCATGGGAAAAATGCTGGCGCCGTTTACGGGATGGATCAAGTTATTTTTGCTGATTATTCACCTGGTTTTGCCTCGGACTCTTGCATATTTCTCTAAGCATCCTTTGTGGAAACGTCGAGAGTCGGTAATTCAAATGTACCACTCCTACGTGTTCTTGAACGAAAAACAACTCATGAACTTGTTTATCACTATAATATAAAGCATCTTCAGTATGTTCCTGTAAACACTTCATATTTGGAACTCTGTCAGTTAACACTAATAAGTGAATTGGTTGATCCTCTAGCAATAACAAAAGGCCGAGCAGTGATTACATGTCATTTTCGACCCATTGTCAACGACGGTACAATCACCTAAAAAAATGAACAATAGAAGAATTCCATTTGTCTGTCCCGATATCGATTGTTATCTCGGTGCTTTGAGTCCACGTCAAATAGGCACTGGATTGGACTACTACAAGGGGCGTACTACAATGTCTGGCTATGGTCTTGGTAGCTGGTTTGCTAGGCTATTTCGTTCTGCACTACCCCTTGCCAGAAAATATCTTGTACCTGCTGCATCAAATTTTGCTGCTTCCACACTACAGGACTGGGGGTCGGGCAAGAATTTCAAGGAGAGTGTTAAAGAAAATATTAGATCTTCAGCAAGAGACGTTGGCGAACAATTAAAATCTCGACAATATGGAGAGTTGTTGAAAAGGATGCGTTCTAGTCATTCACTAATTAATCTCCGGCCAGGTATGAATCACAGGAACTCTACAAGTACTTTTAGAACTAAAACAACGAAAAACAAAAAGCAGAAGCAGAAAAAGAAGAAAAAACCGAGTGTTAGATCAAAGACTGAGTTCTTCTCTTAAGATGACCGATCTCCCCCACAAAGAATCATATACATCACTCACGTCCTCATTGAATCTATTCAATGCTGAAAATATTGATGTCAGTGTCAGGTATGGCTATTATGAACAATTTCATCCCCAACAACCCCTCTCGGAGAATTTACACTTTGAGATATTTTACAATAAAGACTATTTCATTTATTTGTCATAAACATTTATTGATTTAAATGTTGTGGTGAAGAAATAGTCAGAAAATACAATTCCAAATGCCGGTGATGGTCTGTCATATGAGAACTGTAGTCTGAATAACCTCTTCAAACAAATTAATTTATTTATTAATGGTACATTGGTGAGCACCAGCAATAATTTATACAACTATGGAAGATACATACAATTTATGATTATGACGCCGAAGGTGTACAAGGAGATGAGAGGACAATCATTGGGCTATGAATATCGAACAGGTGCTGATACTGACGGTGAGTTGACTACAGCAGTGACCCAGGAGTATCATCTAGTTGGAAAATTAAATCATGAGATATTCAATATATCCCAATGGCTTCCCCCCAATGTCAAGATTGACATAAAGTTACAGATGGCCCCATCGAATTTCATTCTGAGAAAAACACTTCCTGCAGCATCCGATGCAAATATTATTATCACATCGGCAATTCTCCATGTCCGAAAACAACAAGTTATGAGCTCTGTTGCATTGGCAGTGGAAAAGCTAAGAGCCAATGGTAACAACATTAAACTTCTTGTCCCCCATACACTCACCAATCAACGTCACAGTGCCACTGGTTCTCGTAGCTATAGCGATTCATCTTTTATCAATGGAGAAATCCCTTCAAAATTAGCTTTGGCCTTTGTGAAGAGTGGCAGCGCCGTTGGATCCTGGACTGAATCCCCCCATGATTTTAATTTTTTTGGTCTATATAGTCTTGTGTGCAAAGTGAATGGTAGTCCACTGTACACTATATCGTTTGATAAAAATTCATAGCAAACTCTTGATGAATTGAATCTTCAAGTCCGAACTCATTACTATCACATATTTGAAAATGGACGCCCTAATTAACTTTTTTCAAAATATCCTGTGTTGTGAGTTTTGTTTCTGTCGTGCCCACAGGGTTTAAGCATAGTACGAAAAGCTACTGTAAAGTTAGTGTTTAAAATTTACAATGATCTGGCACAGAGTATAAAGATACTCTAAATCAGCCAATTTGAAACCTTTTATAACATCCCAACTGACGGCAGTGTTCTACTAGACATTGAACCATGAACACAAACCAAATAATCAATGTATTTAGTATGGATCAATACATGTCCCAATACAAGTCCTATTGCATAACCTCGGACTTCATTTAAAAAATTCCAAGTGTTAACAATACCCTAATCATTGTTAATAGCAGTCCATCGACTTTGAAGACTGGTCATTGGCTATGTATCTTTCAAACAGCGAAGAATATTGAATTTTTTGATCCTCTTGGCCTCTCGTATAAATTCTACGTTCCATACATCAACAACTTTATTGAAAGCAGTGGGAAAACCATTATTCAAAATGAACGAAGAGTACAGGATTTAACAACTAATACATTTGGCTTTAATGCACTACTCTTTTTCATGTTCAGATGTCGTGGCTACACCTACACGCAGTTTATCAACATCTACGTTGACTTACCTCAATTGAACGACTTTCTAGTGGAGAAAATACTTACAAGTGTATTTAATATTTATTTTAGTGCCCTAATAATAAAATTTTCTAAATATGTATGTGAAATTTTTTATTAAAAAAAAAAAATTATATACATGATAAAACGACTTTTCTACTCTTTAGATTTCATCCACTACTAGGTATTTGTCGACAACAACTAGTGCAGGTAGATTATTTGAATTCACAGTGTACTGATTCTGATGTACTGCAATGTCAGGGTCACATTTTCTACAGTATAGTGTGACTTCACTCTTGTCATATCTCTTTGTATAGTCAATGATACTATTCGCATTCATTCTATAGAATTCACATGTTTCAATTTGCGTATTTGAAGCAATTTCACAAACAGTGTCCTCAAGTGTCGAATCACATTCCGTCACAGCTAAATAAAAATCAGTGGGCTTATAATCAAAACATCCATTGTCTTCACAACAATGACGTAGAAACCATATTCTCTTGTTGCTCCAACAGTTGAATCTTTGACCTGGTTCCTCCTCCCAGAACAATCTAAAACCACGACGATACCAATCTCGTAGCAATAAACTAAAATCCCGGTTAGGATTCTTTCCAATCATACCGGGATATGTACTCTCCCACTGCTTGCATTTCTCATAATGACAATTGGAGCATAGGTGGCCTCTAGTATGAGAGTCACACACCTCTTCAAGACAGGAATTACAACCTTTAATTTGTACAGCATATCCTCTGTGCAATTTACATGGGTTGCATACTCTACACTTTTCATCATACTCATCAATCATTGTTCAATTCTCACATGATGACCAGCTGCCCTGTGTATACATACATAGTGGACATGTATGAAACATTTTGTCATGTGTTAACACTCTCACTGCCACACTGAAACTGAGCTAGCAACAACAAAAAATTGCCTGAGATAGAGAGAGAGAGAGAGGAGTAAATCATCCTTGAGCACTATCTTTCTTATGAAAAAAAAGTCCTAAATTTCTAAAAACTAATGTTTAAAAGCATATCCACAATATCGTTTTGCTGTGTCGTGATCAATATATCAATAAATTGTGTAAATGCATTTGGACCACAATGTAGAAGCTTCATACAATATTATAATGATGGAGAATAAGTTTTCATTATATCGACAAGCATTCTTCGGGAAAATATCTTCCTTTGAATAGACAAGTCTAGAAAATCATCATCTAGAATCAAACGTTTGTTCATAAGAGTTAGATTCCTCATGATTCGATCTTTCTAGAATCTATCCATTTTTTAGGGTCCTAACTCTTTCACAACCAACTTCAGACTAATCAGAATCTCGTTTTGTACTCATAATATACGCTAGTCTACTACAGAAAAAAAGAAAAAATACTATTGATTTAGAAACAGTTTTATTGAACATAATTACAAGAATAATATTCACTAATGAATTTTGTTCTCATCAATATATTTCGATAGAACATCTAATGCTGACCGAAGTTTATTTATATGGAGAATATTAACTTTTCTAGCAAAACACAGCTGTTCCTCCTGCTTAAATTTTCTTAATGATATCACATATCTCGCATACATAATGTCCCATTCAAGACATAGTCTACAACAATCAGTTATTTCCACAGCTACATTAGGTACTCGTATATCATTGCTGCTGCTGCTGCTCTCAGTTCCATCATTAATCTCCAATAATGTAAATGCACTACTTATTTTTTTTTCTCCACTAATATTCTCTCAAATAAAAAACTAATCTCTTTGAATTCAATTCTCTTACTAATATGAATTGTAGTGAAAACCATTCCTTATATTCAAATCCTAATCGCCAATCAAGTTATACACGTTCCTCTTGGCAAAGAGTGTGATGACCTGTAACTACTAGAAAAACCTGTTTTGTACGGGGGCCTTGGCAAACTGCATAGACCTATTCTACTGTTGCGATCCTCACTATCGCTTGTTTTCTAATCACATAATTATTCGTGCTTCATTTTTGTTAAGCATCCCCTTGAACATTTTTTCCACGAAACTACGAAAACTTCAAAACTACGAAAGTATTTCAAAACTACTAAAATAAAAATTGTAATTTTACAAAGGTGCTACTTCTAATTTTATGTCCCTCTGCTTAAACAAAATACAAACAACATGACATGATTTAACTGACAGTGGTTGAAAATGATACGTCGTCTGAACAGCGAGAATTTTTTTTCTGTCTAATAGCCCGGACCATCAAATGTGACAAGACACATCCAAACTGCTGTAGCAAAGTGAATGGAAAAAATGTTCAAGGGGATGCTTAACAAAAATGAAGCACGAATAATTATGTGATTAGAAAACAAGCGATAGTGAGGATCGCAACAGCCAAAGCAAAAGACATGGAACAAACGAGAGCGCCGAGAATCATATTGAATTGCAAACAAAAATTTTGCATAGCGATCTTTTGTTAGAAGCTGGAAAAGACGTTTTTTTTTGTATCTATGACGTTTTACGAAATTATACAAGATGATGAATGAACACGAACTACTAAAATAAAAGGCATGGAAAAAATATATGGGGTAATGATGAATGAAAATGAACAATAAAGTCTATAGTTTGAAAGATAAACGACAACGATGATCACGTTGAATCGTAAACAAAGTTTGCGGCTAGAAGAGAAGAAACAGCGAGAATTAGAACAAATACTAGTAGAATACAAATCCTATAAAATGTATGACGCTGTGAAGGATTAACAGGAAGAAGGAATTGAATTCACGCCTAAATTTATTAGTTCAACGAAGATTATGCTAATACATAACTGGAAAATCAAATATATACAAACCTGCCGCGTGCCCAGTACCGGGGCCCGGTCGAATCCCAGGATTTTGCCAATATGAATATACATTGTGTGTCTTGATTTAGTTCAACATTCCCCTAAGGTTTCAACTTAGCACCCTTAGCTGTTCCTCAGGTCTTGCACATATGCACTATTTAATGGGCAGTTGCACAAACTGCTGTTCCTGAGATATTGCGCAGGTGCCTTTTTGACAATCTTGATTCAGATAGTGATTTTTAATTTAGTTCAGCATCCTCATCGATATCTCTCTCTTGAAAGTTTCGACTTTATACACTTAACTGTCACGGAGATATTGCTTATACGCTCTTTCGACAACCTGGATGCACATACTATCTTTTGCTCTAGTTAAAAAAAAACTCAATATTCCCTGATAGTTCCCACTTTATACCTTCAGCTGCTCCTAAGATATTGCCCATACGTCCTTTTGACAACTTGGACAAACATAGTGTCTTTTTATTCAGTCCAACATCTCTCCTAATATTCCTTGGAAGTTTCAAACTAACATCCTAAGCGATTCCTCAGATACTGGAGATGCGTTTATTTGGCAATCTGGATACACATAGAGTATTTTGATTTAGTTGAACATCCCCCTCAACACTCCCTGAAAATTTGAATTTCATAACCTCAGCTGTTCTTGACATATCACAGAGAATCCCTTTTGAGAACCTGGATCCACATGCTTTCTTATGATTAAGAGTAGTATCCTATGTGTAGGTTTGACGCGTACAACGACGTGTATATAGTAAAAAACCTAGAGAACATGTTACATTCGGGGCAAAACTTGTATAAGATACTGGGCGAACAGCATCTAAAGTGAGGCGAAAAACGACGAATTAGTCGTTTTTCGCCCCTGAATTAGTGAAAAACCCCTGGATTAGTGAAATCGTGTAAATGTTCTAAATTTTAAGCCTGCCTTAATAACCTGTAGTATGTAACTTATAGATAGATAGATAAATGGATAGGTTTATTTTCCATATATCAGTAAAATAATTACATAACAATCTACAAATCCCAACAAAGGCTCCACGGCCTGTAGGAGGGGGATTATGAAAATATCAAATAAACATTAAACATTTAAACGCTTAAGATTTAAACAATATAGACATAACATTAATATTTAAACATAAGCATTTGAACTTTTAACATGTGAAACATTTGCTTCATAAAAAAAACAAAAAAAAAACAAGGATGGCTCACTAAATAAACTTTATCAAACTACGCTGAATCACAAAATCTAAAAAAAAAAAAAATGAATAAACTATTGGCAGCAGGAACAAGTAAAGAAAATTAATAACATGAAAACAAATATTTTTTTACTAGTGTTTTGAAGGTGCCAAACGAGTGGCATTCTCGAGCCGAATCGGGAAGGGTGCTCCATGTCAAATGACACTTAACAAGAGGATTAAAATCGGATCTTATTGTTGGTGTATGGGGAATTTGGATATTTAGAGAACTACGGAGTTGATAATTTGACCGATCAGATACAAAAGAAGACGTAAACCTAAGGCACCTAGGCATATCACCATGGAGCTGAAGAAAAGCGAAAGACGCACAGGAAAGAATATAAAGTTTTTTAATATCAAGTAACAGTTTAGTTGCCGAACGATTTACATCCTGGATAAGATTTATAGCTTTATCATAAATATTCAAAAGTGGTTTGAGAAAAGAAGGGAAAGTAGACATCCATATGACTGAACAATAGGAAACATAAGAATGAATTAAACTATGAAATAGGATTCTTAGAATTGGTCCTGGAAAGATATGCTTTAGTTTTCTTAGAATACCGAGGTTTCTGCATACCTTCATTTTAATCAAATCAATATGGTGTTTGAAAGATATATTTTCATCTAGGAGGATACCTAGGAAACGGACATGGCCATCCATTGGTCTACTAATAAAGCCTTTGGATATATGAATTTCAGATAATTGAGGGCAAGCCTGGGATATACGAGAAAAAAAAAATAAAAATCTAGTTTTAGAAACATTTAAGGCAAGAGAGTTATCATCAAACCAAAAAAAAGGTCCACTAGCTTTGTACGAACCTCATCCTCTGTTCTCCCAGAAGTTATAAGGGTGGTATCATCGGCAAAAGTAACAAGAGACTCCGAGGTATACAAACTATAATTATGGGTAAGGGAGACTGTTGGATGACATAGACGACAGCAATAAAGAGGATTTTTATTTCTAACTGCGAAAATTAGGTCATTTATATAAATTAAAAACAGTACCGGCCCTAAAATTGACCCTTGAGGGACCCCCTTGTCAACACTTGATGGTGAGCGAAAAAATGGATCAACAGAAATTATTCTACCAGACAAAAAAGACTTGAACCAATAAAACTTATAACCTCTTACGCCAAAATGAGAAAGTTTAAGTAGAAGAACGCTGTGGGTTAAAGAATCAAAGGCTTTACGAACATCCAGAAACAAAGCAGCAGGAATCAAATGGGAGTCTATGGCAGAGTAAAGATAATTCAGTAAAACCGCACAAGCATGCTCAGTCGAATGATTTGCTCGAAAACCAAATTGAAAATCGTGAAAAAAATCTTTAGAAGTAAGAAAATGATTAAGACAAGAAAGCATCGCCTTCTCAAATATTTTGCAAAACACAGACAACAAAGAAATTGGCGGATAGTTGGCTGGATCATTTCGTGTCCCCACCTTATATAATATGATGACTCGAGCACGTTTGAGACTACTCGGGAAAATACCATGCTGAAAGGAGAGGTTAATAAGTTTTGTTAAGGGATAAATAATGGAAGGAAGTATGAACTTAATTACTTTAGTAGGAATGTTATCAGGGCCAGACGACGAACAATTTTTCAAATCCCATAACAATTTTAGCAATTTCTTTCTCCGTCGCTGGTTCCAAAAAAACATTGACTTCATACAAGGTGGCCCAAGATAAGACCTGAAGTTGAATCCTGAAGGAGAAGAACCAACAGCCGAAGCGGTCCTTTTACCAATATTCGCAAAATATGAAGTAAATGCATCTCGAACGTTCAGTTCATCTTCGATGATTTTGCCATCAATATCCAAAAAAGAAGGAGCTGATGGAGACTGAAAAGAGGGCCTAAGCACAGAATTTATAACCTGCCAAGTTTTTCGTATATCTTTACCACAATCTGAAAATCAATTAAAATAATACTGGGACTTGGCCTTTCGACAAACAGAATTATAAATATTCCTATAAATTTTAAATCACTGAAAGCAAATAGCTTTCATTGAAGGGCTAGCAGACTTAAAGCCCTCCAGAGATTATTTTTTCTCCTACAACTCCTAAGGAGACCAGGGGTCATCCAAGGATTTAGAGGAAAAGTATTCTTAGACTTACGATTAGAAGATGAAACAGAACAAATATCAAGAACAGCATCTTTAATAGACTCATAAAAAGTCCATCACAATCATCAACTCAAGGTTCAGGTAATATAATTGAGGATACAACAATATTCTCACCGTCAACGGAATTTCAAGACTATGCTCAAGTTATTGAGTTACTATCTATTGACATTGACTTTGAATGGCACATGGAATTTTGAAAGAGTGTTTTGGTGATCTCGATAACTTAGATGACTTGATCTATGCCACTGACATGGATGAGGACCCAGAAGGGAAAAATAGCTTTTTAAATGAATATTTTGGAGATACTCTAACCACTCTTTTAATGGATAACACACCGACTCAATCATGTACAGTTCAAGAACAAAATATTCCACTAAATAAATTCGACATGGCTAATCAACTAAGTCCCAATAAACTAGACGTTACACTCAGCGAGTTGGGCGATCTTCCTCAACGCCCAATCCCTTATATTGAGGTTGAAGGTGGACAGAGTGGTGCTAGTATTGAAACCTCACCAATTCTAATTACATTACCAGATTTTTATTTATCAAATCACTAAGCCTATTCATTTCATCACTAAGCCTATTCATTAATAAAGCACTTGACCTGAGACTTGTACCAGCTGCTATTTTGCTTGACATAAAAATAAGTTTTCGATAGTATGGATCATGGTATTCTACTAGGTAAACTAGAGCACATTGGAGCTAGAGGAGAGATTTTACGATGGTTCCGGTTTTACCTTAGTAGCCGACGTGTTTATATAGGAAACGATCCGCTGAATGACACCGTTGTCAACTTCGATGTGCCACAAGGCTCAATTTCGGGCCCACTGTTATTCCTGATTCATGTGAATGACCTAACTCGTGTTCTGAACCCTAACTCCAGAACTTCACGGTACTGAAATTATGTTGCGACTAGAAATTTCGAGCAACGATAAAAAAATGGATGAACTTGTGGCATTCGCGGATGACACTACAATGGCTTCCTTTGACACTGAGATGTCAGCGCTCCAGAATAAACTTGAGGTCATCCTAGAAGAAACCTACATTTGCATGGATGACAAACGATTTGTAATAAATGTTGACAAATCTTGCGTTCTCTACTTCTCAAGAATTGGAACACTTCACCCGGAAGTATTGGGAATAACGACTTCTTGAGGAACAATCAGACGACCAAAAATGGCTATGCCAGGTACCTAGGTGTTCTCCTTGACGAAAACTTATCCTTTGTACATCACATCCAAACTGTGGAGCTGAAGCTCTCCAGTAATCTTGTGATTATCAGGAAACTGAAACACACATTCCCTCAAAAAACCCTTCGTCTACTTTATAATGGACTTATCAAGCCTCATCTGCAGTATTGTTTGTCAATTTGGCAGTCAATATTTACTTCCCACCTGAATAAGCTTGATTCAATCCAAAAACGTACCCTGAAAATTATCGGAAATATGGAGGATTTTCTTTCCTGTGAATCACTTTATCATTTATCACTCTCAGCTATCGTTTTCAAATTTTTGTTCGGAATACTTCCATGGGCATTCCACAGTCTATTCCAGTTCGTATTGGGACAACATCCTAAGAACACGAGATCTGCCTCAAACCTTTTGGTGAGACGAACACCTACAGTACGGTTGGGTTTGTCACCGGATGTGGCGTGCGTCAAAGTTTGGAACGTGTTTCCACAAGAGCTGAGATGTAGGAGCTCCTTTGGTCTTTTTAAAATGATTTGAAGAACTATCTTATTGAAATCCAAAAATAGAGTTAATTAATAGTTGCGATTGTTTTTAAAATTTTATTAAAATTATATCGTTTTTTTTTTTGCTTTTTATTTATTTATTATTAGTTTGTAAGTTTAAAGTAGCTGTGATTTTGGGTAGGATGGGGGAATCTCTTAGATAATGGATTGTATGGATGAGGGATGTGGTTGTGTTGAAGAGGAAAGTGAGAGTCGTAAAGCGTTATTAGGAGGAATCATTATTTTTTAAGGGACTAAAAGTGCATTTTATGCAATGAGATGTTTATTGATGTTTATTTATTTCTATTTGTTTTAATAAAAATTAAATTAAAAAAATATATACAGATAAGGGAGTGGCGTGATAGGGACAGTCTAAAAGTGTCAATAGCATAAAAATCGTTTTATTTAAATGAAAATGCGGGTGAGGTTTATTCAAAGTATGTACATACTGAGACGCTACCAAAAAGTCTGCATTTGCAAAATTATGAAGATATATCTATGGAGTGGGTCATTAGTATAGTGGCTAAATTAGATACTTATAATCTATTTTGGGGGGTAGTGGGGCAGTGATTTTCTTTATAGATAATTTACATTTAAAGGTATGCCTGTTTAAAAAATTTTTTATTTTAAGAGGTGGGGGAGCGGGGCCAAGGGCCTTAGTTTTAAAATATAATTCAGATTTGGAAGGATGTCAAGGTATCCAACGAATCTTTTTCAACACAAGGCTAAAGTGTTTCAAATATGCTTTTCCTATCGTCGACTTCTGACCCCTGCAAGATAATGCTTCTAACACAAACTTGGACAAATGGGTACATAACGGGGTTGGGGAGGGGTAAAGGTTTCTTAAAATAGAGTTCAATTGTTTAAATGGTCAGTATTCTTTAACACTCAAAGGGATACGTAATTTTGAGGAGGCTAATGAGCAATTAAAGACTGGTGTTACTGTGTTATAATATGAAACAAAATTTGAGGAGGTTGATCACAGTGATAAAAAGGGGTTTATATTTCCAGTGAGGGCTCCGTCCATTGAATCACTGAAGTATGTGGTATGGCTTCTATACACGCCTCCTACAGAGACTTATTCATTTGAACATTTTAATCCAATTATAGACATTAGTAGGGTTCTGGGGGAAGGGAAAAACGTGGAGTACGCTACTATAGTCCGGCTTGTATTTTCATATTTTGGACTTATTTAAAACTAAAACATCAAATGAGACACTGTAAACGTCATGGGTACCAGTCTGTGGAATCATTTAACGGTTACGAGGTAATCTTACTTTTTAGAGATTTCCAGAATTCACTCTTACAGAGCAACAAGATCTGTTAGACTGCGAAGCCAAAATCACAGATGTGTACGATTTATCAAATCCAAATCGTGTTAAGAAACATGAAGCCATAGCAGTCTCTTATGCCACGGCCCAAAGAGATTCTGGTAATACTATGCAAGTAGTAGATGTAGTTGAAACATTGGGTGGGACAGATTGTATGTGCACATCCTTGACAAAACTTATTATAACAGCAAATAAGGCACTCAAGCGTTTGCGTCATACACATTATCTAATGACTCTATCACCAGAGGACAGGTTGGCCGTTAAAAATCGGAAAATATGTTAGGTTTGTAAGGGAGAATTTGATAAGGGTAAAGGGGAAGGGTGCAAAGGGAAAGGGGGCAAGAGGAAGGTACTCGACCATGATCATTTCTGGCAGGAAATTTCATCGGGAGGGAGAAATTTTTGGGGGGTGGCCTATCGATCATGTAATGTAAACGTTAGTGAGCAATATTTTATAACTATTTTTATACACAATTCCAATTATGATAAGTTCATTTTCCCGCCGTTGGCGCGTACGCAGAAGGGGGAAGTTGTAGATGACGCATGGGTAGACGGTTCTTTTTCCTATAATATCATACCCAAATCATCTGAGAAGTTGCTGCTCTTCGAATTCAAATGGAAAACAGTAGATAATGGTCGTACTTGCCTGAACAAAATCCTATTTTAAGGCTCCTTTAGTTTTTTCCCCAAATCCCTAATCCAATTGATTTAGGTACAGAAAAGCGGCAATTTTAAATAGTTTCCTCCTCCTTAAACATCGCTTTCCAGATAATGAAATGTATGATTTATTAACGTGTAAGTTCATATATGCCTATGACTACTATAACTCAACCTAGAGGCTAGGTGATGTGTCACTGCCTTCTATCGAAGCATTTTATTATTCACTTCATTATCTTCAATGTACCACTGCCGACTATGAATTGCCAAGAGGGTTTGCGCAGAGGGTGGATGTAAAAATGGGTGGAATTTTTGCAAAATGGACTTGGCAAGCGATATAATGACGTCATTGGATACTGTATGTAAGAACGGATAAAATCTATGGGGAATTTGGGTTGGGTTTGGGTTGTTATTTTTCAACTCCTCGTCTGGTGATGGATTTAATTCTAAAAGCCATCAAAGAATAAATAGATCTGATCACCGACGTGGATCAGCATCTATTTGTATAAAGATCAATGAGGGGTGTGTATGTTTTCCACGGGGCCCGTATCTTGAAAACTAATCTGACTGGACAAAATAGCACCAGTAAAAAGTCTGATGCAGTTTTTTGGATATGAATTCCCTTTATCCGTCGGCAATATTTTACTACTGTTTGCCATGTGGTAGTTCCAAATGGCTTAACAATCCTTGTGCTTCAAATTTCCCCAATATTGCCTCCGTTGAGGAGAATGGGCCGCAAGGATGGCTTTTTGAAATTGATGGTTAAATACCGGTGGAACTTCATGACTCGGTAAAGGATTTTGTTTTCTCTTACATAAATAGACCGGTGACCAAGGACTCTTTGAGTCCATACAATTTATTTTTGGTAAAGGATAGGGGTATGCACTGGACACCTTCAAAGTAAAAACTTATTGCCGACCTTAATCCAAAACACAATATCGTTATTCATCATGTACCATTGCGGTGGATAGTATGCAATGGTTTCAAGGTCACAAAAATATATAGAGCCCGCTAATTTTACCATAAGCCATACATGAAAATGTTTATTGATACTTTTGTCAGTAAACGTTCATAAGCGAAAACGAAGGTTGAAAAAGAAATCTATAAGCAAATTTTAAAATCTGCCTTCGATAACTTAAGCTAAGTACATTTGTGATAATGCTAGGTGGGTGTGGGGTGGTGGGAATATTTTTTGTTGTTGACCAAAATTTGTGTGCATTTGTAAGGTAGAGGTATATTTCAATGTTTTTCATAATTTAAAAAATTTGCACCCACCGCAACGGGTCCACTTTTAGCCCGGCCACCTCCTGGGGGTGGAGGGATCCCCACCCCACATATAAAATGTATTGTGTATTTATTATTGTTGCAAATAAAATGAAAAAAAGAAGTGTTTTAAGCTGCTGTGCTATTATGTTGATTAAATTTGTCGGATATATATATTGTTAATAAAAGTATTTTTTTCTGATAATTAAAATTCTGTTGATTAATTGTAAAATTTGTCTGTTCAAAATAAAAGAAAATATGATTCTAAATTGGTGTTGTTGTAGTTTTTGAAGGGCGCAGTAGTAGTAAGAATGTGATAGGGAAATTATTTATTCACCGTACAACTATAGTTTACCTTTAGTTGTAGGTGAGCTGTTGAAGCCAAAACAATATATATCAATTTAAAACACTATTCAGATCGTTTCTGTGTGGTCCATCTGTGTCGTGCAAAGCAACACTCTTAATTAAAATAATTAAACATTGTGGTAAAATATTAACGGAAAAGACGAAAAAAACTACTATTGCTATAGTGTTTGGCAAGAGTCATATGATAAAATAAAAGCTATTTCTACATCTCTGCAGGTACAATTCATACGGGGACTTCATGTTTTCAGTATTATTGAACAAAAGTCTTGGCTTATTATTGATGATTTAGCTGAATCCATTGAACAGTGGTCTCAGGAAATGCTACAATTGTTTACTGTTTGCTCACATCATGAATAGATTTCCGTAACTCTAGTTCTACACAATCTCTTTCATCAGAGCAAATGTATGAGGGCACTTACTTTGAAGACTTTCAGTCTTCAACCAAAGTTCAGCCTGTTAGCACCTATTTGGTTTATGCCTTTCCGAATTAAACTCAGTTAATTCAGTGACAAAGCTGATTAGCTGTGACCTAACTTCCGGATTTTGTCACCAGCCATCAGGTAAATTGAACTTTTTAACCCTTTATATTAATCAACCAAATGATTAAAGGACAACCAAAGGACTTTAAGAAAGTGTCCTGAGCGTAGATTAAGGGCAACAATCAATTGCCTGGTATGTAGTACTTGCAACTCTTCCGTTCATAAGCAATGTGCGGGGATAGAATTTCCCCAGTGGAATAAGAACTGGTTATGTTTAGGTTGTTCCTTGAAGCAAAACATCACCAAAAATGAAGAATATACCACCCCTAATTCTTCGAAAGCTAATGATACCCCACGAGGCCGATTGTCAGGAATAAATTCTACCTTAAAAGAAATTTTAGAGGATATCAGGTCGCCCCCCTTTGCCCCGCCTTGCCAAAGGGATGGTAAAGCTTTAATTGCAGCCCAAAGCAAGTGTCAGCCTACTCTCCTACCGTTTTTAACCAGTGTTGCCAGACTGACTTTCTGCTAGGAACTAAAGATGCCAGTACCCAGACTGGTTTTGAATCTAATTGTGAGCCTTCTAATGATGCCTCCTGCCAGACTGAAAATTTTCCTTGCTGCAATTGTGATTCCAGCCCCCTATATGGCCCTTCTCACCCCTCCCTCTTAGTGCTGAAAAAAAACTCGAGTTCATTACCAACGAAATTTCTGCTTTCATTGATCTTAGGGGACATATAATTAAGAACACAATTAAGTATGTGAATAAAAATCAACAAATCGCTAATTTGAAACCAACTGCAGTTCAATTCAGAAGCGAAAACTCTAAACACATGAATATTAATGAAAAAAGTGTTAATTCAAATCTGAATTTAATCAGTGACCTAGTTCCATAGGTCAGTGACAACTTAAATGAGAACTCAATCAATATTCTAGATCCAGAGATCAGTGACAATTTAAGTGTAAACTCAGCTAATATTCCAGACCCAGGGGTCAGTGACAAACTCGAGTATTATTAGTAAATCGGTTCCTGAAGTCAAATCAGGGAGGAATTCTATTGCCTGCCGATTTCACTTGGCCAACAAGTGTATAAGAAAGAGTGATTGTACCTTTGTTCGCCCATGTATGTCTTTTTAAACTACTGGTAGCTGTAACGACAATTATTGCCCCATTCCAAACCTGCCATAAATTTCAAAGTGGTCTATGTTATGAAACTAAGTGCGTGTTATTACATTTGAAAAACAGGGATTAATGTGCTATAGCCAGGTGCAGTAAAACTTTTAATATGAAAATAGTTACAAGTTCTCAATCAACCCTCAAGCGGAGCCCCCTTTATTCAATTAGTAAAATTAGCTCATCTGCGCATACTCTTCGTTTTTTATGCCAAATCCACCCTGATCACTCAAAAATCTTCCACCTTTACCATCCAGAAAAAAAATCCATATTCTCAGCGAAATCCCTTCCCCCTCAACCTTCTAGTTAATCCTTCCCAAGTTGATAGCCCCTCCCAAGCCCTGAAAATACCACCGTCTTATTTCCCTCCCAAATATTATCAGACAAGAGTAACCCAGGTTTAAAAGATGTGGCTCCTTTCTCCCAAACCCTCCTTGCTCCAACTCACCGAGAAGTTCCTACTTCTTCATATCAAAATATCCTATCACCAGCCTCAAGAGCCGTTTTCCCTACCCCCAAACTTATAAATAGTGCTAAAAAATCATCCCTTAACTCCAAGCCCCAAACGGAAAGAACATCTTGGTATGCTAATCGGTTCAAGTTATCTGAGTTCCTACTTACCAGTGCCGAGAGTCTAAACTTCGAAAAACTAACTAAACTCGAGGCTATAACTGAAATTCAGAATATTGACGTCATAGCTGTAACAGAGGTTCAGGCACAAAACCCTGAATTCCTTATAATAAAAAATTACTCCTAGTTCCTTAAGCTTCGTCCTTCTGACCACCCTCTCGGTAAAAAAGGGGGAGGTATTTTATTCTTTGCTCAAAATAAACTTCAGCCGAAACTCATTTCCACTCCTAACCTCTCCGATTATGATAAATTCCTCTGGCTTAGTCTAAAACCAAAGGTTCTTCCCCGTCCTTTTAATATAATAGTAGCAGCAGTTTTTTCTTATTCCCCAAACCAAAATATCGACCAAAAACGTAAATTTTTATAGTAATTCCAGACAGGTGCTGACTTTGTTTTTTCCAAGTATCCAAATGGTGGTATTTTTTTTTTACTAGTTGATGCAAATGACCTCAAGATGGACTCTATTTGTACTTGTCTTAATATTAAACAATTAGTTAAATTTCGACAACAAGAGGAAACACGTTCTTGATGTCATTTGTTCTAACATGAACAAGTTTTACAGTCCTCCCCTAGCACTGCCTCCATTAGGTGGTAGCTACCATTACTGTCTCATTTTATCCCCTTCCTTGCCTTTACTATACTCGTTCGAACCCGAACGCGGATCTTACTGTCCCTTCAGTAATTTGGATCTTTTTTCATTAGGCTCATGGTTGTCAAAGGAATGTTGGCCCGACATTATTGATCTGAATAATCTTGATGACAAAATCCTTACTTTCCACAAAAAACTGAATGACAATTATATGGCTCATTTTCCCGAAAAAAAGTTTAGAAAATGCTCTAATGATAAACCCTATACAAATGATTTTATTAAAATCTTAATCCGGAAAAAATGAATTTATTCAAAAGAGGTAAACTAGCGGAAGCAAATAATTTAAGAAAATATTAAAAACAAAAAATTAGAAAATCTACCAGAACTTATTATAAAAATAAAGTTAAAGACATATTCCAGGATAAACCCAAAAATTGGAATTCGCAGATCAAAATACTTGCCGACAAGAGACCAGAACCACTTAACTTTAATTTACATGAGCCTCCAAAGACAACAGCAAATAATTTGAACGAGTTCCTTGATTCAATTGTCCAAAGCCTCCCTCCCCTATCCTTTGTAGCTCCTAGTGTTGCAACCCCCTTTAATTTCCCTAACATTTCCCCATTTGACGTGGTAAAAAAATTGAAAAATTAAAAAAAAACAAGCACTTGCCCACTGGATATTCCTGTCCTAATTATTAAAGCCTTTAGTGATCACCTCTCAAAGCTGCTTTCTATTCTTTTCAATCAATGCACTCAATCTGGACTGTTCCCTTCCCTTTGGAAACAAGGTTTCATAGCTCCAATAAAAAAGAAAAACGGCAAGCCTGGCTTTGACTGCATGTGTCATTTCTTTCTGACTTTTATCTTTTCAAAAGTATATGAAAACTTTCTTGCGGACAGGCTCATTGATCAAGTCCATCCCCTCGTTGATCTTAGGCAGTTCGAAAAACTCAAATCTACATCCACCTCACATTACCCTATCCACTTCGTTAACTCCATGGGGAGACTACTTGAGAGACCAAACACCTGGCTAAACCTAATTTCTGTTGACCTACAAAAGGCTTTCGACCTGTATAACCATAATATCTTGGTAAAAAACTTATCGAAGAATTTCAGGTCGAGACATTTTCAGTAAAGCTCGTTGCCTAATTTCTTTCTAATATATCACTGGCAGTCAAATATCAAGATTGCTATCCCAGCCACCTTCGTATTCACAATGGCATTCCCCAAGGTACTATTCTTGGCCCCCTCCTGTTTTCCGTCATCATCAAAAGCCTTTCAATGGATTTCCCTGACAGGTGGTAATTTGTCGACGACCTAACAGTTGTAGAGACATGTTATAAAAATATTTATAGCAATCCAATGGGTATCCTCCATGACATTGCAGGCGAGGCTTCTTCTCTTGATATGACGGTTAATCCTTGTAAATCCGTCATAGTATCTGTCACTTTCATGAAGTTCCCTCTTCTTTTCCTTCATCCTATTCTTCCTGAGATTTCAGCTGCTTCCTTTAAACTTCTAGGTGTTATCATACCTTCTGATTTGAAGTGGGACACCCATGTAAATAACATCCTCCGTCAGTTACTAAAGGTATATATTTCTGTTGTACGTCCTTTGTTCGAGTACGCTTGTCCTGTCTTGCATCCGGGCCTTTCAATTGATGCAGCCAAAAAAAAATCAAAAATATTCGAAAAAAAGCCATAAGGATTATTTATAAAGAAGGCAAGGTTCCATATTCCTACCTAATTGAAACTTCAAAACTTAATACCCTCGAGTCCAGAAGAAAAAAAATTACGCCTCTGTCTTGGGAAGTCAGCACAAATAAACCCCCGTACTGAAAACCTCTTTCCTAGCCACCACTCACCCATAAGAAATCGCCACCCCTGTATAGTGTCCCATTCCATCCCCATCCTTTCTCCCATACCCTTTCTACCTTACGTTATAAAAAAAAACTTTTATTCCCTTTTTTACAAAAACAACCAACCAAAATCACAACCCGTAAGTTTGCCAAAAAATTAAACTGTTTTGTATATATTATTTTTTATTTTGGAATATTTGGTTATTTTGTTTGTTACCCTTTTTATCTTTTTATATTATAACTTATAATTTTTTTATAATTATGACCTATATTTAAGAATTTTGTATTTTCAGACTGTTACCTGTTGTGTTTCGTTACAGTGGGAAATATGTAGGGGGGGGGAGGTAGTTGCCATCCAATGTCTTGACTCTAAAAAACTGGAATAGGACGGTGAGTTTCTGATACACTGAGACCCTATCGAAGTTTTACGGACATCCCTTCCAAACGAGTTATGTATTATAACAGGACAAGATTGGAGACGCCTGCCCTCGGGCTCTGGGGGGCTGAGGTAGCCCTAGAGTTTTCGTTATACTACCATTGGAATATTTTTAAATAAATGGCTATCTCAAAGTTTCTTATAAGATGGGTTTGAGGAAAAATGCGTGGAGTGAAGGAGCGTGGGGGGCTTGATACCCTCCGATATCTTCTGACGTTAAAAAGTGAACTAGAACTTTCAATTTCCAATCAAATGAGTCCTCTGAATTTTATAAGAGTATTACCTCTTTAAGACCTATATATGCACCCAGGGTATAACTTATAACCATTGCCCTGAAGACTGTGGGGGAAGTGTCATGCTCAAAGATATAATTTCCAGATCTTTCAACTACGTTGAACAAAATGGCTATCTCAAAATTTTGATCGGATGTGTTTGGGGAAATGGTGGGTGTGGAAGGGGGTGTTATTTGCCTTCCAATCACTTTTGACTATTAAGAAAGGCACTAGCCATTTAAATTTCCAATCGAATGAGCCCTTTTAGAAGTTTCTACGACAATGCTTTCTATAAAAAAAAACTTATATTCCCACAGGGCATAACTTACAACCTTTGCCCTGAGGGCTGTGGGGGGGGGGTTCATCCTAAAAGATCTAATTCCTTGAATTTTCAACTACGTTGAACAAAATGCCTATCTTAAAATTTTATTGGATGTATTTGGGGAAAAGGTCGGCGTGGAAGGGTATGTTAGTTGACTTCCAATCAGTTTTGACCCTTGAAAAGGGCACTAGAACTCTCGATTTTCAATTCAATGGGCCCCCTTTGAAGTTTATACGACGACCCCTTCTATATGAAGTGCCTTTGGGAAAAAATAATAAATAAATAATGAAACATTGGAGCCGTATGGCCTTTACTATAGGCAACGCTATAGTGTTGCCTCTGATTTAGTTTATGAAAAGTATCCGTTGAGCTGGACTAGCAAGAAAAGCATCGAGACGTGCTTAAAATCGAAGAAAAAAGCAATCGAAGCGAAGCGCAGATCGTCCCCAAGGTCGACTGACAGGTATCCATTCCAGCGAGACGGCGTGTCGTTTGCAAAAGTTGTATATCTCAATAAGAAAACAAAGAAGACAAACGATCCCTTCATATGAATTAAAGACTTCGAAGATACTGTGTAAGCAGTTTGCGAGAAACGATGAGTCAGCTGGGGGAAACACAACACGAACTATCATAAAACATTTTATCTGAGTTTCACGAGTTTAAAGAATGTTTCCAAAAAACATGCAAGTACTCTTCCTGAAAGCAAAGACTTAGGAAAAGGGTGGCCTCGAAAGGATGAGCAAAGTGACGCATTTGAAGAACTGCAGCATTCTCCAAGGCAAATGATTATGAACTGTTGGCGATCAACAACATGGTTGATAAAATGAGTAAATTTCTAGGGGAAAAGCACAGGAAAAGAGTGATCAACAAAAAGTGTGGGAATTGACTCATATTCTCTGGTATTTGCTCAAAGAAGAATATCATGACGTTAAATTGTAGAATCCATGCTTGAAGAATTGTGCTTTGAAGATGAGGAGATTAACATCAACGGAAGGAAATATGAGGGTTTCAAGACAGAAAATCGCTTACTTAAGGGCAATATCAAAGACGTAACATAGAGTACCGAATTGTATCATGACTTTAAAGAGACACTAAATGTAAAATATGCAGTTGTTTTTTTCCCCTCAGTTTCTTTACTTATTTCTTAATTTTCTATACGTTGGCTTAGAAAATAAAAACAGTAAAAAGAAAACAGACCCGACGCATCAATGTATCCTGCGAGCAACAACTAGGCCAAGGTCTACTTGAATCACTCTGAAGCTTGCACTTTCTATCTGTGCCAATCACCATTTGAACAAAAAAGACCGGGTCGACTGGCAAACAAAAACCTTTGCGAGAAGGGTTCCGGTTGCTAGTTTGCTGGATCTCAGGAAGTTCATTGAGGTTGGAAATGAAGACCATATTGAGTACGCTGCTGACACCGTTTATCATAACTTTTGTGCTTTGGACAGCTAACAAACATTCCATGGCCTCTATACCACAGCAGTATCACCGCCATAATCCAACTTAGCGAAGAGAAACGAAGATGCAAATCAAAGAGAATCATCAAAGAGAGGCCAGCAGTACGAGGATCAGTTACTTGTGACAAACTAAAATGCCACTAACATTTCACTTTGGGCCTTTATTTTTCCAAGAGGAAGTATCAAACACTATTGCAGGCTATGCATGGAAAAAATCATGAATTTTTTTTTTTAATTTCTTTAGCTGGCAAGATGCCAAGAATTCTGTTTACTCTCTCAAAGAATCAGAAGACTATCCTGTTGAATCCATTTTCTTCATTTTTATGATGGATATAAACCCATGTGATCTTTCATGCATGCACAAAACCTTGTGGTTTGTAGTTGGGCAGTGTAACGAACTGAACTTAAAACCAAATTTTACGTTCGACTTGGTTTTGTGCCTGAAAGCCTTTAAGTTAATCGAGCTGAAGCCTTTATGAAACTTTGCTCTGAAGCTCGGTCCAGTCTACAGGGCTTTGAACTTAATAGCTGCCTTAGGAAACCCAAAGCAGGAATCGGGACTGAAAGTAATAAGGGAAGCGATTAATGGTTTAAACCCTATTACCATAATCTTAAGTGGAAAGATGCATTCAAGGGGTTTACGTTGACAGCTTCTTATTTCTTCGGTAGTGCATACTCTCCTTGTCACGGACTTGTTGAGTGTAGATGCGAAAGACCTATATGGACAGCGTGAGCTCAAGAATTATTGCCTTGAAGAGCTGGTTACCATGTCTAATGGTCTTCCTGGTAAAGTTATGACTCTAGATGAAGTTAGGAGTGAATAGTTAATTTCTTATCTGGAAAAATCTTGAAGACCACTTCTCTAGTACTTCAAAATAATGGCTAATAAACCAGGTCTGGTACTTGATAGTTGCTAATCGTAGGAAGTACAGGGGATACTGCCTTACTTTACAGCTACGAACCATTATCACTACGTGAATGTTAGGTGAATGTACTTGCAGTCTATAAAAAGGCTGTAGTATACATCTTCTACGACATCTTTCAAGAAGATTTTCACCGTATCAAATGGTCGTACAGATATTGGGCTGGGCTTTCGCCTGACGTAGTACTAGAATTGGTTTTCGGTGAAGGTGCTGAAAGTCAGGGGAGGATTGGCAAGGCATCGGATAGGAGGTAATTGGTAAGTTGACCAGCAGGTATGTGAATACCTGCTTGTTCGAATGGAAGGAAGCAACAGTACTAGTGAGTTCAAAGGCTGCAATCAAAATAGATGACGAAAAGATTGCAGCGAATCCAGCGTTGATATTTCGGTTTCTTTTTTTTATTGCAAGAAATCAGAGAACCCACTTCAAGAAATATTGAAGCACGAGTTATGCTCACCACCTCCATCTCTGTTCGACCCAACCGGCGTCTTGTGATGACCAGATAATTAGTGCTTAGCTGAAGAGCTGTGGAAGATGACTTACGACGAACAGTGCTCAAGTGATGTTGGCCAGTTTTTAGATGCCAACTACGTATATACGGCAGGTCTCTACTCAGCAAACTCCTTGGAATAAGAATGTATCATATGATAGAATTTGCAAAAATTAAGTGCCTTACGTAAAGTGACCCTACAGCAAGGTAACAATTGCTTTCAATGGGAATTCACCTGGTCCAAGTACAAAATAATCTGCTCACCGCCGAAGATTGAATTCAAGTTTGTGCACTTGCGTCCAATTTATAAGGCGGTGATTTTCAACCAGATGAAAAAGAATTTCTTGACCAACTCTTCCCGTAGGCAATACATTCTCTTCACGATCACCATTGATGGCTGGGGAAATAAGCGAAAGAATTTATAAAGCAGTGGGGTGAGGGGGACACTAGCCTTTAGGTACTACCTCGATTCCATGCAAAACCCGAAAACACGAGAAGTCCCAAGCGAGGAAATCCCCAAATCCGGAGAAGAGGCAATGTTGAAAGTTCACATGTGCCACCGCAAGTTTTAAGAAAAGGTAACTTTCTTTGAAGTCTTCAAAAAACCTAAAAACCTACGTACAAATTCAGATGTATGCAAATTTCGTTAATTAACACTTTACTAATAAGTGCAGCAGTGGAAGGATCTAGATTCTTCACTAAGCCCTTGTTTGCACAGCTTGAGTCTTGAAGGCGGAATCTATGTCCCTGGTCACAGTGAAATTCATTTTGCCCATAAATGTTGTTGGGTCTGCAAGGAGTACAGAAAGACAAGCTGCACAAACTTAGCAACAGTTAATGAGAGCTAAGAAGAAGATGATCAAGTCTCAACAAACTTTTTCTACGCCAATTTTTTTGTTTAACTTTATGGCAGGAATACATTTAACTCTATAGTTTTACTTTATGCCTTATTACTTGTAATATATCCTGTCTTGTATTCGTGTATTTAACGATTCGACGTTCAGTAAGTACCAGATCAGCATAGACGAGGAAGTTCCGACACGCTATAGTTTCCGCCTCCTTTATTCCGTTCTATCCCAAAAAGCTTAGACGGTACGGAATAGCTAGCCCCTTAAAAATAATCTGGAAAGCAAAAATGATGTCATATTCTTTTCCTATGTGGGTTTTTTCCCTAGAATATGAGCTTTCAGCTTCATCTGTAGTTAGCAATTTGGAAATTGAATTTTTCATCTACCTTTCAACCTCAAATTTGGCAAATTTCTGAAAGGTATTGGTCAGTAAACTATCTCTTCGTAATCAGCAATTTTATAGGTCTTGATAGTGAAAGAAGCCTTTGTATTTCTATTTGTTTCAGGTCAAACCGTCAGTCAGTGAGAGAACACTAAGGTAGACATATTTTTTTACAGCAGTCGGCTTGAATCTTATTTGTATACGAGTCTTTGGCTAAAGATACGTGCAAATACTGACTTTCAGGGGGTTATAGCCCTTCTCAGACTTTTGCAAGAAGATGCATCAGACCCAATTTGAATTTATTTGGTAAAGACAAGGGAACCACGGGGAAAAGGGGGTGGATTTTCAGAGACGTAAACCACTTCGGAAGTAAACCTATCTTCCGCCCAAAAGTGCCTCGAGTCTCATGAAATTGGCTAGTCATACACCTAAAGCCGAGGAGACTTTACTTAAGATGTTTTAAATCAGCGACATTAATGGTCAAGACGCTAGAAGGCTACAGAGTCTCATAGCTGTGGATTTTTTTTTTCATCACGAAAAGTATTTGAAGAGTCTATCAGGCCAAGATTCATTTCTATAAGGAAGAGTGTTAGCAAGAACCTTAAAGCATCGTTAATATCTGCGGAAAGTGGGGTTAGATACACACAGTAAGAAACTAAAATTTGGTCTAATATATACATTTTAGAGTAAGAAAATTTTGTCAGAATTTTGTCAAAGTGACCTGTCAGAAATAGATAAAAGGTTTTAACTTGGATCCAAAGTAATGTCATCTGTGCTAATACATTTTTTGGCATTTCTGATAATTAATTAAAAAACACTTTTCGAAAAAGAAGTTTTGTAAAGAAAAGTAAAGACCCTACTCAACTTGAGATCGTAAGAAATAGAAACCTACAACAACTCAAACTCAAAACGACTAGAAATTAATACTAAAGAATAAATAAATCCCAAAACAAACCGAAATTATATAAACAATCATAGCAAAAAACATGCAACAGGTACTGATATGAATGGATAAATAAATCTTAAAACGAGTAAAGCTTAAATTAAATATGCAACTTGAGCTTAAAAAAAGCAAAAATATTTTGCTATTGAAGTATAAACAAAACCGAAAATGACCAGAAATTAAATAAACAACCACAGCAAACAAACATAGAGTAGGTACTAATATAAATGAATAAATAAATCTTAATACGAGTCAAACTTTAATTGAATCTGCAAATCAAGCTTGAAACGAACAAAAATCACTACAAACCAGTGTTTTGCCTCCTTCTCTCACTGTAAAAGTCTAAGACCTAATGAGTCATTGGGCTCTAGAAGTTCCTATATCTAATTATGCAGAGGGGATTTATGAAAATGAAAAGCTCATTTGCTTGGAAACTAAAAATTCTAGTTCACTTTTTAAGAGTCAAAAGAGATCAGAGGTCCACTAACCCCCCCCCCCCCCAAATGCCCTTTTCCCCCAAGCCCATCCGATAAAAATTTGAGATAGTCATTTTATTGAAAATAGTTCAAACATCAGATAACAAAAACTCCGGGGTCAACGCAACCCCCCAGAGCCCGGTGGCAAGGGTTTTAAGTTATTCCCCGGGATCATATAAGGTTTTTATGCAAGTGGTGGTCGCATAAACTTCAGAGGTAGCTCATTTACCTTTATAAGAGTCAAAAGCGATCGGAGGCATCTACCCCTCCCCCTTCCCTCCCCACACACCCTCTTTTCCTCAAATGCATCCGATCAATTTGAGCTAGCCATGTTCTTTGAAATAGTCCAGCGATCAGATAACAAAAATTTCGGGATCAATAATCCCCTCCCCAGAGCCCGGGGGAACTCAGGGTTTTAAGTTGTGCCCTGGGGGCATGTAAAGTTTTTATAGAACAGGTGGTCGTATAAACTTTGGAGGAGACTCAAATGACAATAAATTCAAATTGCTAGTTCCCTTTTTAAGAGTTAAAAATTATCCGATAGCAACTAGCCCCCCGCCAACCTTCTTTTCCCCAAATGCGTCCAACCGGATTTTTTGTATAGCCATTCTGTTCAAAAGAGACCAAAAATCAAAATTTTAAATATTAAAATATAGACCAAAAATAAATTAGAACTTTCAATTTCTAATAATTTAAGTCCCCTCCAAGGTTTATACGAACACTTCTTCCATAAGAACCTTACACGTCCCCAGGGTATAAGTCACAACCCTTTCCTCAGAATCTGGGGGGGATAGGGTTTGTTGACCCCAAAGTTTTTTGTTATCTGATCGTTGGATTCTTTCAAACAAACTAGCAATCTCAAAATTTGGATCTGATACAATTGGGGAAAAGAGGGTGTGTGTGTGGGAGGGAGGGGTAGATGCCCTCCGGTCCTTTTTAATCATAAAAAACTTACTAGAAATTTCAATTTCCAGTCAAATGAGCCACCTCTGAAGTTTATACGACCACCCCTTCCATAAAAACCTTATATGCCCCCGGGGCAAAGCGTATAATGCTTGTCCCTGGGCTCTGGGGGGTTGTTTTGACCCCGGAGTTTTTGTTATTTGATGATTGAACTATTTTCAACAAAATGGTTATTTTAAAGTTTATATCGGGTGAGTTTGGGGAAAAAGACATGGGGGGGGGCTAGTTGCTCTCCAATCTCTTTTGACTCTTAAAAAGTGAACTAGAACTTTCAATCTCCAATCAAACGAGCCCTCTCTGAAGTTTATACGATCCTCCCTTCCATAAGAACCATATTTCCCCAAGAGCATAGCTCCCAGTACCTGCCTCCAGGTCCTGGGGGGTTGTGTCAACTCCGGAGTTTTTGTTATCTGATCTTCGAACTATTTTTAACAAAATGGTTATCTCTAAATTTTTATTGGATGCATTTGGGGAAAACAGAGCGTCGGTGGGGGGGGGGGCTAATTGACCTTCGATCAGTTTTAACTCTTAAAGGGGGAACTAGAACTTCCAATCTCCAATCGAACGAGCCTCTTCCGAAGTTTATAGAACCATCCCTTCTATATGAAGTACCTCTGGGGAAAAATTAAATAATAATAATATAACATTGAGGCCGTATCAGAGGCAACGCTATAACGTTGCCTCTGATAGCAACATATGTTGAGCTTGGTTTTCTGTTTTTGGGGAAAGTACTAAAACCCTAGCTTGCATGCCCGGTGCATTTCAAAGTAAAAACACTGATCGGGCTTCAAGAAATAATTTTAGATAAAAACAGCTCATTTTAAGACCACCTTTATGACCAGGAACATGGTCAGAAAGAAACATTAGGAACATGTTAACATTTCAAACTTTTTTGGAAGTCTAGATGACTTCCAGAATTGACATTTATAAGATTTATTTGAAATACTCACATTGTCATTTTGAATTAATACATTATGAAACATGGCTGGTACTTTATAATTTTTCTCCTCCCTCTTTCATAATTGAATAGATCTTAGTACGACATTACTTAGTAGTAGCTCCTGCTGCTTATCAAACAGTTTGTGGTGACAAACTGTAAGTAAGGAGCGACTCGGTTCAATAGTAACCGAAACTCAAAAAATAGAATTTTGATACCAATAGATACATCAAAAGAATCAAATTTTGAGGCTGATTTTAAATATATAAGTTTCATCAAGTTTAGTCCTACCCATCAAAAGTCATTAAAGAGCGAGGTATTGAGGAGGGGACAGCCCCTTTCATATTCACGGAATTATTTCTGTCCGTTTAAAGTTTTAATGTCACTCCTTTCTTTCAGCTAAAAAAAAAATGTTTTTTTACTAAATAACGTATAAGGTTTATCAACTAACCTGAAATTTGGCGTTTTTCCAATTCTTTGGTTGTATTGGGAAGAAAGCGGCTGGTTTGTAATTGCATTTCTTTCAACCTCATCGTGAAATGCTGAACCAAAGCTGGACTTTTCACTTCTAGGAAGAGTCATGCATTTGCTGTCCTTTGATCTGTGTTTACTGCAACTCAAAAAAGTGTTTATGAGGCTGTAACTGTTAAAGAATCTATTTGGTTGTAACTTTTCTGAAAAACAGCAATCCGCAAGACCTAACATTCTGAGTGCTGTAGTACTTGATAATGCAATTGTATTTGACTTTCTTTGCGTCGAGTTTGATAAAGATATCACCTGTGTGAGGATTTTATTTTTGCAATTGGCACAACAGGTTAATTTTCTGTTCTTTTGAATGACACCAAAGTGATTTGAACCTAATGGTTTGATGGAAGTATCAGTCGTCAGTAAACCCAAATTGTCATTCACCGCTGATTTTTCAGAGTGCAAGTTCCTTAGGTTTCCACCACTTTGTGGAATTTGGATTTCAGTTCTGCTTAAATCTTCTCTACTCTTGCTGAGACTTTTTCTTGGAGGTTTTACTGGTGGTTGTTTCGGTGGTATTGGAGGCGCTCTATTCTTCTTCCTCGGTTGAGCTGATTTAATGTTACTTATGTTAGGTAATGATTTATATTTTTCTATTTGTTGCACACTTTCCTGTAAGAACTGCAAGTTCATATACATGTTTTCACCATTGGATGTATCCTTGATTTCATTAAATTTGGCATTAAGTAATTCAGTACTTTTAGATTTGACGAGCGCGCTTTTGTGCACATTGAACATTTTACGTCCATCACGATTTGGCATAATCAACATTAATCATATTCTGCTTTCGATTTCATTATGAAATTGGCATATCCATGTTGGTGTTAATTACTAATACCTTGTCCAGTTGTCCAATTACCCTGTCAAAAATAAGGAAATTTTTATTTTTTAGATTTCGCAAAATCTGGATGTACAAAAATCTTAACATATGGGGCTGTAAGAAAAGTGAAGGGGGCGGAAAGAGATAATAGTTTAAAGATTTATAAATAATTTCAAGATTACCTCTGTAAGAGTTCGTGAAATATCAAACAGTTTATGGCAACGAACTGTGATTAAGGAGTATCTGGTGCAAATGGGGACAGAAACTTCAAAAAAGAAGTTTTGATAATAATATATTCGTATAAAATTTCTGGTCTATGGGGATTCCAAATGTATATTGTTCATTAAGTTTAAAGTTATAAGCTAAAAGTCAAGAGCCTGAGAAGATTTACCTGGTGGTAAAAAAGGGATAGCCTAATTCCAAAAAAGCGAATGATATTAATGGAAATTACACCTTCAAATTCAGTTTATCACAGAGCCCTCGGGTTGAGGTTCCAAGCCCCTACCTGCCCCCTATCAAGCCCCTCTTTGTTTGTTTTTATCCAGTGTGATCGTATCGAGCCAGTTGGTCATAAAATTTTGGGAGAAACCTCCTTAGATTTTTCTTGGTTATTTGGATTGGAACAGGGGGTCAGTGGCATGAATCTGTAAGCTCAGTCAGTGTTGACTTAGCTCTAAATGGGTACCTGAAGAAATCTGGGGTAGGTAAATATGAAGGGTGTGCCAAAGCACAGAATGGCTGACCCCCCCGACCCCCCATTGCAGTTCCTGGCTGAAGGGCTATGAAACGGAGATCAGCACCACCTGTAGAAACTGTAAAGTCTAATGCTATTTCCTTTAGCTTGTTAAGTAGCAAAAGAAATTGCGGCACAGCGAAGTGATGTTTTCTGACTTTTTGTGGTGTGAAGTCACGATTTTGGCCCAAAGATTACCACAAAGCCGTCAAGTGAGAATCCAGAGATAACTGAGCAAACAGATTTTCAATTGTCAAAAAAATACTGTGTAAATTGAGCTTTCTAGTTTCAAAGGCAGCAATGTCCCCCTGGATCCGCCACTGACCAATGGTGCTAGGAAATTGGAACAGGTCTAATTTGAATGGAAACAAAAAGTTCTAGTGCCCTTTTTAAGTGACCAGAAATATCAGAAAGGAAATATCCCCCAGCCCACACCCCTTTTCTCCCCAAAATTCTCCGATCAAAATTTTGAAATATCCATTTTGTTCAGCATAGTTGAAAAGTTAAAAAACTATGCCTTTGGAGATAACACCCCCCCCCCCGCCCCGAAGGATAGGTCTTTAAGTTAATAAATCTGCCCATTGCTTATGTATGGTAATTCTTATTGGGAAGTATACAGACATTTTTTTGGGGGAGGGGAGGGGATTTTTGATTGGAGAGGGTTTCCATGGGGATAATATTCCGCGTGGAGGGAAATTTCCAGGGCTTGACTTTACAGGATTGCTCTTGACGCCAGACTTTGAATGTTTGACCCAATTTCTTAAGAACAACTCCTGAAACACAATGTTTCAGTAAAGATTTTTTAACTGAAAGTAAGGAGCGACGTTAAAACATAAAACGAATAGAAATTATTCCGTATATGAAATGGGCTGTCCCCTCCTCAACGCCTCGCTCTTTACGCTAAAGTTTTTATTGTTAAAAAAATAGAGTTGTGGGAAAGTCAAACTTTAGCGTAAAGAGCGAGGCGTTGAGCTGGGGACAGCCTCTTTCATATATAATGTAGTCAAACTCAAAACAAGCAGAAATTAACAGAAGTAGCTCTCAAAACCCCTATTCTTTCCGAAGGCCAGAACATAATTTGCACTTTAATGAAAATATATAAATGTTTTTACTTTTATAACTTTAATAAATCAAATAATATTAACATTTTGATTACAAAACATCAGTATATGTATATTAAACTGACAATGAACATTCATTTGTTTTTTTTCTAAAGTCAAATTGTGTTCTGGCCTTGGGAAAGCATAAGGGTTTTGAGCTCTACTCATGTTAATTTCTGCTCGTTTTGAGTTTGACTCCGTTATTTATTGTAATTTCTGTTCGTTTTGGGTTTCATTTATTTATCGATGCTGATTTGTGGTAGTTTCACGCTTGGTAGATTATTTGACTTTATTTTTGCTCATATTTGGTTTAATGGAACTCTTTACTTTTCTTTGAAAACTTATTTTGTTGAAAAAGTTTTTTTTAATTAATTTCTGTTCGTTTTATTTTGACGTAGTCTTTTCAGGGAAAAAGAAAATAATTCTTTAAATCTTTTCGTTTCTTTAAGACTTTATAGTTTAGTCTGCTATTTGTATGCTGGAGAAAAAATTTTCGGCAATTTTCAGCAACATACACCCTTTTATAAATCTGGACGCAAATAGTAGTATTTAAATCTTAAAACTTAAAAATCTTAAATCTTAAAATCTACTCATGTTAATTTTTGCTCGTTTTGAGTTTGACTCCGTTATTTATTGTAATTTCTGTTCGTTTTGGGTTTCATTTATTTATCGATGCTGATTTGTGGTAGTTTCACGCTTGGAAGGTTATTTGACTTCATTTTGGCTCATTTTTGGTTTAATGGAGCTCTTTACTTTTCTTTGAAAACTTATTTTGTTGAAAAAGTTTTTTTTAATTAATTTCTGTTCGTTTTATTTTGACGTAGTCTTTTCAGGGAAAAAGAAAATAATTCTTTAAATCTTTTCGTTTCTTTAAGACTTTATAGTTTAGTCTGCTATTTGTATGCTGGAGAAAAAAGATTCCCAGACTGATGCCAAGATTCCAAGAGATGCGTTATTGGGAATTAGCATTATCACAGTACAATGTGATTTAATCTTATCAATCAATCAATCAATCAATAAATTCAACAAAATATACTTCAATATAAACTCTCCCGTAAGGCTCTATGGCCAGGAAAAAAACAGGGGAGAAACAAAAATGAGACAAATACTTAAAACAAAAACATTTTCAACATCATGCATTCACACCTTTAAGAGACTCAACACGAGAGAAATCATAAGGAATAAAAAAAATCATAAGATACAATGATCAACATAAAAAAAAAAAAAAAAAAAAAAAAAAAAAAAAAAAAAATTTACTAGCTAGAAAATCCCTAACATAATTTTTGAACATACTTAAGGCAACACTTAGTTTTTACATATAATGGGCAAATGGGAGGGTGGACGTGGGAGGGGGAATAGTTGCCCTCCAATCACTTTCGAGCATTAAAAAGGGCATTAGCCCTTTTTATTTTCAATCGAAGGAGTCCTTTTCGAATAACCTAAGACAACTCCTTCGATACGAAGGGCCCAGGTCTAAATAAAAAAAAAAAAAAATAATAATACATTTTACCCACATCGATCTTTACTATACAAAGGTCGAACCGTCCAATACCTTTTGACTATCAAAGAGGGCCATGGCAACTGAAGTTTTCAATCAATTGTACCCGTGGCAAGTGTCAATGTCGAGATTGTTCATGAGCTACTCATGTGCCCCCAGGACAATTCTTAAACTCCTAGTCCCGAGGGCTGTGAGGGGGTTGTCACTGCCAAGGGCTAGAGTTCCCGACCGTCTAAAGTCGTTGAACAAAACGGCCGTCTCAAGACTTTGAGTGGATTTGTTTGGTGAACTGGTTGGCGTGAGAGGGGCGTTTGTTGCTCTCCGATCGCTTTCAACTGTTAAAAAAGGCACTAGCCTTTTCAATTTCCAATCGGCTGAGCCCTTTTGAAGTTTCTACGACAACTCTTTCAATAAAAACCATATATGCCCCCAGGGCATATTTACAACTCTTGCTCTGAGGTTGGGGAGGGGGGGGGTGTCATCCCCAAAGACCTAATTTCCAGAACTTTTAACTAAGTAGAACAAAATTGCTATCTCACAATTTTGATTGGATGTGTTCGGGGAAATGATGGGCATGAAAGGGGGTTAGTTGTCCTCAAACCACTCCCGACTATTAAATAGAGCACTAGCCCTATTAATTTCCAATCGAAATAAGCCCTTTTTGAAGTTTCTACAACAACGCTTTCAATAAAAAACTTATATGCCCCAGGGCATAGCTTACAACCCTTGACCTGGGGGCTCTGAGGGGGTGTCATCCTCAAAGACATATTTTCCGGACCTTTCATCAACGTTGAACAAAATGGCTATCTAAGAATTTTGATTGGATGTGTTTGGGGAAATGGTGGGTGTGAGAGGGGGGTTACTTGCCCTCCAATCACTTTCGACTATTAAAAAGGGCACTAACCGTTTTAATATCCAATCAAATGATTCCTTTTTGAAGTTTCTACGACAACACTTTCTATAAAAAACCTTATATGCTCCCAGGGCATAACTTATAACCCTTGCCCCGAGGGTTATGGGGGGGGAGTGTCACCTTGAAAAACGTAATTTCCAGATTTTTTAACTACGTCGAACAAAATGGACGTCTCCAAATTTTGATTGGATGTGTTTGGGGAAATGGTGGGTGTGAGAGGGGTTTTAGTTATCCTCCAATCACTTTCGAGGGTATTAAAAAGGGCACAAGCCCTTCTAATTTCCAATCGAATGAGCTCTTTTTGAAGTTTCTACAACATTGCTATCTATAAAAACCTTATATGCCCCAGGGTATTACTGCCAACTCTTGCTCGAAGGGGTATGAGGGGGTTAACATTCTCAAAAACCTTATTTCTAAAACTTTTAACTATGTTGAACAAAATTGCAATATAAAAATTTTGATTGGATGTGTTTGGGGTAAAGGTGGGCGTGAGAGGGAGGTTAGTTGCCCTCAAATCACTTTTGACTATTAAAAAGGGCACTAGCCCTTTGAATTTCCAATCGAATTAGTCCTTTTTCAAGTTTCCACGACAAAGCTTTAAATAAAAACCTTATATGTCCCCAGGGCATAACTTACATCCCTTATCTTGATGGCTGTGGGGGGAGTGTCATCCTCTTAGATATAATTTTTGGACCTTTCAACTGCTTTAAATAAAATTGCTATGTCAAAATTTTGATTGGATGTGTTTGGATAAATTGTGGGCGTGGAAGGGATGTTAGTTGCCTTCCAATCATTTTTGACTGTTAAAAAAGGCACTAGTCATTTCAATTTCCAATCAAATGAGCCCTTTTTGAAGTTTCTACGACAACACTTTCTATAAAAAAACCTTATATGCCCTCTAGGGGTATAACTTACAACCCTTGCCCTGAGGGCTCGGGGGGGGGGGTCATCTTCAAATATCTAATTTCCAAAACTTTCAACTACGTTGAACAAAATGGCTATCTCAAAATTTTGATTGTATATGTTTGGGGAAAAGATGGGCACGGGAGGGGGGTTAGTTGCCCTCCAATCACTTTCGACTATTAAAAAGGGCAGTAGCCCTTTAAACTTCCAATAGCAAGAGCTATTTTTGAAGTTTCTACGACAACGCTTTCTATAAAAACCTTATATGCCGCCAGGGTATAACTTACAACCCTTGCTCCGAGTGCTATGGAGGGATGGTCATCCTCAAAGACATAATTTCTAGAACTTTCAACTACGTTGAACAAAATGGCTATCTCAAAATTTTGATTGGATGTGTTTGGGGAAATAGTGGGTGTGGAAGGGGTGTTAGTTTCCTTCCAATCACTTTCGACTATTAAAAAGGGCACAAGCCACTCCAACTTGCAATCGAATGAGCCCTTTTCGAAGTTTCTACGACAACTTCTTCGATATGAACTGCCCTGGTCTAAGACCAGGAAACCAAAAAAAATACAAATACATAATACATTGTTCCCACATCGTTCTTTACTTAGGCAGCGCTATTGCGCTGCCAATGATACTGCGTCTTTTTGTCTTCTGTCAGATCCGCATTACAGATATAAAATATATTTTTCCAAGCTTTCATCTAATCTAGATTCGAAAAATTATGCCCCAACTTTGACTGTGATAGGTCAACAAACATTTTTATGCTTGGGGGTTGAACAACATTCTAGTCAGAAAATTACTAATGCCAAATAGAGTTGTTGCTACTGTCGAGCTCGTGCGTAGTTTTGATTTAAGATGCAACGCTATAGCATTGCCAAAAGTAAAGGCCATACGGCTCCAATGTTTTATTATTTTTTTCCAGAGGCACATCATATGGAAGGGGTCGTCGCATAAACTTTAAAGGGGGCTTATTTGATTGGAAATCGAGAGTTTTAGTGCCCTTTTTAAGGGTCAAAAGTGATTGTAAGGCAACTAACACCCCTTCCACGCCCACAATTTCCCAAAACATATCCAATCAAAACTTTGAGATGGCCATTTTTTTCTACGTAGTTGATTTCCAGATAGAAATTGTATTTTTGAGGAGGACTCACCCCACAGCCCTAAGGGCACGGGTTGTAAGTTATGCCCGGGGGGCATATAAGGTTTTTTTATAGAAAGCTTTGTCGTAGAAACTTCAAAAAGGACTCAGTCGATTGGAAATACAAAGGGCTAGTACCATTTTTAATAGTCGAAAGTGATAGGAGGGCAGCTAACCCCCCTCTCACACCCGCCCTTTCCCCAAACACATCCAATCAAAATTTTGAGATAGACATTTTGTTCGATGCAGTTGAACAAAATGGCTGTTTGAACAACGCAGTTTTTGTTCTTCAGGGCAAGGGTTATAAGTTATGCCCTGGGGGCATATATGGTTCTTATAGATGGAATGTTCGTTTAAACTTCAGACAGGGCTCATTTAATTGGAAATTGAAAGTTCTAGTTCGCTTTTTAAACCTCAAAAGATATCGGAGGGTAGCCAGCTCTTTTTTCCCAAATGCATCCGATAAAAATTTAGGGGCAGGCGTTGTAAGTAATGCTCTGGGGGCTTACATGATTCTTATGGAAGGGATGCTCGTATAAGCTTCAAAGAGGGCTCATTTGACTGGACATTGAAAGTTCTAGTTCATTTTTTAAGAGTCAAAAGAGATTGGAGGGCACCTAGCCCCTCCTTCCACGCCCTTTTTTCCTCAAGCCTATCCGATAAGAACTTTGAGATAGCCATTTTTTAAAAAAAGTTCAAAGACCATATAACGAAAACTCCGGGGTCGACACAGCCCCCCAGGGCCCGAGGGCAGGCGTTGTAAGTTATACCCTGGGAAACATATGTTTCTTATGGAAGGGATGCTCGTAAAAATTGTGAGAATGCTCATTTGACTGGAAATTGAAAGTTCTAGTTCAGTTTTTGAGAGTCAAAAGAGATTGAAGGGCAACAATTCCCCCCCCCCCCCAAACACCTTTTTCCCCAAATGCATCTGATAAAAATTTTGAGATAGCCATTAAGTTAAAAATTGTTCAAAAGTCAGATGATAAAAACATAGGTGTCAACACAGCCCCCCCCCCCCCCGGGACCGGGGGCAGGCGTTGTAAGTTAGCCCTGGGGCATATATGGTTCTCATGAAAGGGATGCTCGTATAAACTTCAGAGAGGGCTCATTTGATTGGAAATTGAAATTTCGAGCTCACTTTTTAATTGCCAAAAGAGATCCGAGAGCAACTAGCCCCCCCCCCCCACCCACACCTTCTTTTTCCAAATCCATGTGATGAAAATTTTAACATCGAAATTTGGTTAAAAATAGTTCAAAGGTCGGATAAGAAAAACTCCAGTGCCAATACAACCTCCAAGGGCCCGGGAAACGGTGTTCTAAGTTAAGGCCTAAAGACATGTATGGTTCTTCTGAAAGGGATGATTGTATAAACTTCACAGAGGGCTCATTTGATTGGAAATTGAAAGTTCTAGTCTACTTTTTAAGAGTCAAGAGACTTAAGGGCAAATAGCCTCTTCTCCCCACCCTTTAAACCCAAATCCATCCGTTTCAAATTTTGTGATAGCCAGTGTTTTGAAAATTGTTCAAAAATTAGATAACAAAAACTCCGGTGTCAACACAACCCCCAGGGCCCGGGGGTAGGCGCTATAAGTGTTGTCCTGGAGCGTGTATGGTTCTTATGAAAGGGATACTCGTATAAACTTCAAAGGGGGCTCATTTGATTGGAAATTGAAAGTTCTAGTTCCCTTTTTAAGAGTCAAAAGCTATCCAGGGGCAACTAGCCCCCTCTCCCACACACTCTTTTTTCCCCAAGCTCATTCGATAAAAATTTAAAATAGCCATTTCATTAAAAATATTTCAAAGGTCAGATAAGAAAAAATCCTGTGTCGAAGCAACCCCTTATAAAAGGGATGCTTGTATAAATTTCAGAGAGGGCTCATTTGATTGAAAATAGAAAGTTCTAGTTCACTTTTAAAGAGGCCAAAGGGCAATTAGTCCCCCCCCCTCCTACGCCCTTTTTCCCCAAACCCATCCGATAAAAATTTCGACAGCCATTTTGTTAAAAATAGTTCAAACATCAGATAATAAAATCTCGAGGTTGACACAAACCCATTTTTTCACTTTGATATTGTTACTTTGATGCCAGTTTTGATACTCTAATGAACATTTGATTTTTTTTTTAAGTTTGATTTTGAAATAAGGAATTTTTAAAAACTTGAAACTTTTTGCAATTAAAATCGAACAAAAATTAATTATAAAAAATTTCCGAAAAATAAGTTTTTCGAAGAAAAGTAAAGGCCATTTTAAACTTAAGCTCAGCAGATACAAATACCTGTTAAAATTCAAACTCAAAACGACCAGAAATTACTATTCGAAATTCAACGACTGAAAACTATATTTGTCTTGAACAGTCTTTGAAAGTATAAACAACATCAAATTGAATATTTGAAGCACAATGATATTATTTATTGAACAAATATCCATCAGTTCAAGAGTTTGTTTCGCTGTCATTTTATCGTTATTTTCCATTCTGTAAGAACTGGTAAACTAAACATGTGTTTTTTAATTCATTTTCGGAGAAGCGCCAATTACGCAGTAGGCTTTTTGTTTTTATTTACAGTTGAGGAAGGGGGCAGTATCCAAACTCTTGTTTGTAGTGAAGCTATATTCGTCTTGAACAACTTTAGAAAAAACTAATAAATTAAACTGAATATTTGATGCATAATGATGTTAATTGCTGAAAGCTCATCAGTTCAATGTTTTACTATAGTTTTAATGGTTATTTTCAATATGAAGTACGACAGAAAATATTTGTAATAAAATTGGTTTTCAGTAAAGCACCAATGACGCAGCAGGTTTTAGACTTTTACATTGAGAGAAGGAGGCAAAACCCATACTCTTGTCTTCAGTGACTTTTGTTCGTTTCAAGCTTGATTTGCATATTCAGTTTGAGTTTCACTCGTTTTAAGATTTATTTATTCATTTACAATAATATCTATTGTATGTTTGTTTGCATGATTGTTTCTTTAATTTCTATTCATTTTAAGTTTCATTTCTGCTCGTTTTGTTCGTTTGTTCGTTTCTATTCATTTAAAGTTTCTGTTCGTTTTGGGTTTCATTTATTCTTTAATATTAATTTATGGTCGTTTTGATTTTGAATTTTAACATGTATTTGTATCTGCTGAGATTAAGTTTAAAATTGCCTTTACTTTTATTTGAAAAAACTTATTTTTCGGAAAGTTTATTTTAATTAATCATCAATTGTGACCATAGTGTGTCCTAGGCATAAAGAACAGACGTGATTTTAGCATAGCCAGTTGATGTGCAAGTCGGCAATAGCTGGTAATACATATGTAAGTGGATCCCTTTTAACAACCCATATACACATAACGTATTTTTTTTAGGCCAACACTCCCCTCAACATTATTTGAAAGGCTCACCTGGAAGCATTTCGTAATTTTGTAAAGTAAACGTCAAACACGCCCATCTTTCTCAATAACATATACAATGTGTAAACAATGGACGTATTGTATAACTTATAGCCCTTAACCTGAGGGCTGGGGGGTTGATATCCCCAAAGACATAACTACTGGACCTTTCAACTATAGTAAACAAAATTGTTATCTCAAAATTTTGTCTGAATGTGCTTTTGAAAATGATGGGCGTGTGGAGGAAGACTGGCTGCCCCCCAATCACTTTTGGCTCTTAAAAAGGACACTAGAACTTTCAATTTCCAATCGATTGAGCTGCTTTCGAAGTTTGTACGACATCTCCTTCAATACTAAATGCCTTGGTTGTAAAAGAAAAAATAAAATAAAAATAAACAAATAAATATTATATTGTGCCAACTTAGCTCTTTACTTAGGCAGTGCTATTACGCTGCCTATGACGGATCCTAGTAATTTTGCTATGATCTAAGTCACGACTCACTACTTTCTGCATGAATGATTTCAAGGTAGTCTGGCCACAAAACATAAATTATGAAGCTATTACTTTTAAAATATTATTCTTAAACAGAGTAATGTCAATAAATATTTGTTTGAAACAATTCAATGCCAAAAATTTGAGATTAGGTACAGAAAAAAGTTATGGGTAAAGTATTCTTTCCTACCGAAGAATTAGATAAATAAATAAAGTTTTTTAAATTAAATTTAAGACCAAAACTGAAATTTAGAATGAACGAAAAATACCCTGTAAATTAGGGGGGTTGCCTTCCTTTTCTCCCCACCCACCCTTTAGGCTACACTAACTTTTGTAAGTTTTTTACTTTTTAAACTGAAAACCCCTTTTAAACTTTTCAGTATAACAGATATGCCCAGTTGTTAGGTTCAAGGTTTTCTACCCAGCATCAATCAGGCCTTCATTACGTGAGCCGTTATAAAAACACTTTTTATTCTATTTTCCCTCGCCTTTTGTTTAGAGCATTCTTTCTTGAAGAAGCATGGGAATAATTCAAACCTTGGCATAAAGAGTGAGTTTTTGAAAGGAAGGGGTAGTAGTATTCCGTCATATACAGGATAATATCTGTTCAATTTAAGTTTCAATTGACTTTCATTTGAGATTTCATTTTCTTTACTTTCATTTGAAAAAAAAACTGTATTTTATTATTTAATGTCTGCTCATTTCGAATACCACACTCCCAGTTATGCTTAATACAAGGGGGGCTACCACCCCCTGAATTACCCTTTCTTTTCATTAAAGTTATACTTTTCCATTACCAATCTCAGAGCTAAAGGGTTTATTTCGTGTATTTGCTTCTTAATTTAAAATAATTTTTCGAAATAAACTATGGTTCCTGGTACAAGAGGGCATTTATTCCCTCAGCCACCATACTGTACCTTTGATCTTATATTTATTCACATCTGTATGTGTACACTCTTCCAAATAAAGGGAGTTCAACCTCAGCTGAATCCATACTTATCTGACTGTTTCTCCACTTCATCTGAAGTACTTCTCATGGAAAGTTTGAAAACATAGACCTAAAAACGTATTTTTGAGGCCTTAGGTACTTCTCCTCAACCGAAAAATAGCCCACTGGTCTCCAGCCTAATCGTTGGTGAGCAGCTACGAGATGCAATATAACCGTCAGTTTTATTCAATAAACAGACGCTAATAAGATTGTATCAAATAGTTCGTGGTAACGAACTGTAAGTAAGGAGTGACCCGGCTCTATAGTAACCGAAACTCCGCATAGTAACCGAAGAAATGAAATTTTGATACCAATAAATATATCAAAAGAATCGGCTGATTTCAAATATATATGTTTCATTAAGTTTAATAGTACCCATCAAAAGTTACGAGCCTGAGAAAATCTGCCAGATTTTCGAAAAAAGGGGGAAACATCCCCTAAATATCATAGAATCTTCATGAAAATTATACCATCAGATTCAGTGTATCAGAAAACCATACTGTAGAGGTGTCAAGCTCTTATCTGCAAAAATGTGGAATTTTATATATATTTTTTTTTTGTCGAAGAAGGATCACGGATCCGCGTTTTTTTTTTCTTCTGGGGTGACCGTATTGAACCAGTGGTCCTAGAATATCGTCGACCCTTCCAGCAACGTTCTAGTTAGTGACCCTTCTAGTAAATGACGATGTCGACCTATTTTTTCCTGTTTGGATTTGAAATTTCGATTTGGTTTAACTCAGGCATCACAAGCTTACTTTTAACTTCAATTTTGATTATTCCTATAATTTCATAAGGAATAAGAAAAAAACAACTAAAAGAAATATATTCAAATCATTCTTCATCACTTTTCAAACAGCTTGATCACCCCTTTAGCTCGAAGAGGTTAAGGGTAACTGTTAACCTAGTGATCCTAGTATATCGTGAGAGGGCTCATTCGAACGGAAATTAGAAGTTCTAGTGCCCTTTTTAAGTGACCGAAAAAATTGGAGGGCAACTAGGCCCTCTCCCCCGCCTATTTTTTCTCAAAATCTTCTGATCTAAATTTTGAGATTGCCATTTTGTTCAGCATAGTTGAAAAGCTGGATAACTCTGCCTTTGGAGATATCATGAACCCCCACATCCCCTAAGGAAGGGTCTTTAAGTAACAAAGTTTACCCACTGTTTACGTACAGTATTTGTTATTGGGAAGTATACAAACATTTTTCAGATGGGGGGGGGGATTTTCTGTTGGTGGGATTTTCCAGGGGGATAATTTTCCATGGATAGGGAGGTTTTCAGAGGATAGATTTTTCAGGGGAGATTTTACACTAGGAGAATTTACCAAAATTGCTATACGTAATTCTTATGTCTTTCTTTCTCTTTGCCGATTCAATTTTACGGGTGTAAATGTTAAGGGTAACTGTTCGCGGTAAATTTTCACCAGAATTGAATTGTCTAGAGAATAAATCCGTGAGAAGGAGGTATTTTTCCGTGAAGGTGTAGCCAGGTTTCCTGGCATTATTTAAAAACACTCAGAAATTAAATAAAAAAAAATAGTTTTTGCAACTGAAAGTAAGGAGCAACACTAAAACTTGAAACAAACAGAAATTATTACGTATATGAGGAGGGCTGCTCCTCCTCAACACCTTGCTCTTTACGCTAAACTTTGAATTCTATCCCGATTTTTTTTAAAATAACTCCTGAAACCCAATGTTCGTTTAATTAGAGCAATAAAAAGCTTCCTTTAAAAGTACTAAAAAAATTTAGCGTAAAGAGCGAGGAGTTGAGGAGGAGTAGGCCTTCTCACATACGTAATAATTTCTGTTTGTTTTTAGTTTGTATTTTAAGTATAGTGTTTGCTTTGTGATGCTGTTGATAGCAACTAAGCAGTTTCATGAGGAATCTGTGGTCATCTTGTTTGTTTTCTATGAGCTCATTACATATTAATGTTTTCAATATTTAAGAGGGCCTGGGGGAATGCATCCCCAAAAATGACGCAGTTTTATAAACGTTTTTATTTTCTCCTTAGTTTTTCTTGTTATTTGGACCGTTTGTTGTTTTGACAACGTCGACCCTTCCAATTTGCGGGTGCTCAACTATTGTAAACGCGCCTTAATTTTTTAATAAGAAATTAAAGGCATTAAAAAAGCAAGATATTAATAGTAAATAAAATAGGACGCTTTGTTTCTATTTAGTTTTGAAGTCTCGAGTTGGTTTAACTCAACAAGCTTACTTTTAACTTCAGTTTTTATTATTCCTATAATTTCATAAGAAAAAAAAAGCAACTAAAAGAAATGTATTCACATCAGTTTTCATCGCTATTAAAACAGTTCGTGGTAACGAACTGTAAGTAAGGTGCTACCCGGCTCAATAGTAACCGAAACTCTAAAAACGGAATTTTGATACCATTAGATACAACAAAAGAACTGGATTTTTATCCTGATTTCAAATACATAAGTTTCATCAAGTTTAGTTAAATTTTAATCTAACTAACATCAAGTTAGTTAAATTTACATAAGTTTCATCAAGTAATTAAAAAATGTTAGGTACCCATCAAAAGTTACAAGCCTGAGAATATTTACCTTATTTTTGAACAAAGAGGGAAAACCCCCTAAAAGTCATAAAATTTAATGAAAATCACATCATCAGATCCAGCGTATTAGAGAACCCTACTGAAGAGGTTTCAAGCTCCTATCTGCAAAAATGTGGAATTTTGTTGTTTTTTTTTACAGAAAAAAGATGACGGATGCGCGTTTATTGTTTTTTTTTTTCTTTGTAAGATATTTCTTTGGAGGAATTTTTCATGGGGGAAGGGAATTTTTTATGAAGGGGGCACGGATTTCCCAGCATTATTAAAAAGGCGATCAGAAGTTAAATAAGTTTTTTTTCAACTGAAAATAAGAAGTAAGAACATTGAAACTTAAAATAAACAGAAATCACACGTATATGAGGGGCCTTTGTGAAACGGCCTTTGTGATTAAACGGCCTTTGTGATTAAGGGGTCATTCTTAAACAACTGGAACAAAATTCGAACTTTAGCGTAAGTAGTGTAGCTACAATGCTTACAACGGGGGTATCTCACCATATAGCTACAATGCTTACAACGGGGGTGTCCCACCATATAGCTATAATGATAAGTAGCGGACAGTACTCCCGCCATACAAGCAGACAGTACAATGACCGGATTCAACCTACCATGAAAATTCGTGCTGTTCACGAAACCATGGTTTTGGAGTTAAATAACATGTTTCTGTTAAGAGTCGTGAGTGTTTTCATCGTATGGTGATTCGTTCACTCTGACATTGAGCGTGGATATAAAAAGCCCGATACCGAATCACTATCTCAGTCAATAAGTTGAATTTGATTAGTTTACAATATTTTAAATTGGAGAAATAAACGTTCAAATACTGTGAAAATGAGTAGTTTCACACTATTACACCTCGAAGGAGCCGACAGTGATGTTGTGAAGACAAGGGCCCCCAATGTAGCAGTTGAAATTGGAAGGGATTCCAAAGTAACATTTAAGTGGGATGAGATGTTTGGCAGATACGTTATATCATTGAGTAAATTTAAGTCAGATGAACAATTATTCTTTGCCGCAAAAGTGAATATAATGCATATATCATGACTACAGCATAGATTGAATGCTATTATGAAGCACATTGAGGAAAATGGATTGACTCACCTAACGCAAAGAGAGTGAAAATACATTCTTTTATTACATTTCTGTCAATGAAAATGTTTTTTATAATATTTTATTGGATTAGACACTCTAGATGGTCTTTTACTCCACTCTCTCTCTCTATGGTGGGTGGTGGTGTCCAAGAGGTATTGAGATTATGCACAAAGTAGAAACTTGCAATTGTTATTTTAGTCTATAGTTGGTAGTGGGAGTATCAAGAATGATTGGATTTGAGAAACAGAAGATCTTACGGAATCTAGTCAAATTGGAAAAATGTTTAGTGTTAGATGATGAATTTTTGGAATTATCTCTTCAAAGGAAAATATTTCCTCCAGAAATACTTAACTGTATAATGGGATCTGATTCTCCATCCTTGGATTATTGTATGAAGCTTATGCATTGCGAATCAAATGCATTTACTCAGTTTATTGATATATTAATTGAAATAAAGCAAAATTACATTGTGATTCTGCTTTTAACCGCTACCTAGAAAATCATTCTTTAAAACAGTAGGAAATAAGTTTTTGTGACGATGCTCGATTACTCCTCCTCCTAGAAGACAATATTATTTTTTTATTGATTTTGAGTCAGTTACTTTTTGGCAGTGAGACGGACAACATCGAAAAAATGTATCATACATGTTCACTATGTTTATATACATTAGGCATCTGGTCTTCATGTGAGAACTGTACTACAGTTGATGACTATAATGAAAATTGTAGACTATGCAATCCGTGTAAATTGCATAAAGGATATGCTGTACAAATTAAAGACTGTAATACCTATCGTGAAGAGACTTGCGAATCTTATACATATTGGATATCTATGTTCTGATTGGCATTTTGATATGCACGACCAGTGGGAAAATACTTACCTTGGTATGATTGGAAAAAACCCTAAACGTGACTTCAGTTCATTTCTAAGGGTTTGGTATCGTCGCGGCTTTAAATTGTATTGGGAAGAAGAATTTGGAGCACGTTTCAATTGTAAAAACATGAAAAGAGTCTGGTTCCTGCGTCATCGTTGTGAGGACAATGCAAGTAATCATTATAAACCTAGCGATTTTTATTTGGCTGTGATAGAAAGTGATTCGTCATATGAGAATATTGTGTGTGACATTAATTCAAATAATCAGATAGGAACAGGTGAATTTTTCAATATGAATCGTAATAGTATCACTCACTTCACAAGGAGATTTAATAAAATTGAAGTTACATTATATTGTGCAAAATGTAACCATGACTTTGCACAACAGGATCAGTACAAGTTGAATCCAAAGGATCTGCCACCACTAATCGTTGTCGATGACGATGACTATGATGATGACAATCTAAATGACTATGAAGAAGAAGAAATCTAAACAATGAAGACAATTGACTTTTTTATAGTGCATATATATTTTATGAAAAAACAAATTCACATACATTTTTAAAACACTTTATTCTTAGGGCACTGAAATCAATACTCTACAGATCTGAGAGGGTATTTTCTACTAGAAAGTCATTCAAACGTGGACTGTGTACATAAATGTTGAGAAATTCACTGAAAGTGTACTCACGACATCGAAAAATGAAATAAAGTAATGAATGAAAACCACAGCCTTTGGTTGATAAATCTTGTACTCGCTTCCGATTTTGAATAAATGTTTTCCCACTTCCTTCAATGTAATTTTTGATGTGTGGTGTGTAGAATGCATATGGTAGACCAAGACGATCAAAAAATTCTATATTCTTCGCTGTTTGAAAGGTGCATAGCCAATGACCCATCTGCACAGTCGAAGGACTAGTATTAACAATGATAATGGTTTTGTTAACAGTATGAATATAATCAGAGAAATCTGAGGGTATACAATAGGATTTGTTTTTGGTCATGAAGATATCCATAGCAAATATATCGATTATTTGATTGGTTTTCATAGTGCCAAGTTTAAAAGAACTCTACCAGCGGGGGTAATTCCACAGTAGGTTTCAATCTGAGTTCGTGAGAATCATGCTGCACTCTCCGCCATTGGTTTTTTAAAGTTACACTCAAGACGTTGAGTACCCGTTCGGACAATACTCATATCTTGAGTACCAGACAAGTCCAAAACAATGATACCATGACTTTTTGAGAACATTGAATCGGTAATACCATTTTCCTATAGTTGAGAATCTCGATCTAGGGATTGCATAGTCAATTCGTATAGGGTCCTATAGGATTTATCAAAGGACAAATTGTAGAGAGGAATTCCATTTACTTTATATACAAGAGAGGAAAGTCCAAATAATTCAAATTCATGTGGCGAGCTTGTCCACGATCCTATGGCACTGGCACTTTTTACAAAAGCCAAGGCAAGTTTCGATGGAATTTCACCATTGATAAATGAACAATCGGTGTAGGTACTTGATCCAGTGGCAATACGACGTTGATTGGCGATTGTGTGAGGAACGAGCAGTTTGATATTATTTCCAGAGGCTCTTAGTTTTTCAATTGCCAAAGCAACAGAACTCATAACCTGTTGTTTTCGCACATGAAGTATTGCCGAAGTGAGATTGACATTAGCATCGGGTACTGCATCAAGTGTTTTTCTCAAAATGAAATTTGACGGAGTGAGTTGTAACTTTGTCAATTTTAACATTAGGGGGCATCCATTGAGATATGTTGAATATTTCATGATTAAGTCTACCAAGTAAATGATAGTCCTTGCTCACTGCCGAAGTGAGTTCACCGTCAGTATCAACAATTGATCTATAGTCATAGCCCATTGGCATAACTCTCAATTTCTTATAGGTCATTGGAGTCATCAACATAAATTGCATGTAACTAGCACAGTTTGATAGATTGTTGCTAGTGTTCACCAATGTACCATTTATGTAGACACATATTTGTTTAAATAAATTGTATACCATTTTCATAGGATAGTCCAACGACGTTGGAGGGAGGTGAATTGTCAGTCTTTTTCGTCACCACAACTTTTAAATCAATAAATTTGGATGATAAATCTATGAAGTAGTCTTCATTGGAATAAATTTGAAAATGTATGTTTTCAGAGAGGGGTTGCTGTGGATAGAATTGTTCATAGTACCTGTGTTTTACACTGACATCAACACTTTCTGCATTGACAAGATTTAGAGATGTGGTGACAGTGGGATGAGATTCTTTGTGGGGAAGATATGCCATATAGGAAAAGAAATCCCTTTTCGATCTAACAATTTTTCTTCTTGGTTTCTTTTTCTTACTTTTCTTTGACAAGAGTGGTGATGATGTCTTTCGCTTCTGACCTGAGTAGAGACTGATGAGTGATGAGAAGTTTCTCCTCCTTTTAAAACCTTTTCCACTTTGTTTCAATCGCTCGCCCGTGGATCGTGCGCTGGACCTGAGATTTTTTGAAACATTTTCTTTAAAATCTTTACCATCCCTCCAATCGTGTAGCGTAGAGGATGCAAAATCTGCAGCACCCGGCGCAATATATTTTTTAGCCAGCGGTATTGCAGAGCGAAACAGCCTAGCAAACCAACTGCCAACACCATAGCCAGACATTGACGAACGGCCTTTATAATAGTCCATTCCATGACCCAATTGTCGTGGTTGGAGAGCAGTAACATAACAATCAATATCAGGGCATACAAATATATTTTTTCTATTAGCCATTTTGTTGTTGTTGCCGAATGGGTCGAAAATGACATGTAATCACGGCCAAACCTTTTGTTATTGCTAGAGGATCACCTAATTCACTTCTTAGTGTTAACTGACAGAGTTCCAAATACGAAGTGTTTACACTAACATAGTGAAGATGCTATTATAATGTAGTGATGGAAATTATCAAGGGTTGTTTTTCGCTCAAGAACACGTAGGAGGGGTATATTTTAATTACCGACTCTCGATGTTTCCACAAAGGATGCATAAAGAAATATGCAAGAGTCCGAAGCGAGACCAGGTGGATAATCAGCAAAAATAACTTGATTCATCCCGCTAACAGTGTCTGCATTTTTCCCATTGATCATATTCTGTTTAAAGCCAAGAACATCTCTCAGATTATCATTGAGATGAATCATTTCAGTTTCAACAGGTAAGCTAATATAAATACTATCGTTTTCCATTGAATAATTAAAATGGAATGTACCATTCCTACGAAATGACATTTTTGTATTGATTGCACGACAGAAATCCGTCATAGTACCATATTCTTTATATCTCAATGTAAAATCCGGGTATTCACTAGATTTAAGTGCTTCAACCAATTCATACTCGACAAAGAGTGACCAATCGAATGGTATAGCTTTTATCCCATACACACGATCTTTTCTCAGAATATCATAGGTATTTTTGAGAATGCAGTCGACAAGAGCTACTTCATACTTTCCGTCATCGAATTTGATGGTGCGGAAGAGTTTCGTCCAAAAACCACTTGTTTTATTCAAATCATTGTAGAGAGGGTCGGAAACATTGGACATAAACGTTACATAAAAATCATTGAACATTGTCAATATCTACAACACTGATCCAAGAGTCAAAATCAGAGTTGTATCCTAGCCAACGAACAAGCAACTGTTTCATGCCCTTGTGAGTACGAGTCCTTAATATCTTTTCAATCTGATAGATTCCGGTGTTTTTAACTTTTGGTAATTCATAATCATAAAAGCCGCCAAGAATCTCATCATCTTTCATGTCGCGTAGACGATACGTTATGGATGTAGTGTCCAAGAGTTTGGAGACTTTAAAAAGTTCAGTGGACCACAAGTATTTACCCTTTTAAAAAGCATTAGTTGTTCGATTGATTCGAACAGAATCACCAGCATTAAATTTCTTCTTTTTCTTCTCATTGCCACCATTGGAATATTGTTTAAGAAAAGTGTCAAGTTTGTTGACATCATGATGAACTTCTGTGGGGGTTGAGTTGGACAGGGATCAATGTGGACGTTGATTATAAATCAACATGATTTTATCCAAATCATGAATAAAAGCAGCAGTATTTTTAAATTGCAATATCTTGAAATTAAAAGTCGAATAGTTCTTATCATTCGTTCGGCCAATGCTGCCTTTATTGGGCTATGACTATGATAGAGGATTGTATTATATTTCAGTAGAACCTTCTTTACATGGGGATTAACAAATTCACTACCCCGATCCGTTTGAATCTTCTTATAGCAATCCTGTTCAAGGATGATTTCAAGAGCTTTAGCAACTTCATCACCGCTGTCTGACCGCAGTGGAATGTATACGCATAGTGACTAAAAACACTGATTGCAAGTAGAATGTACTTGTAGGGGTGATTGTGACGTCGTTGAATCTCATCCAGAGTCAAAAGATATGCTTGTAGTATTTGTAATGGGAAAAGGGCTTTAGTTTTTCGATAGTGATTACCGCGAACTCTACGATTACGATGTAGAGTGTAAATTGATTCATTCTGTAGAAACGCTGCCGCCCAATTCTTTTCAAGTCCAGTGACTTGAGCAGGTGTGGTGGGTGAACTTAAACTTCCCAGTGCACAAATATTCTCATAAACATGTTTCAATGCTTCAACGATTTTGAACGTAAACACTTAGTGAAGTGTCCATTGCCCATTCGCATAATAACAGGAGATGGTGAGGGGGATGCAGTGATATTAAGACGCATCTACTTGAGTCCTCCCCCAATTGCTTTTTTCAAATCATTTCCACTTGGCATGCTTCTATTTTCCAAGAATAATTTAAAACATCGTTAGATATTTGACTAAATTCCTCTAATCAATTTAGAACATGTTTATTGGCAATAAGGCTTTTGGGAAAGTATGATGAATTTAAAAATGTATGCAGGTGACTGTCAAATGATACAAGTCTTTTACGATTCGTGACTAAATCTGATAATAAATCAAGTAGAATATAGGTCTTGCCATGGATTACAACTTGATTCCCATTAGCATCAATTTGAACATGTTCACTGTCATTGAGATATGTCAAGAGTCTTTTACACTGTTCACAATAAGAATGTGACATTAGATCTGCAACACTTGTCAGAACTTTAGACAAATATTTTTTTTTGGTATTATTGTTGTTGATGATGATGATGGAGTCATTTCCTTATTGTGATCAATGACATTTACTTTGAGTGGTCTCTCACGATAGGGCTTGTGTTTGTACACTCGGCGAAGTGCATTTTGAAGCAGAATTAATTTTTCATCGTCGGCAATTGTCTCATTGTTAATGAATTTATTGAGATTGTCCTCCAAATTTTCCTTTGGCGAAAGGGAGTTCAATTGGAGAGTTCAATTGGAGTCAATTTATAGGGTTTGGCTATTCTCTCTCTCTCTAGAGAAAACTGTTTACAAGTCCTGCATTGATTGGCAGTAAAAGTGTAAAGAAGTTACCAACCGCTTGAAGAAGTCATTTTCTTTTAAAATCGTTTCCTTTATTTTTGCTTGCTGGTGATGCTAGGGAGCGTACAAGGGAACGATGTTGATTTTTCTGTTGCTTAACACCTTCTGGCAGTTGAACATTGCCTTCAGTTAGATTTAAACAAAGTTCTAATACGAGATTAATGAATTCTCTGTCGACACCATGTTTGAGTATGGCCTTCCTAAGTCGTGGTTCTGAAATACCTAGGATGGTGAATGAATATAGATGTTCATGTAGTTTCTTCAGTGTCATGATTGCAACTAACGAGCTTTTTTACTGTTCACCGGCAGATATACATCATTGTCAAAAATATTGGTGACTACACGCATATCCTCAGGTGTGTTCTGATTCAGGTCCAATAGAATATATCCGTAGGGTTTGTTGGTAGCCTGATTGTAGGCTGAGAGTAGAAATTTCGGTTCATCCGGATACACCTGTCTGTTTAACGTTATGAAGGAACTGGAATCACGAAAAACTCTGTAGATGATATAGTAGGTGCAATTCAAAGCAAGTGTTCTCATACACTTGCTCTGCTGAAACAGATTGTGTAAAACTAGGGTTACGGACATCCGTTGATGATGAGATCGGACAGTGAACAATTGTATCATCTCCTGAGACCATTCTTCAATGGACTCAGCCAGATCGTCAATAATCAACCAAGAGTTTGATTCAATACTGTTGAAAATGTCAAGTCCATGTATGAATTTCGTGTCTGGGGCAATAGTTTTTATTCTATCATAGGATTCTTGCCAAATACTGCAGCAATAGTAAATTTTAGTTGGATTTTCTAAGAACATTTTATCACGATTTTGAATTATTTTTGTTAAAAGTGTCGTTTTGCCGGACATTGATGGTCCGCAAAGAAACGATCTAAATGGAGTTTTAAATTGATACATAGCTTGCATCAATATCAAAACACAACTGACTGCAGATTGCATCATTCCCTTCAATTAATAATAGTAGTAATTTCCCTAATCAGATTCGAGAAGAAGAACAAGAAAACGTTTTTTAAGAATGATACATGTTTTTTATTTACAGAATAAACACATCACTGCAAAAAAAAACTAAATGTTTGATTGATATACACACACATATAAAAAAACATGAAAAAGGCACTATCACATAACAAATTCAAAACAAGACACCAAAAAACACTTATCACAAATAAAAGGGGTGCCCCCCACCCCCGGAAGGGCGCGGCAGTCTCTGGTGGCGGCCGGCCGAAGGCCGGTACCCCCCCCCCCCCCCCCCCCGGGCCGGCCGCGGGGCCAAAAAACAATTTGAACGCTTTTTTATTTACAAAAAAAAACATACGACTCTGCCTTGCTATAAAAAAACTGCTGAGTTGGGGAAAAAACTGCTGAGTTGTGAAAAAAAACTAATGCTGAATTGGGAAAAAAAAATCTATTAAAAAAGGATCCCACCACCACCAAACCATTTACTATTGAATTTTTACCGACCGAGGCGATGTCTATAATCTCGACACACACTTCGGTCAGAAGTTAGATAATGTCCATGGGGTAGCACCTTCACACCATCCGCACACACATAGACTTTATCCGACACGGGACACATGGCTATTTTGTCAACTAAAACTGTGTGGTTTTTAAATTTTAAAGAGCGAATCGCCATGACCTTCGCCCTTGGAACTATACTATTTTCCACACAGTTTCTGTATACATTCATGTCGAAATTCTTCTTCACGTAGTGTCTAGGCACCCCCTTTCAGACTTTTTTGATTACCTCGTTGTGTGTTTACACACAGTAAACCTTCGGACCTGCAAGTACACCACTAGAAATAAAGTCACTTCCAATCTCTGATTTTAACATTAATGACTCAATTCGGGCCTGGCGCTTCACTAGCTCCGGGTAAATGGACTCGTTCCAATTAGTAAAGTCCATTCGAGAGCTAATATGCACGCTTTTTTCCAAATCTTCCAATAAATTCGCGGTTCTAGCTTTTAGCAAAAGTGAATCGGTAAACCCGTAATATACTTGAACTTCTCCCTCCCCCGGCCATTGGCGCCTACACACATCGTAATAGAATGACAACATGAATTTTTTTTTATATTTTGGTTATTGCACTGCCACCTGCAATATTTTTTTTTAAAATAACGTTTCTTTTTTTCTATTCAAGAGCACCATATTCGAGTATGATGGTGAATGATATAAAGTATGGATAAGCAAAGAATCCAGCACATTCTTTTGGGTAAGTCACAACGTCACAACGACTTCGATTACGTACAGTCTCGTACATTTTACCGAAGGCTGAGTTCAAAATGAGTTTAAAAATTTCCTTTTCAACCTTCGGTTTCGCTTCGGAATGTTTACCGACAAAAGTGTCAATATAAGTTTTCAAATACGGTTTTCGGTGAAATTAGAGAGCTCTATGTATCCTTGTGACGTTGAAACCGTTGGCTACCATCCACCGCAAAAGAACGTGATGTACAACGATATTCTCTTTTGGATGAAGGTCAGCGATAAGTTTTGTTTTGAAGGTGTTTAGTGCACACCACCATTCTCTACCTTAGAAATATTGTGTGGACTCAAAGAGTCCCTAGTCACCGCTCTGTTTATGCACGGGAAAACAAAATTCTTCACCGAGTCATGATGCTCCACGGGTATTTCACCATCGATTTCAAAAAACCATCCCTGCAGTTCATTCTATTCAACATTGCCAATTCTTGGGAAATTTGAAGCACGAAGATCGTTAAGTCATTTATAATTTCCAAACAGCAAAGAGTAGTGAGACATTGCCGACGGATAGAGGGAGTTCATATCTAAGAAAACTGCATCCGACTTTACACCGGTATCTTGTCCAGTTGGATCAGTTTCAAGGATACGATCTCCATGTAAAACATACCCTCCCTTCATTGATCTCTATACAAATAGATGCTGATCCACGTCGGTGATCAAGCCTATTTCCTCTTTACTGATTTTAAGAATTAAATCCATCACCAAATAAGGAGCGGAAAAATAATAACCTAAATCCAACCCAAATTCCCCATAGATTTTATCCGTGTTCTTCCACATAATACCCAGCTACGTCAATACATCACTTGCCAGATACAATCTGCAATCATCCCACCCATTTTACACCGTCTCTTAGTCCGAACCTTCTTGGCATATTAATAGTCGACAGCAGTTTATTGACGATCGTAAAGTGAATCATAGAACGAAGCGATGGGCGGCAATTGTTCCTCAGAAATCCTCGTGGTAGAGATTTAGTAGTAATATGGGTATTTGCCCTTACACATTATTAAATCATACATTTCGCCGTCTGAAAAGTGATGTTTAAGGAGGTATTGCTTAAGAAGGGGGAAACTATTAAAATCGTCACTTTTGTGTACTTCAATGAGCTGGCTCAGGGATTTGGGGAAGAAGCTAAAGGAGTCTAAAAAACGGATCTTATTCATGCACAATTTATCATTATCTATTATTTGCCATTTGAATTCTAAGAGCAGCAGCTTTTCAGCCTATTTGAGTATGCTATATAAGAAAAAGAACCATCTACCCATGCGCCATCTACAACTCCACCTCGTTGCAATCTTGCCAATGCCGGTAAAATAGATTTCATGTCATAGCTGGAATTGTGTATATAAACAGGTAGAAACAATTGTTGACTAACGTTTAAATTACAAGATTGATGGGCCACTCCACGAAAATTGCTCAATCCCGAAACAATCGGGTTGCCCAAATGATCGTGGTCGCGGACCATCCCTTTACCCCCTTTCCTCTTACCCCCTTTCCCCTTACCCCCTTTCCCTCTTTCCTATTACCCTCAAAAAATTGCCCCTTACAAACCCAACATATTTTTTCAGTTTTTATGGCCAACTCGTCCTCTGGTGATAGAGTCATTGGATAGGATGTATTTCACAGCCGTGATATCGATTTATTTGCGGTTTTGAGTGCTGTCACGGCTGAGAGTATACAATCCTCACCACCCAATCTCTCAACTACCTCTACCAATTGCATGGAATTATACGAGTCTCTTTGTGCGTGAGCATAAGAGACTGCAATGACCTCATGTTTTTTAACAAGCTTTGATTTCAATGGTTCATACACATCTATGAGAGTGGCTTTGCAGTCTAAGGCCACCTTGTCACTCTGTTGGAGTGAATTTTGAAAGTTCTTAAATCGCAAGATGGCCCTGTCACCACTAACCGTTTGCACAGATTGACATCCGTGACGCTTGCAATGCTTCATATGATTGCTTAACTTAATTTCTGAACGGAATCTAGAAAAGCATGTCGGACAATAGTAACATGTACCCCCCCCCCCGTTGATTCCCTTTACCCTCTCCCAGAACCCGACTAATATTCGGTATTGGAAAAAATGTCCAATTGAATCAGGATCACTGGCTGGCTTGTAAAGAAGCCAAACGCAATGTTTGGGTTGGTGGAGTTGGGGTGTGGACGACTGTGGCATAGTTGGGGGGTGGGGAACTTTGGGCCGGAATCATAATAAGTATGATTTGCCTCATGTACTAAGCTCGCAAGTCATTTAAATGCAGTGTTTACAGACTTTGTTCTTGTTTTGATATTGCTCTTTGCCGACCTCTAAAGATCCAGATTCAAAAATATTTAACAATCTGTTCCGATAAATTTTATTAGAATTAATTTCTTTACCCACTAAGAATATAAAAGAATAACTTACTTCTTGCGTGTAGCTTTTGTCAATATTCCTTTTGTTAGAATGCATCATTGTATTTCAAATGCCAATTTTGAACTGAGAAAATAACTCATCGACAAAGTTTTTATACCCGTGTTCAAGGTTAAACATAAAACAACCACACCTAACAAATTAATCTACAGAAAGAATTTCATAACATTATACCAGGAAACGAATCACCATACCATGAAAATACTCACGACTTTTAACAGAAACATTATTTAACTCCACCAATATTATTTAACTCCAAAACCATGGTTTCGTGAACAGCACGAATTTCCATGGTAGGTTGAATCTGGTCATTGTACTGTCTGCTTGTATGGCGGGAGTACTGTCCGCTACTTATCATTTTAGCTATATGGTGGGACACCCTCGTTGTAAGCATTGTAGCTATATGGTGAGATACCCCCGTTGTAAGCATTGTAGCTACACTAATAGCGTAAAGAGCGAGGTATTGACGAGGGGTCAAACCCCTTTATGTACATGATACAACTATACGAATATAGAAATTCGTTACGTAAGTTAATTTGTAAGTTATGTATATTTATTACTGATAAAAACGTTCGTAAATAAAATTAAAAGTTCTAGTGGCCACTTAAAAATAAGTCACCAAAAAAATTGGAGTTCAATTAGGCCCCCTCCCCACCCTTTTTTTGGCAAAATCATCCAATCAAAATTTTGAGATGGCCAGCATAGTTTTGTTCAGCATAGTTGAAAGGCCGAATAACTATGCATTTGGAGATGTCATGATCCCCCACGGCCCCTGGAGAAAGTTGTTTAAGTTACAAAATCTGCTTATTGTTACATATAGTGTTTGTTATTGGGAAGTATGCATACATTTTTCGGGTGGGGGGGGGTGAATTTTCTGCTTGTGGGATTTTCAAAGGGAATAATTTTCCATGGGGAGGGAAGTTTTCAGGGAGTGAATTTTCCAGGGGAAATTCTACACTGGGGAGACTTGCCAGAATTCCTGTACTAAATTCGTCTTGTCTTGCTTTTTCTTTACCAACTCAATTTTACGCGTGGAGTTGTTTTGGGTAATTACCCGGGGCAAACCAAACAATTCGTGGTAACGAACTTTAAGTAAAGAGCGACTCGGCTCAATAGTAATCAAAACTAACCTAACCAAACGGAAATGAGGTGGTTACATCTCCTCAATAGCTCGCCCTTACGCTAAAGTTTTTTTGTTAACTTTTAAAAGAGGTTAGTATTCCAACTAAAGAACCTTGGTGATTCAGAAGTCATTCTTAAATAACTGGAACAAAAATCAAACTTAGGTTATCATAAGGCTATTATTAGTTTAAAAAAAAAATAATATGTACATTTTGTTTTAATTTTTCATGTACGGTGAGCAATCTTCAAAACCTGCATTAATTCGAAAACATTCAGAAATTAAATTAAAAAAACAGGTTTTTTAAATTGAAAGTGAGGAGCAACATTGAAACTTAAAACGAACATAAATTATTCAGTATATGAAAGGGGCTGTCCCCTCCTCAACGCCCCGCTCTTTACGCTAAAATTTGACTCTCTCTCACAACTCTTCTTTTTTAAGCAGCAAAAAACATTTGTTTTTTGCTGCTAAATAAAAAAAAAAGTTTTTTTTTATTTAATTTCCTTTAAGCCCATCAGAAAATTAACAAATCTCAGGCGTTCATTCACCTAAATGAAACAAGAACTTGCGAACATGTTTGGGTTGAGGGGGGAGGCTTGGTCACAAACATATAGTTACAGCAAATAGCGGGTTGGGGTGTAAAAGCAAGACTGTCTATTCAAGTGAAGTTAGATGACTTTTACAGCAGTTTTAAGTATTTAAAATAGCTAAAAGAGCGTGATATAATATGGCTGAAATATAAATGCTTCTGACCTTTGGATGGGGTCTTCTCACCCCTGGTTGCACCTACGCATCTTCACGACTGATGGAAGATATAACAGGTCCAGAAAACTGACAGTTTATTGGGTCATTTTCCACCCTTAAGTATACTGACTTTAATATAAGCCTTGTCCAAGCCCCTATGAGAATCGGAGGCACCCCTTTCTATCCCTCCCCTCTCATTAGTGCAATCTATCTGCTCAAGATATTTAATTGTAAAGAGAGTGCATATTCAAAGAACAATTGAAGATATATACAATTGTGCAGCTACTTGGAGAGGCCATAAACCTCCATACTCATATTTTATTTTCTTGCTAAGATACTTGTCTCTCTGGATAGGAGGGACTTAAGCCAAACCCCATGGGCTATCCACCTCTAGACACCCTACCCCTCCCCACCTAGTTACACTAGAGGTCAGACACATAGAAGAGTACGTGCGCGATCATTGTTTATGTACATGAAATTGTACATTCTTACCTATTTGAAAAAAAAGATAAAATTGATTTAAGAGTTTCGTAGATTAAATGATTTTTCTAAGCAATATCCAGCAAATTTGCAATTTTGTTACACAGTCAACAATTATAAAAAAAAACAACGACTCTGTTCAACATACTTCGTTTTGAGTAACAGTACTTTGTAAATATCTTTTTTGATTTTGAAGAACAGCCGTCAGATTTTAAATTACTGGAGACTCTGAGTGATATAATTACCAAATGCCAGATGGCTGACCGTACTTTGTGCACCTTAACCGAAACTGCCAACCTGAAACCGTTTTTTTTTTCAAACAATCAGTTGACAAACAAATGTTCCGTCTTAGCTAATTCAACATAATATTAACATTTCTTTTAAACTATTCATGCTAATGAAGGGTAGGTAAAAAGCTATTTTTGGCAGATGAGGCTGAAGCTAAAAGAAAGGAATTTCGCTAAAAAAAAAAAAAAAGAATATGCAACAGAATAGGTTCGATCTTAATGAAAATGAAATAAAAAAGAACAAGTTTTTTTCAACTGAAAGTCAGGAGCAACAGTAAAACTTACAACTAACAGAACTTAGTACGTATGTGAGGAGGGTTGCCCCCTCCTCAACACCTCGCTCCACACACTTAACTTTTTCAGTACTTTAAAAAGTTTCTTATTGTTCTAATTACACGACCATTGTGTTTCAGGAGTCGTTTTTAAAGAATTTGGGACAAAATTTACACTTTCAAACAGTTTGTGGTAACAAATTGTAAGTAAGGAGCGACTCCAAAAATGGAATTGATACCAATAAATACTTCAAAAGAATTGGACTTTTATGCTGATTTCAGATATATAAATTTTATCAAGTTTAGTCTTACCCATCAAGAGTTGAGAGCCTGAGAAAATCTGCCGTATTTTCAAAAAAGGAAGAAGCATCCCCTAAAAGTCATAAAATCTTGATGAAAATCACACCATTAGGTTCAGCGTTTCAGAGAACCCTACTGTATAGGTTTTAAGCTCCGATCTGAAAAAATGTAGAACTTTGTATTTTTTTTTTGCCAGAAGAAAAATCACGGATGCGTGTTTATTTGATTTTTTTTCCCAGGGATGATCGTGTCGACCAAGTGGTCCTAGAATATCGCTAGTGGGCTCATTTAAACTGAAATTTAAAATTCCACTGCCCTTTTTAGCGACCAATAAAATTAGAGGGCAACTAGGCTCCCACCCACGCTCATATTTTCCCAAATTCGCTCGATCAAAATTTTGAGATGGCTATTTTGTTCAGCATAGTCGAAAAACATAATAACTGTGTCTTTGAGGATGACTTAATCCTCCACAGTCCCCGGTGGAAGGGCTGCAAGTTATGAACTTTACCCACTGTTTACATATAGCAAAGGTTATTAAGAAGTATACAGACGTTTTCAGGGGGGATTCTTTCTAGTGAGAGGGGTCAGGAGGATAAGGTTACATGGGAGGATTTGTCCATGGAGGATTTTTTCATGGCAGAAGAGAATTTTCAGTTAAGGGAGTGCTGGATTTCCCAGCATTACTTAAAAAAAGATCAGAAATTAAATTAAAAAAAAAAAAAATTCAACCTAAAGTAAGAAGTAACATTAAAACTTAAACAAATAGAAATTATTACGTATATGAGGGGGTTCACCCCATCGTGAATACATCGCTCTTTATGCTCAAGTCTTTTCAGTACTTTCAAAAGAGCTATTTATTCTAATTAAACGGCTTTTGTGATTCAGGGGTCATTCTTAAACAATTGGAACAAATTTCGAACTTTAGCATAAAAAGCGTGGTATTGACGATGAGGTGAACCCCTTCATATATGAAATTTGTTGTGTTTGTTTTAAGTTTTAATGTTGCTCCTTACTTTCAGTTGATTTTTTTTTATTTTATTAGCGTAAAGAGCGAGGTAGTGAGGAGGGGGTAACCCCCCTCATATACATAATAATTTCTGTTCGTTTTAAATTTTAATGTTGCTCCTTACTTTCGGTTGAAAAAACATGTTCTTTATTCAATTTTAGATCGGGTTTTGAAAAAAATACCAGGAAATCCGGCAAATACTCTAGAAACTCCCCTCCCCATGAAAAATTCTCCCTTTGCAAAATCCCCCAGCAGAAAATTCGTCCTCCTTTCCCCACCCGAAATATGTATGCATACTTCCCAATAACAAATACTATATGTAAACAATGAGCAAATTTCATAACCTAAATACCTTTCCCCAGGGGCTGTGGGGGGTTATGTTATCTACAAAGGCATAGTTCTTTCCAAAGGTCTTTTAACTATGCTGAACAAAATAGCTATCTAAAAATTTTAATCAGACAATTTGGGGAAAAAGAGGCATAGGAGAAAGTTTAGTTGCCCTCCAATCTTTTTGGTCGCTTTAAAAGGGTACTATAACTTTTAATTTCTGTTCGAATGAGCCCTCTCGCGATGTTCTAGGACGACTGTGTCGATACGACCCTCCTGGAAAAAACAAAACAAATGAACACGCATCATTGATCTTTCTTCTGGCAAAAAATACAAAATCCCACATTTTTGCAGATAGGAACTTGAAACATCTACAGTAGTGTTTGCTGATGTGCTGAATCTCATGGTGTGATTTTCATTAAGATTCTTTTACTCTTAGGGGGTGTTTTACCCTTTTTCAAAAATCCGTGACATTTTCTTAGGCTCGTAGCCCTTGATGGGTAACACTAAACTTAATGGAAATTAAATATTTGGAGTCAACAAAATAAACCAATTCCTTGATATATCTATTGGTATAAAAAAATTCCTTTTTTTTAGAATTTCGGTTACTATGGAGCTGCATTGCTCCTTAATTACAGTTCGTTACCACGAACTGTTTGAGCGAAATATGAAATTCAACATGTCTGAAAATTCTACATTGAGGTGTTTCAGGCTCGTGTCTACCAAACACGAAATATGCAATTTTTCCAAGAATAAATGACCAGATATATGTGGTCAGGAGTGATCAAGTGATCAAATCCTGAATGATCAGGATTTTTCAAAGCAGTAATCGTATCAATACAGCGTTGTAGAATACCAGTGGAGGTGCAAAATGCCTATGTTGCTGATAAAAAGTTTGCAGTGAGAGGAAAAAAATTACAGCGAGTTGTCGAAAGTTTATAGCTTAGGTTTAGCTTTTTCTTGGCACGGAGTCAGTATTTAGCTTGTTTTCGCAGAGAGTAATTATCAATTTTTTTTTGTCTTTCAGTAGGCGACTCGACATTTTAGTCTTCAACCAATTGAAAATCACTGAATGGTTTATCTTAGAAGTTTTTACGTAAATAATGTTATCTGATTTGCGAGATGCCAACCAAAAACAGCTAGTAATAATGGATGAAAGTACGCACGGACGCGCGGAAAACACTCCCTTTTTAGATCATAAAATGTTTCCTTTACTGTTAGCAGGTTTTCTTTTTTGTATGGAACCATCGCGAAAATTAAGCACTTTTAGATTTTAACTTAAATTTAACGTGAAATTGCTGCCTGTCTGCTCACTTCCAAGAACGGAGTTCGCCTCGACATTAGAAATATGGCTCAAAGAAACGTTGAATTAAAAAGAACTCCAGATGGCCTCCTTCGACATAGACTGTGAAACTCCACTTTGACTAGCACACACCTTGGACTTTGGCTGAAGGACAAGTAGAAACCCTTGTTCCAGCCCCTGGGAAGAATGATGCACAGCTTTCCCAACAACAATTTATTATTCATTAGTCCAGTGAGAGGTCCAAACTTTCTATACAACCACACAAGTTAGAGTCTAACGTCGTTAGACTGAAATTGGCAGCATCGGAAAAAGACCCCAACCGCCCCCCCCCCAAAAAAAACAACATAAAATCCAAATTATTGACCAAAAAATTATATATATGGGGGGGTCTACCACCCTCAGTCCTCCACTGCTTATACCATAGTAAAACTGCTTTCAGAATGAATGCACTGTCACAAGGGATAAAATGTTAATATTATTCAATGCATCCAGAATGAACGGCTTATTCTTTCGTGTCTACTTTAAATAAATTATTTTGAAAAAAATCAAAGTTTCTCTGATGAAAGTAAAGAGCAATGATGAAACTTAAGACGAAAAAAAATGACTCCTTCGCGGTTTATGCAACATATTTTCGAAAAATTGTGTCAAACAAACTGGATCGTGGTATTTCCCTATATCTCTAGAATTCTGAAAAACTAGCGCTGTGGTGTTCTTTTGTTTCTATGGTCTAAAGCAGAAAAAAAGGACTCATCAGTGCTGCCCGATTTTCTTTTTTGTTCAAGGTGAGAGGCGGTCTGAGCAGGGTTTTCAACAATGGAAATTTCAATGGCGCATTTTTCTTTTTGAGCCGTCGCCATGTTCTAGAAGTTTCAGGCTCTTTTTCAAAATTTCTAAAAAAAAAAAAATTCAAAATAGCATTCTCCTGTTAACAAATAATTCTATACTATTATAGTATTGCTATATATTCCTATTAGCATTATTATGTTACATTTATTATACAGTAATAATTATTAAGAATTAATCGAAATAAGAGCTGCTATATCTACTCATCAAGAAACGCTAATTTTTTACTTTTGCTAATGTGCGCACTTTATAAAAATGTACGGTATTTTTAAATTCTCGATACTACTAAGGGTTGTCGTTCGCTCTTTAATAGGTTGTAGCTACCGCTGCAACTATGATACAAACATAAGGTCAAATGTCTTCAAAAGCAATTGGAATACTAACAATTATCAAATGGTTTTGTTCACCTGGACGACAGACCGCCACCGCACATGGGTATTTTCTATTGGCTTTAACCTTTATTTTTGAAGCTTGATTTCTAAAGGTTTAACATCAACCAGATTTACGTTGCAAGGCAATGTGATGTTAATGTTATATAAGAAAGTTAGGTCAGTCCTGCCGACAAAAGCGTCCCTGGAGCAACACTTTGATTTTTTGCCTCGATTATGTTTCAGCGACTCGACTAATTTCCAAAAAAATATTTTCTTTTAAGCGTAAAAAATAACTTACCACAACCCATGTTGTTATTTCTAAAAATTAAAGCATAAGTAAGCTAAGGCCTCATAATATAGCACCTGTTAATTCATCCTATGTGATTGATTGTAAAAATAATCCAATTCTACATCTGTGACTTCTACATTAACACTTTACTAATAATTGGATAACTACGTGATTAAGTTGTAGCATTATTTATAATTATTGCCTGTGTATACCAGCCAGAGCAAGTAAATAGCCTTTATCCCTAAAGAGTCTTCTTCCTTAAAGTCTTTCTTGTCTACAAGACAATTATTGTGACAAATTAACTTTTAAAAATAACGAGGTTTTTCTGATGGAAGTAAAGAACGAGGTTGAAGCTTCAAGCAAACGAAAACTATAGTATTACACCTTATGGAACGCACTCTTAGTATCCTGCAGATATAGAAGACTAATTTACAAGGATTTCAATAGTGGTTTGCCAACCATCAAGCGTAGCTTACTATAAAGCGGTAGTTTTCAGATTTAAAATCATGGGGAAAGTAAACGGGGAGTTAATTAATTTGATCTAGTTTTGGAAATATATGCTGCATAAACTACAATTATATTTCAATGCACATAATAAATCTTAAAAAAGATCTGTGTCTAACTTGGACGATGAAACTAAAGAAGTTAATATGTGTTTTTATTAAAACATGGCATAAAACATAACTAAAATACTGCTCATATCTCTTAAACATTGTCACGAGATATGTCGAATTTTATCCCATAAGGAATCCAAGGAGCATGGGCGTAGGCAGCATCTTGTGTAGAGGGGGGCAGCCGCTTCTGTGATGGAGGGGGAGGGGTCTTACTAATACTTCCCGAGGTCCTTTGAATATAGGTCTTTAGAAACTAGTAATTCTATATTTCGCTAAAACTCGGCCTTTAATATTTTCCATGTTCTACTTTTCCTGCAACAGTATAATATAAGAGACCCACTATCCAACTTCCAGAAAACATTAACACCAAAAGCGATTTGACACAAATCACATTATGGTTAGATAACAGCTTCTTCTAAGAATACAATTCAAAAGTTTACAGTTGGGCAAAATTAAATATCAAAATTGGTATTGGGGAGACTGGCCCACCATTAGCCAAAGCAAACAGTTTCAATATAAGAGCCTATGGGGCTTCTGGTGGATTATAAAAGCTCTCACAGATGGCAGTGTATGTTTTTAAAATGTCTAACCTTAAATAATACTTTTACCAAAAATATCAAATTGGATCAGGTTTTAAGGTGATTAACTCTGGAATTTTGTTCAATTTTGTCTCAAAGCCTACGCCTAATTACGAATACTAGAAAACTCGCGTTGCAAACTCACATTGTATTCTATTATTATTTGCCAGTTTTTGGCAGCTTCCGAGACGTGCCATCTTCACGAGTTTGCTGTTAGTATTTTTTCACCGTGCGGGATAGCGAACTCCAATGTTCGGCCACAATACCTGGGGTAAATTCCGCATGCTGTACCAAGGTGTCCAAAAGTGGGCTATGCTTGTAAAAGCAGTGCAAATAGCATATTTAAAGGTTGAAGGCAAGCTTAATACCCAAAACTGTGTTATTTCTGGCGTTGTTTAATCCTGTCAGAACAGTAGGTGAACTGAAGTTCTTTTTTTTCTGTTAAATTTCATTCAAGATAAAATGATTAAAGTAAAACAGAAGAGAAAAGAAAGAAAGGTGGCTGTGATCCAGAAGAAAATAAAATAGCAGTTTTTTCTGTCTTATTCTACAAGAAGTCAGTTGAATTCTCTGGAAGTATGGGTGTCCTAGAGGAACGCTGCAAGACTACATAAAAAAAAAGTTGAGAAGCTGATTATCCCTCTAAAAAGTCTGGACCTGAATTTCCCTACACCCTGTTACAACCCATGATCAATATTTACAGAGGAACAAGCAAAAAGACTAGAAACTTACTTGAAAACGATAGCTGATATGCTTTCGACTGTATTCCTCTAGAAGCATGTAAATTTGCATACACTTATGCCATTATTAAGAGCATAAAAGTACCGGATAACGAAACTGCAAAGGCAGTGGAAACAGTGGAGGAATTACAGGTAAAGATTGGTACCGTGGTTTTATGGATTGACTTAAAACTCTATCAGTAAGAACGCCAATAAGTACAAGCCTATGACGGACAACTGCTTTCAACTGTCACAGTGTAGGAGCTTTCTTTAACAACCTGGATTGAGGCCTATATAAACACATGTTCAGACCACAAGATATTTGAAATTTTGACGAATCAGGTCTGAAAAAATCCACAAGCTTGGTAAAATTATTGCACAGCAAGGCCAGAAGTAAGTAGGGAAGGTCACGTCAGCAGAAAGAGGTCAGTTGACCACGATTTGTCCTGGTGTTAATGTGTTTGGAACACAGTCCCTCCTCTACTTATTTCCCCACAAAAACAGTGTCCGGAAATTTTACTCAGGGGAGCTTCACCAGGAGCCATCATGATCGGCTCAGAAAATACTTCTGGCTGGATGACTGCTTCTCATTCTTTGCTTTACTTGCAGAATTTTATCAATCAAGTCAAACCCAAAAAATCAACAGGAAAAAAATATGAAAAACTCAGAAGTGCTCACTGACACCCTTATAAAAGAATGTATTACTACTAGGATAAAAGCTGTATCTGCCAAAAAGCCCTAGTCCTGGAACGGAAGAAAGTCAGGCAAGTGAAAAGACTAAAAAGCAAAAGGCGTGTCTCTGGCAACAAGAGTTACACTTAGAGTGACGATTCTGACGTAGATGATCCTGAATACAACAACTCTTCAGACCCCAGCATAGACATTGAAGACAAGCCCCCTACCAGCAACTTCTAATTAGACACTGAGAAAGTCAAGGCTGGTGATTACATTCTGATTGAGCTGAAGAGCAAGAAAGGGAATTCTGTTCACAATGTTATCATTATCAAAAGTAGCAACTGAAGAACTTAAGGTCCTCTTTTGGAAGAAGACTGGAGCAAGAGACATTGTGCTTATTGACGAGTTGGATAGTATCTTAAAGACAGAAGTTGAAATAAAACTGCCACCACTGACATGTAGAACACCAAGATTAGCGGAGCAGCTTACTTTTGGTGTTGATCAGTCATTATATGATTTGAAATTAATGTTTTTTATTTTTTTTTAAACCTTAATGAAATTAATTTTGTAGTTTTTTATTCTGACCATATTCTTTATTAATTTTGTAGCCGAAGAACAAGCTTTAACGTTCCTCTGGTCACTTTTCTTTTTCTTTTGTCCGGTGGCCAAACGTATGGCAGAGACGACTGAACAAGTGCCGGGATGGCCCAGGTTAGGCACTCTTGACCACTTGGATAGAGAGGCATCCAGGAGGAAAAATGGCGGAGTGTTTCTAATTGTCTTTTTCAAGGATAGTATTGAATGAGTTACTTTTGCTTTGACATGCTCAGCAACTTCTTATCGCTTGAATCAATTCATGGAGAATTAAACAGGTCAAAATCAGCCAATCGTGGGCCAGTCTCCTATCTATATATTGGACCGAAAATCAATATTGAAGATCGAAACGTAAAGGTTGATATCGCAAACGATATTTGGAAATTTCTGTTTATTTCCAGCTTTTTAACCATCTACCAGGTAACATCCAACAAAAAGTTCCAACATACTAAAAGTTCTCGCTAATATCTATCGTAAATTTGAAGTTCTAGGGGGGGGCATCTGCCCCCCCCCCCTTCCCACCCTTCCCTAAGCCCACGGCTGTCAGAAAAGTAGATGAACTGAAGTTCCATTTTTCCTCTTAAATTTCATTCAAGATAAAATGCTTAAAAGTAAAACAGAAGAGAAAAGAAAGAAAGGTGGCTGTGATCAAGAATAAAATAAAACAGCAATTTTTTCTGTCTTATTCTACAAGAAGTCAGTTGGATTCTCAAGAAATTCCATGGCTGTCCTTAGAGGAACACTGCAAGACTACATAAAAAAAGTTGAGAAGCTGAATATCCCTCTAAAAAGTATGGACCTAAGTTTCCTTACACCCTGTTACAACACATGATAAATATTTACAGAGGAACAAGAAAAAGGACTAAAACTTGAAAACGATAGCTGATATGCTTTCGACTGTATTCCCCTAGAAGCATGTACATTTGCATACACTTATCCCATTATTAAGAGTATAAGAGTACCGGATAACGGAACTGCAAAGGCAGTGTAGACAGCGGAGGAATTACAGGTAAAGATTGGTACCGTGGTTTTATGGATTGCCTTAAAACTCTATCAGCAAAAACGCCAGAAAGTACAAGCCTATGACGGACAACTGCTTTTAACCATCACAGTGTAGGGGCTTTCTTTAACCACTTGGAGGGAGGCCTACATAAACACATTTTCAGACCACAAATTTGAAAAAGTAGCAACTGAAGAACTTAAGGTCCACTTTTGGGAAGAGACTGGAGCAAGAGACTTTGCGCTAACTGACGAGATGGATATTGTCTTAAAGACAGAAGTTGAAATTAAACTGCCACCACTGACAGGTAGAACACCAAGATTAGCGGAGCGGCTTACTTTTGGTGTTGATCAGTCAATATGTGATTAGAAATTAATACTCTTTAGTTTTTTTTTAAACCTTAATGAAATTCATTTTGTAGTTTTTTATGCTGACCATATTCTTTCTTAATTTTATATCCGAAAAAAAAGCTTTAACGTTCCCCTGGTCATTTTTCTTTTTCTTTTGTCCGGTGGCCAAACATAAGTCAGAGACGGCCGAACTAGTGCCGGGGTGGCCCAGGTTTGGCACTCTTGACCATTTGGATAGAGAGGCATCCAAGTGGAAAAATGGCGGAGTATTTTTAATTGTCTTTTTTAAGGATGGTATTGAATGAGTTACTTTTGCTTTGGCATGCTCAGCAACTTCTTATCGCTTGAATCAACTCATAAAGAATTAAACAAGTCAAAATCAGCCGATCGTGGGCGTAAACTCCTTGGCACGGAGTTTACTATCATCGATATCTCTGATAAACTGTAGGTAAAAAAAAAAAAAAATCCGTTACTTTATAATTATTGTTTTATACAAAATTACATGAAAATAAATTTTTTAACCTGAAAGTAAGGAGCAATATTAAAGCTTAAAATTAAATGAAATTATTTCACATATTAGGGAGGCCGCCTTCTCCTCAATCCCTCGCTCGCTACGCTAAAGTCTCTTAGTCATTTGAAAAAGATTTATATTCCAATCAAGCGGCCCTTGTGTTTCTGCAGTCGTTCATACAGAATCCGGACAAAAAGTCAAACCTTAGCTTAAAGAGCGTGGGATTGAGGAGGGAAGTAATAATTTCTCTTTCTTTTAAGTTTTAATGTTGCTCCTTAATTTCAGTTGACAACATTTGTTTCTTTTACTTAATTTTTTATTTCTTTCCAAATCATACGGGGAAATCCATGGGAAACCCCCCCCCCCAACGAAAAATTACTCCCGTAGAAAATTCTACCATGGAAAATTCCTTAAGTGTAAAATACCAGCAGAGAATTCCTCCTGGGCAATGCCCTCCTCACTAAGAATTTCTCCAAGAAAAATTCTTTCGGATAATTCCCCGGGAAAATTATTCTTACTTTCATTTGAAAAAAAATTCAAATCATGCCGAAAATCCCTTCTTGGAAACGTTTTCCCGGAAAACCCCCTCGGATACTTTCCTCTCGACAGAAAAATCTTCCCTCGGAAAAATCCCTCCCGCAGAAAATTGCCCCAAAAATGTCCGTATATTTCCCAAAAACATACATTACATGTTTGGCAAATGGGCAAATTACATAACTTAAAGCCCTTTCTCCAGAGGCCATGAGGGGTCATATTATCCCTAGGAGCATTTTTATTGTACCTTTCAACTATGTTGAATAATGTAGGCATGGGAGGGGGCTCCTTTTCCCTCCAGTCTTTTGGGTCACTTATATAGTGCATTAGAGCCTTTTATTTCCGTTTGAATGAGTTCACTCTTGATTTTCTAGGTTCATTGTTGGATAACCCCACCCCTGGGAAAAAACAACAAATAAACACGCATCTGTCACCTTTCTACTAACAAAAAAAAATACAAAATTCCTTATTTTTGCAGATAGGAGCTTGAAACCTCTACAGGGTTTTCAGATACGCTAAATCTAATAGTATGATCTTGGCTAAGACCCCTTGAACTTTTAGGGTTTTATCCCCCCCCCCTTTCAAAACTCAGACAAATTTTCTCAGACTTGTAGCTTTCGAGCGTAACATTAAACTTGATGAATATTATGTAATTGGAATCCGCATAAATTTTTTTAATATAATAATTTGACCAAATCTCATTTCTTAGAGTTCCGGTTACTATTGAGTCGAGCTGCTCCTTACTTATAGCTCATTACCGCAAACTGTTTGATATATGGAGACTTTGGAAAACTGTAGGACTTAAGAAGAACTTTAAAGCTATAGTCCATATACTCTACAGAAATGCGTCTTACTATGACTGCAATTTTTCTGCAGCTATGCTGCAAAGAACTTTAAACTTCTCATAGGAATAAGTAGTAAGTTATATAAAGCCGCGACCGGCACAAGAAACGGGACAAGATAATAGTGTATACAATATGAACGGTACATGAAAAAATACACGGAAAACCCACGCCTTTGACACTATATTTAGACATGGACATTTTAAAAAGCTGGCACGCTATAATGCATGTTATGAAACAATAGTCAAGGTTCTATTGCACAAGAAATTTCACAGGAATGTGCGTCGTAAGTTCACGTGGACATTGTTGTCAATTGCACAATGAATTGCACTTCAAGTTCACGTGGACATTTTTTTTTTTTTTTTTTTAAAGCTGGCACGGTATAAAGTGGTCCAACATGTTTTGGGAGTATGGTCGAAATTATATAAGTCAAGCGGACTGGTTTTCGAGCCAACATCCATTTTTTAAGAACCAATCAGAGACATTGGTGCTTGCTCAATATACGATAACTCGAGTGGTGATTGGTTATAAATAAACGGACTGGTTTTTTATTCGTCCTTGAGATTTTGTATAAAATGTTCATACCTTACGATTTAATTTTCATTATGATTTAACGTATCATAGATAGTACACTGAATATTATTAACTTTAAAGCAATGGATACTTCAATTTTCAATGTGAGTAGAGTTTACTAAATTTCTTAATTTATTTCCAAATAAAATCAGTTTACCAGTAAATTCAAATTCAGGGGCATAGGCCCCCCTCCCCTCCAACAAGTCAAATCTTACAATAGTATGAGTATACTCGCTATAAAACGCAAAGTACGCTCTTTTTTTCTATTATGTAAACAAAAACCCTCCCCCACTGCTCTATAGAAATAGTTATTTCGTTCAAAAATGTCCTTGTTCCAATTATCAAAAATCTTTTTCTGGTCTAACTAAAGGCATCTGTGTTTGTAATTAGAGAAAGGGTCCCTTTTGGAAGCAAAACTTCGCACGTGTCCTATCTGAAAACAAAAGCTTGGTGATTAAGACGGGTTTTGTTTAATTCTAGCCAGAAACTCAGAATTGATATGGGAGCAAGATGGAACGATGCCACATTGACTGTGTGTGTGAGCGGTGCATGCGCTGTTTATTTTTCTGTCTACTCGATAATTCATTGAGAAAGTGCAATGAATATTGCAAATTCAATAACAACGTAACGATTTTCACTATTTTGTTGTTTGCGTGACTGTGTGTTTGTGTGTGTGTGTGTTTGTAGATTCTTTTTATTGTCAAATTAAAGGTGAGTAAAGCCTTTGAAATGCGATGCATAAGTGATGTTTGAACAATGTTGTCAATTTAACAATGGGTCTAGCGTTATGGTATACTAAAAAATTGATATTAAAATCATTAATTAAAGAATAGTACGCTAAAAATCAGAATCAACTTTAGAGGATAAATTATGTTATGGCAAGATGTTTTTGAAATCACCCTCCCCCCAAACTCAAAATTTTCCAAAATTTTACTTTAGAATCTTTTTAAATATTTCTAAAGCGCTAAGATATAGAGCGCTACAAACATCAGAATTGACTTTAGGGGGTAATTTATATCATGGGAAGATTTTTTTGAAATCCCCCTTCCCCCCAAACTCAAAATTTTCCAAAATTTTACTTTAGAAGCTTTTTAGAAATATTTCTAAAGTACTAAGACATAGAGCGCTACAAACACCAAAATCCAAATTAGAGTACAAATCTTTTTATGAAAATATGATTTTTATACACTCCTTTCGCACCATGTCAAAATTTTCAAAATTCTAACCTTATGAGCTTGTTAAAAAAATTTTCTGAAGTGCTCAACCATAGAGTACTACAAGCATCAGAATAATGTTTAGAAAATAAAATATATTATGGCAAGATGTTTTTGAAATTCCCCTTCCCCCCAAACTCAAATTTTCCAAATTTTACCTTAGAAGCTTTTTTTCAAATATTTCTAAAGCGCTAAGACATAGAGCGCTACAGACATCAGAATAAACTTTAGAGGGTAATTTATCTGTAAAAGAGAGGTTATTATTTCCTTACAAAATTTTTCTTCTTTTTAAGGGGGAGGATGTGGATTCATACAATTACTCTCCCCCAGAAAAGAGACCAAGATGGAATGGTTCCACATCAATTCAAGCTGAAAGGCCATTCATTACAAGTTCTCTTGATCAACCCGAAACCTTTCAAGCCAGTGTCAGCTCTGCACAGAACACTATGTAACCTGGCAGAAAATTCAATAGGGAATTGATACTTTCTCATAATGCATCGGTCTTGTCTACTCAAGATCGTGAGGGGACCCCCCTTCATGCTTTGCCAGGGGCTTCAGGCATACAAGTGCAGTCTGAATTTGTAAATGTAGGTATTTTACCTCTACCTTATATGTGATTATTTACTTAAAAAATACTAGGAGGAATTGAGTTTTGTGGGTGGGTGGTGTGGAAAAATGGTACGTGTTAAATATTCGGGTAAACATACGAGTAGAAAAATGCTTCACTATAAATAAGCCTATCGTGTTTTTCTGAACTTTCTGTGGAAGATGGGGGTAAGTATTTAGTTTAAATAATTCTAGGAGTAATTGAGTTTTGTGGGTGATGTGGAAAATGGTACGTGTTAAATATTCGGGTAAACATACGACTAAGAAACGCTTCACTATAAATAAGGCTATTACATCTTTCTGAACTTTCTAGGGCGGGGGTAACTATTTAGTTTAAATATATCTAGGAGGAATTGAGTTATGTGGATGGTGCAGAAAAATGGTACGTGTTAAATATTCAGGTAAACTTACGACTAGAAAAATGCTTTACTATAGATAAGGCTATCGTGTTTTTCTGAACTTTCTGTGAGAGATGGGGGGTAAGTATTTAGTTTAAATAATTCTAGGAGGAATTGAGTTTTGTGGCTGGTGTGGAAAAATGGTACTTATTGAATATTCGGGTAAACATACGACCAATAAACGCTTCAACATGAATAAGACTATCAAATCTTTCTGAAGTTTCTCGGGCGGGGGTAACTATTTAGTTTAAATAATGCTAAGAGGAATTGAGTTTTGTTGATGGTATAGAAAAATGGTACGTGTTAAATATCCAGGTAAACATACGAGTAGAAATGAACATGATTTTCAACTTTACGAAATAATGCTTATTTTACAGAGAAAATAAACCTTGTTTCTATAGATTAATGAAATAGCAGTGCCATTGCGTCATGGAACATCAACATTTACTGGACCTGAACCAATTCTAGCACCACCAATGGAGTTCAGAGATGAACCTGCATTAGTTTTAGGCAATATGGAGTCGCATAGGAGTTTTCTAAACGATTGTCTTGGGGAAATGGCCAGCCTAAACGATTTAGCTTGTGACATTGACATGATGGAGGACCCGGAATGGACAGATAGATTTATGCGTGAGCATTTAGGCGATGATAGTAGTGCATCTGAACCGGGTCCTCATAAAAGAAATTCCATCACAGGAAAATAAAGGCTGGCTCGATCAGCTATCCCCAAACAGCTGGAATACATACTAACAGGCCTAGGGAACTTCATGCCATCTCCAACCATTGCAATTGAACAGACTGGGGGTGGTGCTATTGACAATTCTATGTCATCCCCCACCATTCCGCTTAATAATACACCTAGTGCTAGTAATAGTAGTAGTAGTAACTATACAGCAACAACACAAATAACCCCTCTTCCAGATTTTTTTCTGTCCAACTCTGCCTTGCACCACACAAAGGTCTACAGCGCCAAATTCGGTGATCCCTTCAACTCTCTAGTGTCGGGGTATATAATAACATATCCCTCGGCCATTAAACTTTAATATAATAATAAGATTCGAGCATTTCTTTAAAAACCGAGGGGGGTGTGGGGGTGGGGGTCAGTTTAAAATCATCAATAGCACTAAAAATATTTTTTTAAATGAGAATGCGAGCGAGCTGTATTCGAAATACTTGCACACAGAGATGTTGGCAATTCTCCCGCATTTATGAAATTATGGGGAGGTTTTTCTAAATTGGGTTAATAGTATTCATAGTAAGTGGGAAAATTATAACGAGGGGGGTAGTGGGTCGGTGGTTTTATTTATTGAAAGTTTAAATGTTAATATTTGTAGATTTAAAAAGGATTTTATTTTAAGAGGGGGTGGGGAGAGGGCTATAGTTTTAAAATATCATACAGATTTAGAGGGGTGTCAGGGGGTACAAAGAATCTGTTTCGATACGAAGCTACAGTGTTTCAAGTATGCATTTTTAATTGCCGCCTACAGACCACTTCAAAAAGATGCATCTTGGAAAAAGTTGGATGAAATGGCAGTTAATGGTTGGGAGGGTTCAGAGTTCCCCAAAGTAGATTTTAATTGTTTAAATGGTCAATTTCCCGTGACACTAAAAGGAATAGATAATTTCGAGCGGGCTAATGGACATTTAAAGACTGGTGTCACGGTGTTACAGTATGTAACATAATTTGAGGAGGGTCACCGTTCCGATAAGAAGGGGGTATTATTTCCAGTGCGGGCTCCTTCAATTGAATCAGTGGATCATTGGGTGTGGCTTCTATACACTGCACCCACGGACTCCGATTCAATTGGTCATTTCAATCCAATTACCGATATTAGTCGGGTTTTAAGTGAGGGTAAACACCGGAATGTACGTTATTACTGTCCAACATGTCTCTCAAGATTTTGGACTGATTTAAAGTTAAAGCATCACATGAAACATTGTAAACGTCATGGATACCAGGCTGTGGAGACGGTAAGCGGGGATAGAGCGATCTTACATTTTAAAAATTTTCAGAACACGCTCCTGCAGAGCAATAAGATCGATTTGGACTGTAAAGCAAAACTGGCAGACGTGTACGATCCGTAAAATTCAAATCGTTTTACAATACATGAAGCTATAGGGGACTCTTACGCTCATGCGCAACGAGATTCGAATACTACTATGCAAGTGCTGTACTTAGTTGATATTTTGAGTGACGATGAAGACTGTATGCGCTCGGCATTGGTCAGTCTAATCAAAACAGTAATCGGAGCAACTTCGTGCCTTCGTTACACAAACTATCATGTGCTCCTATCACCAGATGACATAACGACCATTAAAAATCGTAAAATGTCTTGGGTTTGCAAGGGAGAATTTGATGATGGTGTTGGGAATAGAGGGAGGAGGAAGGTAATCGACCACGATCATTTATGGCAGGAAATTACATCGGGAGGGAGTAACTCTAGGGAGGTGGCACATCAGTCATGTAACTTAAACGTTAGTCTGCAATATTTCGTACCTGTTTTATACATAATTCCAATTACGACTTAAAGTTTGTTCTACCGGCGTTGGCCCGCATTGCCAAGGGTGGAGTTGTAGATGACGCATAGATAGATGGTTCTTTTTCATATAAAATTATACTCAAATCATCGGAGAAGCTACTGCTGCTAGAATTCATGTGGAAAACAGTTGACAAGGGTAACACGTGCCTGAATAAAATCCGTTTTTTAGACTCTTTCAGCTTCTTCCCTAAATCTTTAAGTCAATTGATTCAGGTACAGAAAACTGATAATTTCGATAGCTTCCCCCTCCTCAAACAGTGCTTCCCCGATGATGAAATGTATGATTTATTAACGTGTAAGGGTATATATCCATATGATTATTACAACTCTGGCTCGAGGCTAGATGAGGTGTCACTACCGCCCATTGAAACTTTTTACAATTCTCTTACTGAGAGTGAGTGCAGCTCTAGCAACTATGAATTTGCTAAGAGGGTTTGGGCAAAGGGCGGATGTAAAAATGGGTGGTATTATTATAAACTATACTTGGCCAGTCACTTACTCACTCTTCTGGACATTGTATGCAAAAATACGGATAAAATCTATGGGGAATTTGGGTTGGATTTAGGTTATTATTTTTCCACTCCCCATTTGGTGTTGGAATTTATACTTAAAATCAGCAAAGAAGAAATAGGTCTGATCGCCGATTTGTATCAGCTTCTGTTTGTAGAGATATCAATGTGGGGTGGGTATGTTTTTCATAGGGACCGTATCAAGAATACTGATCTAACCGGACAGCACACCGGTGAAAAGTCAGACGCAGTTTTTTTGGAGTTGAATTCTCTTTACCCATCGGCAATGTCTAACTACTGTTTGCCGTGTGGCAATTATAAATGGCTTGACAATCCGTGTGCTTCGAATTTCCCCGACATTGTTAGTGTTGAGGAGAATGGGGCACAGGGATGGTTTTTTGAAATTGACGGTGAAATACCCATGGAAATCCATGACTCGGTAAAATGTGTGAAAGCGTACGAAACAGAAATCAATGTGACAATGTAACCAATCCCACACACTGTGCTCAATTTATTGTAGATACCATGTTCACAATGTCTGCAATAATATGTTCTAATATGGTACTTCAACATCGCAAGAAAAGAAACGTTTTATTAATTGAAATTGTTTTATGTAGAAGCGAAATCGTGGAAATATCCGAGAAACTCATGTTGTCGTTTTATTATAATGTATGCAAGGTACTGTGGCCAATTGAGGGACAAGTTCAAGTGTATTACGGGGACACTGATTCACTCCTGTTAAAAGTCAAAACTGAAAATCTATTGAATGATTTGGAAAATGGCGAGTACATTAGCTCACGAATGAACTACACTAATTGGGACGAATCCCTCTACACAGAGCTAGTGAAACTTCAGGCCCCAAATCAATTGTTAATGCTAAAATCTGAAACGGGTAGCGATCTGATATCCAGTGGTGTGTTTCCTGGTCCGAAGATATACTGTGTGGAAACGCACAACAAGGATATCAAACAAGTTTGCAAGGGGGTACCTACACACTTTGTAAAAAATAATTTCGACATGATTGTGTATAGAAACTGTGTGGAACGTAGTTTAGTACCAAGAGCGAAAGTCATGGCGATTCGCTCTTTACAATTTAAAAACTACACAGTTAGAGTTGAGAAAAACGCCATGTCGGTCATATCGGACAAAGTCTATGTACTTGAGGATGGTTTGAAGTTACTACCACACGTTCATTATTTAATTTCAGACCTATTTGAATTTATAGAGTACAGAAAACAACTCGGTCTAGAAAAATTAACTTAAATTCATTTAAAAAAAAGTATAAATTGGGTGGGAGGGTTTTTTGGGTAATGGGGTGTTTTTTTTAATTCTTTTTTCTATGTCAAAAACAATTTTCAATATGTGTGTGTGTGTGTGCAAGGCAGATAAATTTCCACTATTTAATGCCCCCGGCCCGGGCCCGACAAAGCGGGCCCCCCGCTTCCCGGCCCCGCGGCGCTTGCCGCGGCGCTTCCCGCGGCGCTTCCCGGCCCACCGCAGTTGGCCCCCCGGTTACCGCAGCGGCCTCCCCCGGGGGTTGGGGGGGATCCCAAAATTTAAAATGTTGTAAATGAAAGTGTTTGATATTATTTCAAGTGCATTATTCTAATAAATGTTGTATTTTTTCTATAAATAAACAAAAAAAAGTGTATTTATTTAAGTGTTTTTTTTTTCTAGTACCTATGTAAATGTTGTATTTTTTATTATAAATAAATAAAAAAAAAGTGTATTTTTTTCATATTTAATTTACTTTCAATGTAGTATTTTTTAAGTGTTGTTACTTTTCTATGTATAATAAATGAATATATGATTCTTTATTAGTCTTCTTCTTCTAATTATTATTCTTGAAGGGAGTAGTAGTAATAGAGCAATTATTTAGTCACTAGACAGCTATAGTCTACAGTTAGTCTTTGGGGTGAACTGTTGAAGGGAGAATGTATCAATTTAAAACACCATTCAGATCGTTTCTGTATGGGCCGTCAATGTCAGGCAAAACAACACTCTTAACTAGAATAATTAAAAATTGCGATAAGATGTTTGTGGAAAAGCCGAAAAAAAATCTACTACTTTTACAGTATTTGGCAGGAGTCATGCAAAAAAATAAAATCAATTGCCACGACAGGATAGGTGTAGATACAATTCATACAGGGACTTGATGTTTTCAGTATTATTGAACCAAACTCTTGGCTGATCATTGACGATCTGGCTGAATATATTGATCAATGGTCCCAGGAAATGCTGCAACTGTTTACTGTTCGGTCGCATCATGAACAGATTTCCGTTACTCTGGTTCTACACAATCTCTTTCATCAGAGCAAATGTATGCGAACACTTGCATCGAACTGCACCTTTTATATCATCTACAGAGTTGTTCGTGATTCTAGCTCGCTAATAACTGTCAATAAACAAATATACCCTGGCACCGCTAAATTTCTGCTTTCAGCATAAAATCTGGCAACTAATAAGCCGCACTACTATACCCTATTGGATGTCTGTTGAAATAGACGCGAGTATCTACGCGTAATCACAGATATTTTTGACAATGAAATTACAGAATATCTCCCTATGAATACCAAAAAGACCCATTAGTTGCTATCATGACACTGAAGAAACTACATGAAAATTGACATCTGTTTTCAGTTCTAAGCACTTCAAAACCCTCGCTTAAGAAAGCCATACTCAAGTATGGTATTGACAATGAATGCATTAATGTAATATCCGAACTTTGTTTAAATTTGACCGAGGGTAATGTTCAACTGCCAGAAGTAGTTAATCAACAGGCAAAGCAACATCGTTCCGTTGTACGTACATTGGCCTCTAAAAACAAAGGAAAGAATTTTAAAAAAACGACTTCTTCAGGCGGGTGGTAACTTTTTCACACTTTTACTGCCGATAATTGCAGGACTTGTAAACAGTTTTCTCTAGAGAGAGAATGGCAAAACCCTATAAATTGACTCCAATAGAACTCGCTCTCTCACCCGTGGAACACTTTGAGAACAATCTGAGTAAATTCCTTGACAACGAGAATATTGAGGATGATAAAAAACTGCTTTTACTTCAAGATGTACTTCGCCGAGTGGACAAACATAAGCCCTATCTTGCGAAGGCCACTGGTATTGATCAAAAAAAATAATCATCTCCTCAGGATTCTGCTGCTGGAACACAATTAACGATGGAGGAATTGGATTCACTCATATCTTGAACAATGTAAACGACTCCTAACCTATCTCATGGAAAGTGGTCAAGACCATATGCAAGTTGATGGCAATGGGAAAGGAATTATAGTTCAGGGCATGAGCTATAATCTACTTGATTTAATCAATGATATGGTTACAAATCGTAAAGGACTATTATCATTTGACACTCATCTATACAAACTTCTAAATACGTTAAACTTCCACAACAGCCCTATTATCAATGGACAAATTCTAAAAAAATTAAATGAACATGCATCAACAACAACGACAGCAACACCATTAAAATATGAACATGAAGAAGAAGAAGAAGATTTTAAATCAATCTTGAAAATACTAGCACACCTAGAGGAAACTTGACATTGATGGCGAAGAAAATACGAAAATGTATCAAGTCACCATCACCAACCAAATCTAGTGTACAAAAGGGTAGCAGACTTTACACAGCATGTTTACATTCAAAATAGTTAAAGTCCTGAAAGGTGCCTATGAAAATATTGTTAGGCCGGGGAGTTTAAGTTCACCCACCACTCTTTCCAAAGTCACTGGTGTTCACACTAAAAGTGTACAAGACTATCTACAAAATGAATCAAGTTACACTCTGCATAGAAATCATAGACTTCGTGCTAATCATTATCGAAAAACTAAAGCCTTTTTCCCATTGCATATAATGCAATTAGATTTCCTAACTCTAGATGAGATTCAAAGACGTTATAATACACCGTACAAGTACATTCTAATTACAATCATTGTTTTATGTCGCTCTGCATATGAGTTTCTGTTGCGGTCAAAGAAATTTATTGAAGTTGAGAAAGTCATTGACAGTGTTGACGAAAAGTCGACGTATAAAAAAATTCAAACGGATCGCGGTAGTGAATTTGTTAATCTCCATGTTGCAAAAATACTAGTGAAATATAGTACACTGCTATATCATAGTCATAGTCCTATAAAGGCTGCATTGGCCGAAAGATTGATAAGAACTATTCGACTTTTAATTTCAAGATATTGTACTTTGAAAAATACACCGGCTTTTATTCATGATTTAGATAAAATCATGTTGATTTATAATCAACGACCTCATCGATCATTGTCCAACTCAACACCAACGGAAGTTCAACATTCTGATCATGATACAATTGACACCTTTCTAAGATATATATTGTAATGAAACGATTGCCAAGAAGAAAAATAAATTCAATGTTGGTGATACTGTTCGAATTAATAGAACAACTAATGTTTTTGAAAAGGGGAATTACTTGTGGTCCAAAGAACTTTTTAAAGTGGCAAAAATCCTAGACACTAAACCCATAACTTATCGCCTGCGTGAAACCAAAGATGAAGAAATTCTTGGTGGCTTTTATGACTATGAACTACAAAAAGTTAAAAATAATAGTGAAATCTATCAAATTGAAAAGATATTAAAGACACGTGGTCTTAGGGATAAGAAACAGTTAATTGTTCTGTGTCTCGGATACAACTATGATTTTGGGTATTGGATCGGTGTTGAAGATACTACCAATGCAAAATGATTTCTATTTAAAATTCATGTCAAGTGTTTTTGAGCTTCTCTACAGAGACATCAACGCGACAAGTGATTTTTTAAAGAAACACTCCCCCGCCATAAAATTTGATGGCGCGTATGAATTGGTTCTTTTCGATTCTATTCTCAAAAACGCCTATGACATCCTTAGAAAGGATCGATTATATGACATAAAAGTTATACCATTCGATTGGACACTCTTTGTCGACTATGAATGGGTTGAAGCACTTAAATCTAGTGAATACCCACATGTCAAATTGAAATATATTGAATATGATAATATGACAGATTTGTGTCGTACAATCAATAAAAAAATCTCATATCGTAGGAATGGTAAATTCCATTTTAATTATTCATTGGAACACGATAGGATTTACGTTAGCTCACCTGTTGACACCGAAATAATTATTTTCAATGATAATGTGAAAAATGTTCTTGGCTTTAAACAGAATGAAATCAATGGAAAAAACGCCGTCACCATTTACAGGATGGATAAAATTATTTTTGCTGATAATCCACCTGGTTTCGCCTTGGAATCTTGTGTATCTCTCTCTGTAAGCTGTGTGTGAATATCGAGAATCGATCATTCAAATGTCCCCATCCTACGTGTTCTTGAACGAAAGACATCTCATGAACTTGTTCATCACTATAATATAAACCATCTTCAGTATGTTCCTGTAAACACTTCATATTAGGAACTCTGTCAGTTAACACTAAGAAGTGAATTGGGTGATCCTCTAGAAATAACAAAAGGTTTAGCAGTAATTACATGTCATTTTCGAGCTATCGTCAACGACTGAACAATCACCTAAAATGAACAATAGAAGAATTCCATTTGTCTGTCCCGATATCGATTGTTATATTGCTGCTTTGAGTCCAAGTCAAATAGGCAATGGATTGGACTACTACAAGGAACGTACTACAATGTCTGGCTATGGTCTTGGTAGCTGGTTTGCTAGGGTATTTCATTCTGCACTACACCTTGCCAGAAAATATCTTGTACCTGCTGCATCAAATTTTGCTGCCTCCACACTACAGGACTGGGGATTGGGCAAGAATTTCAAGGAGAGTGTTAAGGAAAATATTAGATCTTCAGCAAGAGCCGTTGGTGAGCAATTAAAATCTCGGCAAAATGGGGAGGGATTGAAAAGGATGCGTGCGCGTCATTCACTCATCAGGCGGGAAGCGTCATCTTTACCAGGCGGGAAGCGAAGGACATCAAAAAGGACTTTGAGGAATAAAACAAGGAAGACCAATAAGCAGCAGAAGAAGAAGAAAAAGAAAAAGATTGTTAGATCAAAGAAGGACTTCTTCTCTTAAGATGACTTATCTCCCCCACAAGGAATCATATCCATCAATTAGTTCCTCATTGAATCTAATCAATGCTGAAAATGTTGATGTCAGTGTCGAGTATAGCTACTATGAAGAATTCCATTCTCCACAACCCATCTCGGAAAATATACACTTTCAAATATTTTCCAATGAAGACTTTTTCATTGATTTGTCATCAACATCTATTGATTTAAATGTTGTGGTGAAGAAAAAGTCAGATAATGCAACTCCAAATGCTGCCGATGGTCTCTCCTATGAAAACTCTATTCCACACAATCTGTATAAACAAATTAATGTATTTATTAATGGAACACTGGTGAGCACTAGCAATAATTTATCCAACTATGCAAGCTATATATAATTTATGATTATGACACTTAATGCATACAAGGAGTTGAAAGGACAATCATTTGTGTATGAATATCAACCAGGTGTTGATACTGATGGCGAGTTGATGCTGCAGTGAGCCAGGAGTATCATCCGGTTGAAAAATTAAATGATTATATATTCAATATATCTCAACGGCTACCCCTCAATGTTAAGGTTTACATAAAGTTACAGCTGGCCCCATCGAATTTCATTTTGAAAAAAAAACAATTCCTGCAGCACCCGATGCAAATGTCATTATGACATTGACAATTCTCCACGTCCAAAAACAACAGGTTATGAGCTCTGCATTGGCAGTGGAAAATCTAAGAGCCAATGGCAACAACATTAAACTTCTTGTCCCCCATACGATCACGAATCAACGTCACATTGCCATCGGCTCTCCTAGCTATAGTGATTCATCATTTATAAATGGAGAAATCCCATCAAAAGTGGCTTTGGCATTAGTAAAGAGTGGAAGTGTCGTTGGATCCTGGACTGAATCCCCACATGATTTGAATTTTTTTGGTATATTTAATCTTGTGTGTAAAGTGACTGGTATTCCACTGTACACTCTATCTTTTGACAAAAAATCCTATAGAACTCTGTACGAGATGACCTTGCAATCCCTAGATCATGACTCTCAATTATTTGAAAATGATATAACCGATTCAATGTTTTCAAAAAATCATGGGGTAATTGTTTTGGACTTGACGGGGACTCAGGATATGAGCATAGTATGAACAGGGAATGTACGTTTAGAGTCTACATTTGCCGATGCTTTGACTGAGAGTATCACGCTAATATCACTGAGTCATTTTGAAACCTATTGGGAAATCACGCCTGACGGCATTAATCTACTAGACCTTGCAACATAAACGAAACTCAAATAATCATGGCATTTAATATGGATTCATAAATGTCCCAGTACAAATCCTTTTGCATACCATCGGATTTCGTTGAATGAATTCGAAGAGCGAACAATACCCTAATCATTGTTAATAGCAGTCCATCGACTTTGAAGACCGGCCATTGGCTATGCATCTTTCAAACAGAGAAGAATATTGAATTTTTTGATCCTCTTGGCCTATCGTATAAATTCTATGCGCCATACAACAGCGACTTCATTCAAAGCAGTGGGAAAACCATTATTCAGAATCAACAAAGAATACAGGATTTAACGAATATATGGCTTTCATGCACTACTCTTTTTCATGTTCAAATGCCGTGGCTACACCTACAAGCAGTTTCTCGACATCTACGTTTACCTAACTTGATTTATTTAACGACTTTATACTGGAAAATATAATTAAAAGATTGTTTAATATTGATTATAGTGCCCTACTAATACAATGTTAAAAAACTGTATCTGAAATTTTTTACTAACAAACGATATAAATGTACACACACTATAAAACGACTTTTCAACTCTTTAGATTTCATCTTCTACTAGGTATAGGTATTTGTCGACAACAGCTAGTACAGGTAGATTATCTGAATTGACAGTATACTGAACCTGATGTACTGCAATATCAGGCTCACATTTTCTACAGTAGAGTGTAACTTCACTCTTGTCATATCTCTTTGTATAGTAAATGATAATATTCGTATTAATTCTAAATAATTATCATTTTTCTTTTTTCTCATTTGAATCAATTTAATAAAAATTTTACTAAATTGGATCATCACAATACGTAAATGAAAAATAAAAAAAAGTATGCTTATAATCATAAGACCCATTGTCTTCACAACAATGACGTAAAAACAATATTCTTTTTTTGTTACAACAGTTGAATCGCTGACTCGCTTCCTCCTCCCAGAACAATCTAAAACCAAGACGATACCAATTTCGTAGTAATAAACTAAAATCACGCTTAGGATTCTTTCCAACCACACCGGGATATGTATTCTCCCACTGATTACATTTATCATAGTGACAATTGGAGCATAGGTGCCCTCTAGGATGAGAGTCACACACCTCTTCAAGACAGGAATTACAATCTTTAATTTGTACAGCATATCCTCTATGCAATTTGTACGGGTTGCATAATCTACACTTTTCATCATACTCATCAATCATTGTGCAATTCTCACATGATGACCAGCTGCCCAGTGTGTACATACATAGCAGACATGTATAGAAAATTTTTTCATGTGTTGACATTGTCACTGCCACAATAAAACTGAGCTAGCAACAACAAAAAATTGTTTGGAAGAGAGAGAGAGGAGTAAATCATTCTTGAATGCCATCTTTTCATGAAAAAAAAGTCTTAAATTTACAAACTAATGTTTAAAGGCATATACACAATATTATTTTGTCGTGTCGTGATCAATAGATCAATAAATTGTGTAAATGCATTTGGACCACAATGTGGAAGCTTCATACAATAGTCTAATGATGGAGAATCAGTTTTCATTATATCGAGAAGCATTCCCCGTTAAAATATCTTCCTTTGAATAGACAGCTCTAGAAAATCGTCATCTAAAATCAAAGTTTTTCTATAAGCACTAGATTCCTCATGATTCGCTCTCTCTCAAATCTATCCATTTTTTAGAGTCCTAACACTCTCACAACCAACTACAGACTAACCAGAATTTTTTCAACTCTAAAAAATATGCGCTTGTTTTCTATAGAAAGAAAAATACCTTTGATTTAGAAACAATTTTATTGAGCATAATTACAACAATAATATTCACTGATGCATTTTATTCTCATCAATATATTTCGATAGCACATCTAATGCTGCCCGAAGTTTATTTATATGGAGAATATTAACTTTTCCATCAAAACATAGTTGCTCCTCCTGCTTAAATTTGCTTAATGATATCAAATATCTAGCATACATATCTTCACATTAAAGGTATATTCTACATAGTCTCCGGTTATTTCCACAGCCACATTTGGTACTCGTATATCGTTGCTGCTACTGGCTCCATCATCAATCTCCAATAATGTAAATGCACCACTAATTTTTCTCTACTAATATCTTTTAATAATAAACTATTCTCTCTAAATTCAATTCTCTTACTAATATGAATTGTAATGAAAACCATTTCTTTTATTCAAATCCCAATCACCAATCAAGTTATCGTATATTGAGCAACCACCGATGTCTCTGATTGGCTTCTAAAAAATGTCTTCGTCAAACGGTACAATCCTGTGCAATTCATATCAATAACAAAAACCAGTTTCTTGTATGGTTCATATCTATTACACTATTATCTTGTACCGTTTCTTGTGCCGGTCGCGGCTTTATATAACTTACTACTGGAATATACTTTAGTTACTTTTGGCTCTTTCGATTTCAATATTTTAGGAGAACAGATCATTAAAATTGTATTATTGTAAAGAATACAAGGTTAAAACCAGCAAATTCTCCAATTTCATGGGGGTCAGCACCCCATCCCCAAAAGATAAGCACGTTTGTTACGTCAGAACCATTGACCAATTCATGCACTCCTAGACAGGGTTGGTATGTGAGACCCTAATTGCGAAAACTTTGCTGTGTTACTCATTTCAAAGCCTCACGATGATGGAGTACCTCGTTGGCACTGTAAAAAAACAGAAGAGAGAAATCAGGGTTTCAAGCTTTTTTGGAAAATCCTAAAAATAATTTTTCGTAATTAGCTTTTAATTTTCATACAAACATAAATATCATTTATTATCATTTCTTAATCAGCTTTGATTATTGATATGGAGTGAAAGCATTTTCCTACTGGGAAGTTTTTTTTAACTCATTGTTTAGTTTTGACTTACCAAGGAGCCTAGGAGGGGGTGTGAACAAGAGAGGTAATCATCCGTTTAAGGATCTTTGACCTTGTGGTTACTAAGGTACACTGCTTTTTCTTTCAAACCTATCCACTCTGGATAAGACACAAGAAGTCCCATTTATGGTGCCATTACCACTTTAAGATATTGTTTTCAGGACGAATATGTTATAATAATCACATATATGCAAACAGTAGCTTTCAAATGAACTGCCAAACAGTCTCGTCGACGTTCCGGTGTCCCTAGTGCTGGGTAAAATGGAAAAGATAGACGTAGACGCTTCAGCCCTGTGATAAAAAAAACCTTTTTTTCAAAATGTGACATTTAGTTTTAAATTAATGAGGAGGTTGGAAAGGATAGCATATAAAATAGGAATTATAAGCCAATGGTTAAAGGATTTGCGACAACGGAGGTTATAATGGTATCCTTGTTATGATTCCTGACCTTTCTATCCCAGAAAAGGCACTAAAAGTGCTGTTTTTGGTGTCACATGGCCCTTTAAGATGGCTTTATCATGACAGGCTTAGAAAAACATCTACTTATGATCTTAGAAAAACATCTACTTATGATCAAGATCTTTGAGATGATCCATTAAACATCTCGTTAAGACTTAAAAATGAGACAAAAAAATTTAAGAAATATTGCTGCTTCACATTTTAAAAAGAAATTATCCTTATTTTTCAAGATTTGTACCTGCTTTTCATTTCACATTGCCGCCATTTTTGAGAAGTTTCTAGCTCTTTTTTCAAAATTAATTTAAAAAAAAATTCCGAAAAAATCAGTTTTTCAAAGAAAAGTAAAGGCCATTTTAAACTTAAGCTCAGCAGATACAAATACCTTTTAAAATTCAAAATCAAAACGACTAGAAATTACTATTAAAGAATAAATGAAACCCAAAACGAACAGAAATTAAATAGATAATCATAGCAAAAACATACAACAAGTAATGATATAAATGAATAAATAGATCTTAAAGCGAGTAATCCTTAGATTGAATATGAAAATCAAGCTTAAGACGAAAAAAAATATTTTCCTATTCCTATTGGGGAAAAAGGGCGTGGGGGGAATAGATTAAGCTTCAGTTTCTTTTGACTCTTTAAAAGTGAACTAGAACTTTCTATTTTCAATTAAATGAGCCCTCTCTGAAGTTTATACGAGTATCCCTTCTATAAAAACCATATAAATCCCCAGAGTATAACTTACAACGCCTGTCCCTCGGCCCTGGGCGGTTGTGTTGACCCTGGAGTTTCAAGATCGGATGGTTTAACTATTTTTAACAAAATGGTCACCTGAAATTTTTATCGGATGGGTTTATCCAACCGATACGCCCAAAAGGGTGGAGGGCGGGAGGGGCTAGTTGCCCTCCGATCTTTTTCACTCTGAGAAAATGAACTACAACTTTTAATTTCCATTCAAATGAACCCTCTCTGAAGTTTATTCGAGTATACCTTCCATAAGAACCATATATGCCCCCAGAGCAACTTAATGTCTATCTCAAAATTTTTATTGGATGCATTTGGGGAAAAGGGGCGTGGGGGCTAGTTGACCTCCAATATCTTTTGACTCGAAAAAAACTTAACTAGAAATTTCAATTTCCAATCAAATGAGCCATCTCTGAGTTTTTTACGAGCATCCCTTCAATAAGAACCATATATTCCCTAAGGGCATAACTTACAACACCTGCCCTCGGGCCTTGGGGGGTTGTGTTGACCCCTGAGTTTTCTTTATACGGTCTTTGAACTAATTAAAAAAAAGATATATAAAAGTTCTTATTGGATGGGTTTGAAGAAAAAAGGGCGTGGAGGGAGGGGGGATAGGTGCCCTCCAATCTCTTTTGACTCTTAAAAAGTGAACTACAACTTTCAATTTCCAATCAAATGATCCCTCTTTGAAGTTAATTCGAGCATCCTTTCCATAAGACCCATACATGCCCCCAGGGCATAAACTTCAACGCCTGTCCTCAAGACCTGGTGTGTTTTGTCGACACTGGAATTTTGTTACATGATATTTGAACTATTTTAAAAAGAAAATCTATCTCAAAATTTTTACTGGATGCATTTGGGAAAATAGGGTTTAGGCGGGGGCAGCTGGTTACCCTCCAATATCTTTTGACGCTTAAAAAGTGAACTAGAACTTTCAATTTCCAATCAAATGAGCCTTCTCTGAAGTTTATACCAGAATGTTGTCTATACAAAACCTTATATGCCCCCAGGGCATTACTTACAACCCTTGCCCTGGGGGCTGTGGGGGATTTTTCATCCTCAAAGACCTAATTTCCTGAACTTAAAACTACGTTTAATAAAATGGCTGTCTCAAAATTTTGATTGGATGTGTTTGGGGAAAAGGTGGGTGTGAGAGGGGGGTTAGTTGCCCTCAAATCACTTTCGACTGTTAAAAAGGGGCTGGCCCTTTCAAAATCCAATCGAATGAGCCTTTTTTGAAGTTTCTACGACACCGCCTTCTATAAAAACCTTATATGCCCCCAGGGTATAACTTAAAACCCTTGCCTTGAGGGTTTTGGGGGAGTTTCTTCCTCGAACACATTTTTTTCTGAAAATCAACTACGCTGAACAAAATGGCTATCTCAAAATTTCGATTGGATGTGTTTGGGGGAATGATGAGCGTGGGGTGTCTAGTTGCCCTCCAATCACTTTCGACTATTCAAAAGGGCACTAGCCCTTTGAATTTCCAATCAAATGAGCCTTTTTGAAGTTTCAAAGACAACGCCTTCTATAAAAACCTTATATGCCCCCAGGGTAAAACTTAAAACCCTTGCCCCAAGGGTTGTGGGGGAGTATCCTCCTCAAAAACATATTTTGTATCTGGAAATCAACTACGCTGAACAAAATGACTATCTAAAAATGTTGATTGGATGTGTTTGGGGAAATGATGGGCGTGGGGGGGGGGGGGCTAGTTGCCCTCCAATCACTTTCGACAATTAAAAAGGGCACTAGCCCTTTGAATTTCTAATCGAATGAACCTTTTTTTAAGTTTCTACAAGAACGCCTTCTATAAAAACCTTATATGCCCACAGGGCATAACTCAAAACCCTTTCCCTAAGGGTTGTGGGGGATTGTCCTCCTCAAAAACATATTTTCTATCTGGAAATCAACTACGCTAAACAAAATGGCTATCTCAAAATTTTGATTGGATGTGTTTGGGGGAATGATGGCCATGGGGGGGGGCTAGCTGCCCTCCAGCCACTTTCGACTCTTAAGAAGGGCACTATCCCTTTGAATTTCCAATCGAATGAGCCTTTTTTGAAGTTTCTACAACAGCACCTTCAATAAAAACCTTATATGCCCCCAGGGCATAACTTGAAACCCTTGCCCTGAGGGTTGTGGGGGAGTTTCCTCCTCAAAAACATATTTTCTATCTGTAAATCAACTACGCTGAACAAAATGGTTATCTTATTATTTTGATTGGATGCGTTTGGGGAAATGATGGGCGGGGGGGGGGGCTAATTGCCCTCCAATCACTTTCGACTATTAAAAAGGGCACTAGTCCTTTCAATTTCCAATCGAATGAGCCTGTTTTGAAGTTTCTACGACAACACCTTCTATGAAAACCTTATATGCCCCCAGAGCATAACTTAAAACTCTTGCCCTAAGGGTTGTGGGGGAGTGTCCTCCTAAAAAATATATTTTCTATCTGAAAATCAACTACGCTGAACAAAATGGCTATTTGAAAATTTTGATTGGATGTGTTTGGGGAAATGATGGGCGTGGGGGGGGGGGCTAATTGCCCTCCAATCACTTTCGACTATTAAAAAGGGCACTAGTCCTTTGAATTTCCAATCGAATGAGCCTGTTTTGAAGTTTCTACGACAACACCTTCTATAAAAAAACTTATATGCCCCCAGGGCATAACTTAAAACTCTTGCCCTGAGGGTCGTGGGGGAGTGACCTCCTAAAAAATATATTTTCTATCTGGAAATCAACTACGCTGAACAAAATGGCTATTTCTAAATTTTGATTGGATGTGTTTGGGGAAACGATGGGCGTAGGGGGGGGGGGGGCAGTTGCCCTCTAATCATTTTCGACTATTAAAAAGGGCACTAAAACTCTTGATTTCCAATCGAACAAGCCTCTTTGAAGTTTCTACGACGACCCCTTCCGTATGAAGTGCCTCTGGGGGAAAAAAATAAATAATAATAAAACTTTGGAACCATATGGCCTTTACTAGGGCGTGGGGGGGGGCTAGTTGCCCTCCAATCACTTTCGACTATTGAAAAGGGGCACTAGCTTTTTGAATTTCCAATCGAATAATCCTTTTTTGAAGTTTCTGCGACAACTCCTTCTATAAAAACATTATATGCTCCCAGGGCATAACTTAAAACCCTTGCCCGGAGGGTTGTGGGGGAGTTTCCTACTCAAAAATATATTTTCTATCGTGAAATCAACTACGCTGAACAAAATGGCTATCTAAAAATTTTGATTGGATGTGTTTGGAGAAATGATGGGCGTGGGGCGGGGGGGGCTACTTGCACTCCAATCATTTTCGACTATTAAAAAGGGCACTAGCCCTTGAATTTCCAATCGAATGAGCCTGTTTTGAAGTTTCTACAACAATGCCTTCTGTAAAAACCTTATATGCCCCCAGGGCATAACTTAAAACCCTTGCCCTGAGGGTTGTGGGCGAGTGTCTTCCTCAAAAATATATCTTCTATGTGGAAATCCACTACACTGAACAAAATGGCTATCTCAAAATTTTTTATTGGATGTGTTTGGGGGAATGATTGACGTGGGGGGGGGTCTAGTTGCCCTCCAATCATTTTCGACTATTAAAAAGGGTACTAGAACTCTCGATTTCCAATCTAATGAGTCCCCTTTGAAGTTTCTAAGACGACCCCTTCCATATGAAGTGCCTCTGGGAAAAAAAACATAAAACATTGGAGCCGTATGGTCTTTACTATAGGCAAGTTTTTTAATTAACATTCTTATTGTGGGTAGACTCATAAAACTATGTTGAGGCTCAGGTCAGATTGCCTTCACGCCAAATAAATTAAAGATAAAAATGGTGAGCACCATTAGCCCCCTCGAGTGCGGTATTTGAGATAGGGTTCCCATGTTTCTTTTTCTCCCTATGTAGAAAAGCTGTTTTTGGTAGTGTCAAGAATACCACTATCGTTTTCCACCATCCCTAGAACCTCACCCACAGCTTCAGAATAGCTTTGTGAGGCAATAGTCTCCCCTCAAAAGAGAGTCCATTCACCAGCCATCAGCGACATCTGGCCTTTGATCTTCAGAACCGATACTAGCAAGAGAAGTGCCCTCCCTCACCTCAGATTACTCCTCAAAGCATCTTTTTTACCCCAAAGTTGGCGCTTCATGGGTCCAGAAGAATTGCCCCTCTGGACGGGACTTGCTAGCCATTACTGGCTTTATTTCATTCAATCTTGGTAGCGTGTTTCACAAAATAACCTATCCCAAGGTCAAATGCCAACAGGATGGCCAGATTGGACGACGACTGAAATCAGTATTAGTATGTCTCTGTCTGTGCCAACTGCTCTGGGGAGCATCCCTTGTGAATCGTCACCACTACCCCTAAAGTCTTCTTCGCTTCTGTCTTCTGAATAATTTGAAGTGGGAGCAGAAACTTAAGTATAGAAGGAAGCTAGGGCTTCAAAGTGTTGGATGCATCTGAAGATCTACGCGCTTTGTCTTCTTTGCCTAAAATTACTCGCCCCATGAGTTTCGAGTAGATTGGAGGTTGAAGAAGGAGGACACATCTCTAATAAATGATTATTATCTTGTCCCATTGATATTGGTTACATGTGCTCAATATTATCCTGACTTATTCGTGAGAAAAATGTCTGCCTAAATGCATGCTGAAAAGTTAGTCTCGCAAGCTAGTCTTTGAGGGCCATGAACCCGAGTTGTATCACTGATCATGCAGACCGAAAACTCTTGCATAATTCTCCTTAAAAAAAAATGCACCTTGTCTTAAAAAGCTGGCGATGAAAGGGTAGGACAGGCGCTCTTGAAGAGCCATGGTTCCCTTTATTGTCTCTGACACATCAGGTTGAAATTATTGCACATATTCAATTTAAAGAAGGTGTAATATATAAGGAAAGGCCTACCATTCCATTTGAAAGTGAAAAGGATAAGTGGGGAGGTGAAGGGATAGCAGTCCCAATTTGGTTCTCTAATCTTGCAGATGGTAAATCCCTCTATGATTACGGTTCAAACAAGATGATGCATGACTCACGTTCTGCTAAGAAAAACTTTAGCGTAAAGAGCGGGGGTTGGGGGGGGGGGGGGTGACATCCCCTTATATACGAAATAATTAATGTTCGTTTTAAGTTGTTTGTTTTGAGTTTTTATGTTTCCCTTTACTTTCAGTTGAAGGAACCTTTTTATTATTATTATTTGATCTCTGGTCTACAACGACAATTTATCTTGCATGTAAGACTTGCTCTGAACCACAGCAAGTAAATTATGCTTGGCCTTTAGCAAGTCAAATACATTAATACAATTAACATCAATATATTTTTGAATAAGAGTCATCCGCAATTTAGTCATAATTCATAATTAAAGATCCGCGCCTTAAGTTAATTATTTAAGCTTTGATGATAGTATTTGCTTTCTTTTCCTTAGGAATTAATTTTGCGACCAGCAAAATTTTGACCTACTCAAAGAATACGACGGTAAATAGCTTGAAGAAACAGATTTATCACTTTCACTAAATGCCAATTTGGTATTGCTTTAAAGTTATGAACCATGGCTGTTTACTTGAGAAAGACTATCATTTAAAACCTTACTAAGAAGGAGAAAACAGGACAAAACCAAAGAATGTACCCAAGGGTATAAGGTAATCCTGTGAATTAAATTATTTCCCGTATTTCCAACACATTTCATAATATTTGCAATTTTTTTGCATATGAATTAGACGGGAGCCGGTGTTTACTCCCCCGGGAAATCCCCCCAGAAAATACTTCCCCGGAAACTACCCTTCAGAAAATCCCCCCCCCCGAGGAAAATACCTCCCGTGAAAAATACCTCCGTGGAAAATACCCCGGAAAAATACCCCCCCCCCCGCGCAGCTGGTTGGTCTCCAATCACTTTGAACTTCAAAAAAAAAAGACTAGGAGTCAATTTCTGATGTAATAAGCACCCTGCAAAGTTTCTGCGACTATGAAGTGGATATGGGGATAAGGAAGGGGTATTCCCCTTCCTATGCAGAATAAATTCTACTCATTTTGAGGTTTAATGTTACTCTTTACTTTCATAATAACACTGTAGACGAGAAATATTTCCACAAACCAATAGGGATTAAATATCAATTTCACATTTTTGATAATTCTTTTAAAGTTTTGTGGCTCCCCCCCCCCCCTCGAGAAAAATAACACCCCCAAACAAAAGTCCTGGAGACGACCCTGGAGATTTATATCAATTTCTAACTCCGCTTTCCCCTCGCCTCTCCCTTAGATCTAATTTTGTGTTTATCTGAAGGCTCAATGAGAGCTGGGATGTCAATGAGAGCTTTGAGGCATTTGCCTCCCAACAGACATTTGCATGTAAAGGCTTTAAATCTCTACAATGGAGTTCTCTGATTGTTTTGTAGTTAGGGAGGGACGAAGGTGTCTCAAAGGGTGTATTTTTATGCGAAAACATCCAAACTGTCATTGAGCCTTCAGATAAATTAAATAAATAAAAAAAAACAAGTAAAAGAGTTTTTTTTTAACTGACAGTAAGGAGCAACATTAAAAATCAAAACGAACAGAAATTATTCCGCATATAAAGGGCTGCCTCCTCCTCAATACCTTGGTCTTTACGCTGAGGCTTTTAGCAATTTTAAAAAAGCTTCTTATTCTAATTAAATCGGCCCCTGTGAATCATTAGCCGTTCCCAAGAATTGGGACAAACGGTCAATCTTTAGTGTAATCAAATAAAAAAAACAAGTTTTTTAAACTGAAAATAAGGAGCGAAATTAAAACTTAAGACGAACAGAAATTATTCCGTATATGAAAGGGGCTGTTCCCTCCTCAATGCTTCGCTCTTTACGCTAAAGTTTTTTATTGTTTCAAAAAATAAAGTTGTGAGACAGAGTCAAACTTTAGCGTAAAGAGCGAGGCTTTGAGGAGGGGACAGCCCCTTTCATATACAGAATAATTTCTGTTCGTTTTAAGTTTTAAAGTCGCTCCTTACTTTCAGTTTAAAAAAAAACTTGTTTTTTTAGTTAATTTCTGATCGTTTTTTAGTTAATGCAGCTGTTATTTTGGCTCACCGTCATTGAATAAGCAAACAAAATTTGCATAAAAATTTTACTTTCTTTCGCGAAATGGCTGTCTCTAAAATTGGCTCTGACGTTATTTACAAGTTAAGTTACATAACGAACTTCTATATTCGTATATTTTTCTTTTGGCAAAAAATACAAAGTTGCTGATTTTTGCAGATATGAGCTTGAAACCTATGTAATAGGGTTTTCTGATACGCTGAATCTGACGGTGTGATTTTCATTAAATTCTTTCACTTGTAGGGGATGTTTCCCCCCTCTTTAAAAAATCAGGTAAATATTCTCAGGCTCGTAGCCTTTGATGAGTAATGCTAAACTTAATAAAGTTTATATATTTAGGATTAGCATTATGGCCACATTCTCTTGATACATTTATTGACATCAAAACTTCATTTTTAAAAGTTTCTATCACTATTGAGACGTGTGACTAGTTTTTTTTATTGTTTTTTTTTATTACGCATATAGTATAACGTATATAAGGAGGTTCTCCCCTTAGTAAATACCACGCTCTTTACGTTAAAATTTAAAATTTTTTTAATTCACAAACCCCTGAATCACAAAGGCCGTTTAAATAGAATAGATAGCTCTTTTGAAATCACTAAAAAAAAAAATGTAGCGTAAAGAGCGAGGTATTGACTTGGGGGTGAACCCCCTCATATACGTAATAATTTCTGTTCGTTTTAAGTTCTAATGTTGCTTCTTACTTTCAGTTGAAAAAACTTGTTTTTTTATTTAATTTCTGATCGTTTTTTAGTTAATGCAGCTTTTATTTTGTCTCACCGTCATTGAATAAGTAAACAAAATTTGCATAAAAAATTCAATTTTCTTTTGCTAAATGGCTGTCTCTAAATTTGGTTCTGACGTAATATAAAAATTAACTTACGTAACGAACTTCTATATTCGTATATTTTTCTTCTGGCAAAAAATACAAAGTTGCAGATTTTTGCAGATATGAGCTTGAAGCCTATGTAATAGGGTTTTCTGATGCGCTGAATCTGACGGTGTGATTTTCATTAAATTCTTTCACTTGTAGGGGATGTTTCCCCCCTCTTTAAAAAATCAGGTAAATATTCTCAGGATCGTAGCCTTTGATGAGTAATACTAAACTTAATAAAATTTATATATTTAGAATCAGCATTATAAGCCCATTCTTTTGATATATTTATTGACTTCAAAATTCCGTTTTTAAAAGTTTCGATTACTATAGAGCCGTATCGCTTATTTTTTTTATTGTTTTTTTTTATTACGTATATGTTATTACGTATATGAGGGGGTTCTCCCCTTAGTCAATACCACGCCCTTTACGTTAAAAGTTAAAATTTTGTTTAATTCACAAACACCTGAATAACAAAGGCCGATTAATTAGAATAGATAGCTCGTTTGAAAGCACAAAAAAAAAAAATGTAGCGTAAAGAGCGAGGTATTCACTTGGGGGAGAACCCCCTCATATACGTAATAATTTCTGTTCGTTTTAAGTTCTAATGTTGCTTCTTACTTTCAGTTGAAAAAACTTGTTTTTTTTATTTACATTTCTGATCGTTTTTTAAATAATGCTTTGAAATCATGCGTCCCCTTCATAAAAATGTCCCTTACCCCTAAGAAACATCCTCCACGGAAAGATTCTCCCGAATAACCCCCTCCTCCTGCCCCCCCCCAGAAAAAAATCCTTCCTGAAAATGTATGTATACTTCCCAATAACCAATACAATATGCAAGCAATGGGCAAAGTTCATAACTTGCAGCTTTTTCCCTGGGAACTGTGGGGGATTAAGTCATCCTAAAAGACATATTTACTAGATTTTCGACTATGCTGAACAAAATGGCCATCTCAAAATTTTTATCGGGTGACTTTGAGAAAAAAATGAGCGTGAGAGGGGCCTAGTGGCCCTCCATTTTTTTGGTCACTTAAAAAGGGCACTAGAAATTTTAATTTACTTTCTAATGAGCCCTCCTACGATATTCTAGGACCACTGGGTCAATGCGATTACCCCTGGGGAAAAGAGAAAAAAAGACAAATAAACACGCATCCGTGATCTTTCTTCTGGCAAAAAATGGAAAATTCCACATTTTTGTAGATAGGAGCTTGAAACCTCTACAGTAGGATTCTCTGATACGTTGAATATGATGGTGTTATTTTCATTAAGGTTCTATAACTTTTAGGGGTTCTTTTCCCCTTTTTTCGAAAATAAGCCAAATTTTCTCAGGCGCGTAACTTTTGATGGGTAGAATTAAACTTGATGAAACTTATATATTTAAAATCAGAATTAAAATCTGATTCTTTTAATGTATCTATTGATATCAAAATTCCGTTTTTTAGACTTTCCGATACCATTGAGCCGGGCGCTCCTTACTTACAGTTCGTTACCACGAACTGTTTGAAAAGCAAAGTATTGAGGTGGGGTAACCCTTCATTTATGGAATAAATTCTGTTGGTTTTGAATTTTAATGTTGCTTCTTACTTTCAGTTAAAAACTTGTTTTTTATATTTAATTTCTGATCGTTTTTCAAATAATACAAGTAAATCTGGCAAACCCTCAACGACAATACCCTCCCCTCACAGGAAACTTCTCCGTGGAATTGTCATCCAACGTAAAGTGTACCCCCTTTCCCGTCAAATTCCCTCCAGAAAGTTCCATCCTCGCTGAAAATCCCTCCTCTCCGTAAAATTTCTTGCGGACGATTCAGACTGAAAAATTTTCCTTATGATACTTTCATTTGAAAAAGACTTTAATCTCCAATCGGTTTCTCGACCACTCCGGAAATGCCCCCTTCCGTGGAATTTTTTCTCGGAAATCAAAACACACTGAAAATAGCACCCGAATATTTTCCCCAGAACATCTCCACATGCAAAATTGAGCTGGCAAAGAGAAAGTAAGACAACTAAAAAGAATTTTGTATAGGAATTCTGTCAAATTCTCCAAGTATAAAATTCCCCCCCCCCCCTGAGAAATTTTCCTCCCCAAGGAAGATTCTCGCTATGGAAATCCACGCCAAGCATAAGACCAACCCCCTCCGGAAAATGTCTGTATGCTTCCCAATAACAAACACTATGCGTAAACAATGAACAAATTTCATAACTTACAGGCCTCTCCCCACGGACTATGGGGAGGGGGTTATTTTACCCCTAAGGATATAGTTATTTGATCTTTGAACTATACTGAACAAAATGGCTATCTCAAAATTTTGATCAGATAACTTTGAAAAAAGGTGGGTGTGGGAGGGGGGCCAGTTGCCCTCCAATCTTTTTTGTCATTTAAAAAGGGCACTAAAGCTTTTAGCTTCCGTTCGAATGCACCCTTTCCCGATTTTGTTGGACCGTTATTTCAATACGATCACCCCTGGGGGAAAAAAACAACAAAAAACAAATAAACACGGATCCGTAATCTGCCTTTTGGCAAAAATAGCAAAATTCCACATTTTTGCAAGTAGGAGCTTGAGACCTCCACAGTAGGGTTTCCATGAATGCTAAATCTGATGGTGTGATTTTCATTAAGATTCCTTAAATTTTAGGGGATTTCCCCCCCCCCCCCTATTTCAATAATAAGGCTAATTTTCTCAGGCTCATAAATTTTAATAGGTTGTATTAAATTTGATGAATCTTATGTATTTGGAATCAGCATAAAAAATTGATTATTTTTATGTATTCATTTATATCAAAATTCCGTCTTTTAGAGTTTAGGTCACTATTGAGCCGAGTCGCTCCTTACTCACAGTTCGTTACCACAAACTGTCTGATACAGAATTAGTCTGTCGGCAATTCAGCCTGTTCTTTCGGAAGTGATAACAGATGACTCGAATGAAATGGTCTTTATTCATTGGTTAATTCTTTTGCAAGTATCTTTATATGCCGCTTGGATGATAAACCATTGCTCCCCCTCCTCCTCTAAAAATCAAAACCTATCCTTCTGTCTCTGTATTTGACATTGACAAAACTTTTCATGCCCAGGGCTCGATCGCTTTTGAGTCTCATGGTTTAGATAGCTATTATTTAGATTTGTCTTAACCACAGTTTATAGAATTATCCAGTAAGTTTATCGCAGATCATTTGTGGTCTTCGTTCTCGGTGCGAACAAAAAGCTCCTCCCACTTATTTCTGCATTAGCGGGAATGCGGGTTAGTCTGTTTCCGATTGTTTCCATGCACTTTGTTGGAAACAATCGGAAACAGACTAACCCGCATTCCCGCTAATCTGACTCCGCTTATGTTTATATCTGCAAAAACGTTCTCCAGAGCACTCGCACCCCGGTCCGGGTTTTTATAATGGGTGAGATAGAGAATGATCATACTGGATAATTATATGAACTGTGGTCTTAACAATAGAAGGTTTTTCCCGAAGCAAATTAAGAACCCACTGAGCCCAATAGTAACCGAAACTCTTAAAACCGAAATTTGTATTACAATAAATATATCAAGAGAATTTACTTTTTATACTGATTCTAAATACATAAGACTCATAAGGATTAATGTTACCCATCAAAAACTATAACCATGAGAAAATTTACATTTTTGTCAAAACAGGGGGGAAACACCGCCGAAAAGTCAAGGAATCTTAATGGAAATCATGCCATGATATTCAGCGTATCAGAGAACCGCACTGTACAGGTTTAAAAAACCTATCAGCACAAATTTGGAATTTTTTTCCAGAAGAAAGATTAGGAATGCATGTTTATTTGTTTGTTTGTTGTTTTTTCCCGATGATGAAATAGATTCAATTATCCTAGAAGATTAGGAAATGTCTAAGTCGAGTTTTTCGTGGGGGGATTTTCCATAGATGGGATGGCGGATTTCCCGGCATTTTTTGAAAAACGATCAGCACTTAAATTAAAAAACAAGTTTTTTAACTGAAAGTAAGGAGCAACATTAAAATTATTTTATTAGTTCGTATATGAGGGGCTGTCTTCATCTAAATACCCCGCTCTTTACACTAACCTTTGATCTTTTGTCCCAATTTTTAAGAACAACTCATAAAACACAGGGGTTGTTTAATTAGAATCAGAAGTATTTTTAGAAGTACTAACAATCTTCAGCGTGAAGAGCAAGGGATAGAGGAGGGGACAGTCCCCCTCATATACGGAATAATTTCTGTTCGTTTTAAGCTTTAATTTTGCTCTTTACTTTCAATTGAAAAAAAACTGAAAAGAAATGGAGACACTGATAAGTCTCCTTTTTTTGTTTTCTATTCTCCAGTGCTAATTGGACAATAGAATATCGAAAGTCAAAGTCATTTGAAAGCTATCATCCCTACATCCGTATTTAACTGTTATGTATAATTTCTAGCCCTTTTTAGGTGCTCCACCTGTTATATATTAATCACAATTTTGAAACTTTCATTTTGTTCAAACTTTGTTCCTAGCCGTCCGTGTTCCTAACTTTGTTCAAGGCTAAAACCTATCGCATCATTTGCTCTTTACTGAACACGAATTACATTACAAATATTTTCTTTTATATTTACAACATTGATAAATATTGTAAGAAATACAAAAAAATAAAAATAACAGTGAAATAAAATCTTGAATTGCTGAGTTTCAGAAATTAATATCATTATATACTTAATATTCAGTTTATTTTCATTAGTTCTTTCTAGTCATCTTGATTTTTAAAGTGACTTAATTTTTATTTGTCGTCGATGTTATGAAAATCAAAAACGCACTGTTGCAGTGTGAATATAATATGTACTCTACTGGAAAAAAATCATTGAATTTACTGAAAAAATGTGCAATGTCAGTTTAATATACACATGCTGATATTTATTCCTTAAAATCTTAATTATTTTTTTATTTTTTAAGGTTATAAAAGTGAAAACATTTACAAGAATTTTTTTTCAGTGAAGTACAAATTATATTCTAGCTTTTAGAAAGCATAGGGTTTATTACCCTATTCAGATTAATTTCTGCTCGTTTTTAGTTTGACTTATTTTAATTTCTGTTTGTTTCGGGTTTCATTTATTTATTGATACTGATTTGTGGTAGTTGTAGGCTATGCTTGGTAGATTATTTGATTCTGTTTTTTTTTTTAATTTTTGGTTTAATGAAATTTTTTACTTTAAAAAAAAAAAATATTTTTTACAAAGTTTTTTTAATTAATTTCTTTTCGTTTTATATTGATATAATCTTTTTCAGAGAGAAAAACTGAGCCTCTTCTGAAGTTAAACAACCATCTCTTCCATAAGAGCCATAAATACCCCCTGGGAATAGCTTACAACCCTTGCCTCTAATCTCTGGGTTTTGTTTCAACCCCAAAAGCCTTGTTATATGATATTTAGACTATTTTGAATAGAATGGCTATCTCAAAATTTCTATTAGACACATTTCAGGACAATACGAAGTGTGTTTAGGGTGGAGGGAGTAGCTGCCCTTCGATGACTCTGACTCTTTAAAGGAGCACTAGAGCGTCTGATTACCAATCCTCCGAATGTTTATATCACCACACTTTCTATAAAAACCGCATATGACACCAGGGCATAACTTAAAGCCCTTGCCCCTAGGTCTGGGGGGATTTGTTATCCTCTAAGACATAATTTCCAGACCTTTCTGATGGGCTACACAAACTGGCTATATCAAAGTTTGCCCTCTGATCACGTTCGGTTTAATAAAAAATTACTAGTCTCTCAATTTCCAATCGAATGAGCCCCTTTGAAGCAGCTACGACAAAACTTTCTATAAAAGCCATATACGTCCCAAGGGCATAACTTACGACCCTTGTCCCAAGGGCTATGAGGGGAGGGTTGTCATCCTCAAAGACATAATTTCCAGGCCTTTCAACTACGTTGAACAAAATGGCCATATCAAAATGTTTATCGGAAATATTTTCGGAAATGATGAGCGGGGGGAATTCACCCTCCGATCACTTTCGACAATTAAAATGACCGCTAACCCTCTCAATTTACAATCGAAAGAGTCTTTTCGAAGTTTTTATGACAACACTTTCTGTAAAAACATTATATGCATTTAGGGCATAACTTACAACCTTAGCCCTGAGGGCTGTGAGGGGGTTGTCAAACCCCCACATCAAAATGTCTATCTCAAAATTTTGATTGGATGTGTTTGGAGAAATGGTGGGCATGAGAGGGGCGTCCGTTGCCTTCCCATCACATTCGACTATTAAAAGGTTCGAACGCTGGAATGTTTTATTTTAGTTATGCTGACTGTAACATGTTTTATTTAAATTATATTAAAAAATAAACATGCCCAAAATAGCCGTGAGAGGGGGGTTAGTTGCCCTCCAATCGCTTTCGACTATCAAAAACCGCACTAGCCTTTTGAATTTCCAATCGAATGAGCCCTTTTTCAAGTTTCTACGACAAAGATTTCAATAGAAACCTTATATACCCCCAGGGTACAACCTGCAACCTTAGCCCTGAGGCCTCTGGGGGGAGCGTCATTTTCAAAGACCTAATTTCCAGAACTTTAATCTTCTTTGAACAAAAAGGCTATCTGAAAATTTGATTGGATGTGTTTGGGGAAATAGTGGGAGTGGGCGGAGGGCTTGTTACTCTCCAGCCACTTTCGACTATTAAAAAGTGCACTAGCCCTCTCAATTTCTAATTAAATGAGCCCCTTTTGAAGTTTCTACGACAACGCTATCTATAAAACCTTATATGACCCCAGGGCATAACTTACAACCTTTACCCTGGGGGCTCTGGGGGGTTTGTCATCCTCAAATACATAATTTCCAGAACTTTCAACTACGTTGAACAAAATTGCTATCTTAAATCTTTGATTGAATGTGTTTGGGGAGATTGTGGGTGTGAGAGGGGGTTTAGTTGCTCTCCATTCAGTTTCGACTATTAAAAGGAACTCTAGCCTTTTCAATTTCCAATCAAATGAGCCCTTTTTAGAAGTTTCTACGACAAAACTTTCTATAAAAACCTTATATGCCCCCAGGGCATAATTTTAAACCCTTTCCCTGAGGGTTATGGGGGAGAGGGGGAAAGTTGCCATCCTCAAAGACCTAATTTCCATAACTTTCAACTACGTTGAACAAAATGACTATCTCAACATTTCGATTGGATGTGTTCGGAGAAATGGTGGGCGTGAGAGGGGGGTTAGTTTCCCTTCAATCAGTTTCGACTATTAAAAAGGACACTAGCACTTTCAATTTCCAATCGAATGAGCCCTTTTTGAAGCTTCTACGACAAATCTTTCTATAGAAACCTTATATGCCCCCAGGACATAACTTACAATCGTTGCCCTGAGGACTGTGGGGGGGGGGGGACATTCTCAAAGATCTAATTTCCAGAACTTTCGACTATGTTGAAAAAAACGGCTATCTTAAAATTTTGATTGTATGTGTTTGGGGAAATGGCGGGTGTGAGAGAGGTATTAGTTGCCCTCCAATTACTTTTGACCACTAGCCATTTCAATTTCCAATAAAATGAGCAGACTTTTTGAAGTTTCTACGACAACGCTTTCTGTAAAAACCTTATATGCCACAAGGGCATAACTTACAACCCTTACCCTGAGGGATGGGGGGGGTCATCCTTAAAGACCTATTTTGCAAAACTTTCAACTACGTTGAACAAAATCACTATCTAAAAATGTTTATACAATGTTCTTGGGGAAAAGGTGAGTGGAGGTGGAGGGTTATTTATCTTCCAATTACTTTTTAATATTAGAAAAGGTCCTAGCCCTTCAAGCTTTCAATCGAATGAGCCCTTTTTGAAATTTTTATGGCAACGCTTTCAATAAAAACCTTACATGCCCCCAGGACATATTTTGCAACCCTCGCCCTGAGGGCTCTGAGGGGGTTATCATCCTCAAACGCCTAATTTCCAGAACTTTCAACTACTGTGAACTTTACCGCAGAAAATAAGAATTGGTGAGGTAAAAGATTTCTAAGGAATATATTTCTTTGTGAATCAAGTTGAGCCAGGAGAAACGTATGGCAGACGAAACACTGGTGGCAAAATGTAAGCGGTCAAAATGTAATTTCAGAGCAATCAAACGACTTTGGTCTGTAGAATAATCAAAGAAAATCTTTTTCAGATGATACCTCATCAAAAATACAAAAAAAGACGCCTTACTGGAAGAAAAAAGGAATAAACTATTTACATGCGAGATATGTAGTACACTTTTTTTTTATCCCTGTTCTCTTTTATTTCACAAATTTTAAGACATTTCACATTTATACACCTCTAGAAGGTATGAATACATTATGTACACCTAAATCTATTCTCAGAAATTCGCTTTACTTGTCCATAAACATATTTCCACAGGAAAAAAGATGCCCCCTTTTATAAGAATTCAACTTCACCTTTAGATATAAAGCTTCATGCAGGAAGTCAGATGCCCAAATTTGCAAAGGAGCTAGGATAGACCTAAAGTTTACCCAGAAAATGGATACTTCAACTTGATAGTGAAAGGTTGAACAGATATTCTTTTTTTGTTCAAAAATTTTACAATGTATTCCTTTTATCAATTTTTTCATTTTTCTAGAATATGGTTAACTGACGATCATTTATCGTAAGAGAATGTATAAACGGAATTAAAATTGGAGAAAAAAATTACGAAAGATTAGAAAAAATCTAAAAACAATCCAAAAACTTACAAAAACTTGAAGATCTTTGAAAACTTTAAATACAAATTGAAACTGTCGAAGAAAACACGCCAAAAATTGAGAATCTTTGTTTTTCCACGATCAAATTAAAAAGGGTAAGACATATCCCATCAAAAAAAATTATGGAGAATTGAAAATGGGTTAAAACTCATTTGATCATGCTTAATCCTGTAAACAATGACGATTGAAACTAGCTCCTAGATTTATTATTGGGATTTATTCAGGTTAAATTAACCCAAGTTACACTTGGTTTGGTCTAAATTAGTTTAATTTAGGTTAAGCTGGCACGTAAGTACGAATTGGGCATAGTTTCTTTCCATTTTCATCATAATAAGGAACCCTTATACCAACACCTGGATATGAAAGTTATTTTTAATTCAATTATTTCAAACATAACTCTTATTTTGAAATCGTATAGAATGGATTTTTTTCTCATATCCGTCAACACGGATGTTAAATCAACACCGAAAATAAGTAGGGTTTGCGCGTAATTTTTTTTTGGGGGGGGGGCTTCTGCTATAAAAATTTATTAGCACTTACGGGTAAGAGCAAAAACATAAAATGTTAGAGGAAATGTCAGGCTTCTTTATACAAATCTTAGCTATAAAAATATGCCTCTTTTTTTGTCGTAAATTTCAAACAGGTGTTGTTTCACAGTGGCGTATTCAAGTTCGAAATCTTCCTCGCATCCCCCACTGAAGGAAAGAATTGCAGCCCTTGAGGCTGAAAATTTTGTTTTAATGAATTTATCTAAAATAATCAGAGGCAGACGACAATGGTTCGATAGTTATCAAACCAAAAATTACATTTTTTTTTTGCAATTCCTGTTCATTTGAGGTTTTGACTTAATTGCTGGCGGACTTCCTGTTCATTTTGAGCTATCAATTTTTTTTTAACTTTTACTTCTTTTACAAATATACTTCGGCCCGTTTTTAGTTTAAAAATTGTTCATTGTTTTTCATTAAAAAGCCTATTGTTGTACAGGATTTTTTATATACCTTATTTGCAGTAAATTTGTTAAATGGTTTATTAATTATTGTAATTTGTGATGTATTGCCCTACAGTTATTGTCAAAATTAAACTCTCAATTGCAACTACTTGCTATATCTACACGTTAGAGATCCCAGGCATTTGAACTGATCTACGTTTTTAAACAACTGCCATCTAGAGGAGCGCCATTTACTACATCCATACCATGAAGTTTGTCTGAGCTTTGGTTTTATACCTGTTGATGTTCGGCCTAATTACCCCTGCTGCGGGCACTAGATTACACGGCACGGATTCTGCATTTTGCACCTAGCCCACTAGCAGGACTGCGTAGTTCAGGTCTATCGCAATGAGACCATCCCTGGAAGATGTGCATCAGCTTCACTGAAACACAGTCTTTCCGCAATGCAGTCAACGCCCCATCTTATGTCAGCAACCAAAGAATAATAAAATAAATAAAGATGGCAATATTGATTTGACTGTTTTTCATGCAATGCTCTACTACTTGTTGGAGCGTAAAGAGCTGGTGCATTCAGTCCATACTATGTCGCTCACCTAGCTCATGTGTCTGGTCGTGTTTCTGACCAAGCTATAAGATTGAGAAGAACTATAGTGAATATTTTGGAAGCAATACTTATGAGGGACATTCCTCGGTAGTTTTGAACAAGAAGATGATGAGTAATACTTTCCGACGTTTTAGAAATACCTCTTTTTCCCAAATACAAGTTTTGTAGGGGGGGGGGATAAGCATAGAATGTTCCGCATTTAGGAATGATATAAGTAAGTATTTTAGAATGTGTCACAGCAGTTTTCAGAATTATATATATATATTCCTTCTGGAGATTGGGAATTCCAAACAAACACCTTTATGATTGTTTTAAAGTATGATTGGTTGCAAGACACTTGTTTACTAGATACTTTCTCCAGAAGGAAACACTGTAAAATTCGGAAAGCTACTTTAAAACATTCTAAATTACTCATTTATATCATTTCGAAAGGCGCATCGCTTTACCTTACGACCATTCCCCCACACCCTAATATGTGAATATACCATGGCTTACTTTCAAATTCGGAATTATAAAAAAAAAAACTAGAACTTTTTTTGTCATCTGTGACAACCAAGACTTAGTTTGGTCAACTATTACAACACTGAGATACAACTCTGCCCTACATATTAGTTAGCCCCGTATCAGAGGCGACGCTATAGCGTTGCCTATAGTGAAGGTCATACGGCTCCAATGTTTTATTATTATTTATTTATTTATTTTTTACTTTTTTCCCCAGAGGCACTTCATATGGAAGGGGTCATTGTAAAAACTTCTAATGGGGATTACTCGATTGGAAATCGAGAGTTCTAGTGCCCTTTTTAAGGGTCAAAAGTGATCATGAACCATATATGCCCTGGGGGCATGTATGTTTCTTATGGAATGAATGCTCGTATAAACTTCAGAGAGGGCTCATTCGATTGGAAATTGAAAGTTCTAGTTCACTTTTTAAGTGTTAAAAGATATCGGAGGGTAACCAGTCCCCACCCCCATGCCCTTTTTTCCCAATTGCATCCGATAAAAATTTTGAGATAGCTGTTTTGTTAAAAATAGTTCAAAGACCATACAAAAAAAATTCCGGTGTCGACAACAACCCCCTAGGGCCCGGGGCAGGCGTTGTAAGTTATGCCCTGGGGGCATATATGGTTCGTATAAAAGGAATACTCGTATAAACTTCAAGGGCTCAAGGGCTCATTTGATTGGAAATTGAAAGTTTTATTTCAATTTTTAAGAGTCAAAAGAGATCCGAGGGCAACTACCCCCCCCCCCCATACCTTCTTTTTCTAAGCCCATCAGATGAAAATTTTGAGATAGACATTTTTATTAACAAAAAAATAGTTCAAAGGTCGGATAAGAAAAACTCTGGTGTCAATACAACTCCCAGGGCCCGGGAGAAGGCGTTCTTAGTAATGCCCTGAGGACATGTAGAGTTTTTTATGAAAGGGATGCTCGTATAAACTTCATAGAGGACTCATTTCATTGGAAATAGAAAGTTCTAGTTCACTTTTTAAGAGTCAATGGATTTAAGGGCAACTAACCCCCCCCCCCCACACTCTTTTCCCCAAACCTATCCGCTACAAATTTTGAGATGGCTAGTTTTTTTTTTTTACAAATTGTTCAAAAATTAGATAACAAAAACTCCGATGTCAACACAACCCCCCAGGACCCGGGGGGTAGGCGTTGTAAGTGTTGTCCTGGGGGCGTATACGGCTCTTATGAAAGGGATGCTGGTATAAACTTCAGAGAGGGCTCATTTGATTAAAAATTGAAAGTTCTAGTTCCCTTTTTAAGAGTCAAAAGCTATCCAAGGGCTGCTAGCCCCCCCCCCCCCCACACACACCCATTTTTTCCCAAGCCTATCCGGTAAAATTTTTAAAATAGCCATTTTATTAAAAATAATTCAAAGGTCAGATAAGAAAAACTCCTGTGTCGACGCAATCCCCCAGGGCCCGGAGGCAAAAATTCACTCATTTCAAAAGGGGCAAAAATTTTTACTTTGATATTGTTACTTTGATTCCAGTTTTGACACTTTGATTAACATTTGATTTTTGTTTTTTTAAGTTTGATTTTAAAATGAGGAATTTTTAAACACTTGAAACTTTTTGCAATCAGAAACGAAAAAAAATTAATTAAAAAAAAACTTTCCGAAAAATAGGTTTTTGAAAGAAAAGTAAAGGCCATTTAAAACTTAAGCTCAGCAGATACAAATACCTGTTAAAATTCAAACTCAAAAAGACCAGAAATTGCTATTAAAGAGTAAATGAAACCCCAAACGAACAGACATTAAATAAGCAATCATAGGAAAAAACATACAACAAGTAATAATATAAATAAATAAATAGATCTTAAAGGAAGTAATGTTTAGATTGAATATGAAAATCAAGCTTAAAACGAAAAAAAAATACTTTGCTATTGAAGTATAAATGAGACGTAAACCAAACATAATTAAATAAACAATCAATGTGAACAAAGATACAATGGATATTAAGATAAATGAATGAATAAATTTTAAAATGAATGCAAATTAAATTTAATATCCAAATCAATCTTGAAAAGTACAAAAATCCCTACAAATAAGAGTTTGGGTATCGCCTCCTTCTCTCATTGTAAAAGTCTAAAACCTTCTGCGTTATTGGCGCTTTACTGAAAACTATATACCTCTTGAACAGTTTTGGAAAGCATAAACAGCATCAAATTGAATGTTTGATATATAAAGATATTAGGTGTGGAAAGATCCGTCAGCTCAAGAATTTATTTTACTCTGATTTTATTTTTATTTTCAACGCTGTCAGAACTGGAAAAGAAAATATTGGTAATATGATTCATTTTTAGTGAAGCATAAATGACGCAATAGGCTTTTAGTTTTTATTTACATTTAAGGAAGAGGGCAGTATTCAAACTCTTGTTTTTAGTGAAACTATATTCGTCTTGAACAACTTTAGAAAGAACTAATAAATCAAACTGAATATTTGATGCATAATGGTATTAATTGCTGAAAGCTCAACAGCTCAATATTTTACTACAACTTCAATGTTTATTTTCAATATTAAGTGCAAAAGGAAATATTTGTAATAAAATTGGTTTTCAGTAAAGTGCCAATGACGCAGTAGGTTTTAGACTTTTACAGTGAGAGAAGGAGGCGATACCCAAATTCTTTTCTGTAGTGATTTTTGTTCGTTTCAAGCTTGATTTGCATATTCAAGTTAAGTTTCACTCGTTTTAAGATTTATTTACATTAATATCTATTGTATGTTTGTTTGCATTGATTGTTTATTTAATTTCTGTTCGTTTTAAGTTGCATTTATACTTCAATAGCAAAATACTTTTTTCGTTTTAGGCTTGATTTTCATATTCAATCTAATCATTACTCGCTTTAATATCTATTTATTCATTTATATTATTACTTGTTATATGTTTTTTGCTATGATTGTTTATTTAATTTCTGTTCGTTTTGGGTTTCATTTATTCTTTAATAGTAATTTCTGGTCGTTTTTAGTTTAAATCTTAACATGTATTTGTATCTGCTGAGCTTAAGTTTAAAATGGTATTTACTTTTCTTTTAAAAACTTATTTTTCGGAAAGTTTTTTTTAATTAATCTACTAGTTAATACTTACATGCTGGAGAGTAACGTCATAACGATCACCTCATATCAGATTGTTTTTGGAAGGCCTGTAAACGCAGCCTACTTTTGAAGTGAAGAACAAGCAATGTATTAAAATAAACCCTGGAGCCCTCTCTTTTAGCGGATATAATAAGGGAACAATGTGGTCAGCTCCTACAATGCTGGGAAAGGAAATCTGCGCAGGGGTGCAATACAAGTTTTCATGTTTGTAGCCATCTACCACCCACTTCCCAGAGATAGCAGTAATGCTTCTGAGAAAGTTGGAGCCAAAGTTATGGCTGCCCATACAAAAGTTTAGCACCAATCAGTCTCAAACCCTAGCAAACTACTGTAATAAGTGATAATTTTTCAAGTTGGCGGCATCATGAACAAGAGGTTGGATTCAATACTACTACTACTTCAAACTCACTGTATCACCAAGCCACATAAACACGCTCCTCCGCTATCCCAATATGGCGATAAACAACTGGAGTATCCTTAGGGAACTGCTACTATCTTATTGAGATCTAATATCCCTCAAAAAGATCATAGGATTCTATTTTTCAGGGCATTGGCATGTAAAGCAAGCACAAATGAGGTATCAACTGCAAATACTGACCTGCCATCTTGGAGTGAATAACAATGAGGAGCTAGTTCCCATTCTCCTTCAAATAACATCCAGTTATTTGAACAGCAGACATATCACCGAATTTCTCCAGAAGTTATTAATCAAGGTATACTTGGGATGGAGAGGCTAAAAGTAGGACACGGTTGAAGCATTTTACTGATGAAGAAAATAAAACAAAAATTTAAGTAGAGGTGATAGCAATAAACCCGGTGTTAACTGTGATAACGTTGAAGGGATATGTGAGTCTTCTGATAGTGAAAGGTTTACAACTTCAAAGAAGAGGAGAAAGACCTTTATAGATTTAGTTCTTCTTTTGTCAATAAACATCTTCCATTATATCATCTGGACTACATTCTGAGCTATCCCCTTTCCAGCTCTTGGAAGATTTTACTTCAGATGCAGCTTATGAAAACTGAGATAACCAGGTAAATTTTGACAATCGATTATCTCGGGAAGACCACAATCATGTTTATGAGCCTTATTATGCAGACTATGCTGTGTGCGTAATTGACTCATTAGTGCAAGGTCTGGGGGACAAAATGAAGAAAATAAACTTGAAAAAATCACTGAAAAAGAAAGAAGTAAATTCTATTGATGACCCACCTCCAAAACGAGTTCACTCGGGCAAAGATAAATTTCAGAGAAAAGTTGAGAAGCATCCATTTCTTGATGTAAATGTAAAACTAGCAATTGATGTAAAAACTAGCAAATGCGCGTATTCATGTTAAACGTTTTCCAGTGAAGAAGTCAGAAAAACTTATGAGACATGCTGGGACAAAGAATATAAATCAAGACAAACATGGCTCGCTTCTTTATTGAAAGTAAATTATAAACAAGTTTTTTTTTTTTTAACTGAAAGTAAGAAGCGACATTAAAACTTAAAACGAACAGAAATTATTCTGTATATTAAAGGGGCTGTCCTCTCCTCGACACCTTGCTCTTTACGCTAAAGTTTGACTCTTTGTTAAAACTCTGCTTTTTAAATAGTATAAACTTAAGCGTAAAGAGCAAGGCGTTGATATGATCACCCCTGAAAAAAAAGTTCACACGAATTCTTCTGGCAAAAAATACAAAATTCCACATTTTTGCATATTGGAGCTTGAAACCTCTATAGTAGGGTTCTCTGATATGCTGAAACTGATGGTGTGATTTTCCTTAAGATTGTATGAATTTTAAGGGGTGTTTCTCCTTTTTTCAAAAATAAGGCAAATTTCCTCAGGCTCCTAACCTTTGATGGGTAAGACTAAACTTAATGAAACCTATATATTTGAAATCAGCATAATAATCCGATTATTTGGATATATCTATTGGTATCGAAATTTCCTTTTTTAAGTTTCGGTTACTATTAAGTCGGGTATGCTCCTTACGCACACTTCGTTACAACAAACTGTTTGATTCCTACCAGTGAAAAGAAAGACTTTTGCCCAAAAAGCTACACATAGAAGAAAATACAGTTAAGTACAGTCATCCTGGAAACTTGAATGAAAACCCTGTACTTACCCCACAAGTTGAAAACTTGCCAACTTGAAAGTCTATCAACATTCCTAGGCAGTCTAGGATTAGGAAACAATGATAGAGGAATTTTTATAATCAAGTCAAAATTGGAAGAAATGCTCTTGTGAATGAGCTAAGGGATGAAGTGTGCCATGAAGTAAGACCACCAGAAAAGTTGATCGGCGTCGAATGATGCAGCACATTGAATGTTTAAAGCTTGCAATTCTACACTATCTTTGGGCTCACATTCCAAATGTTCGTGTGATTCGAGCTATAAATTCACGAGGAAAGACAAAAAATCAGTGATGATTATTAATGGTATTAAAGTTTCACTATGCATACCAAAAAGTCTGTCGGACTAGCGTCGACGCGTCTAGCAGAGGGGAATGCGCGCTTTATTATCATATTGATGATGAAATAAAACGCATGGGGTACTGGAAACATTCATACCTCACCCCAATATCTACGTCAAAGAGACAGGATAATACTCAACAACTGCACTACACACGCACGAACACATGAGGCCATCCCTGGAAGATGTATATCAGCTTCTCAAAAACAACATCTTCCGTGGTGCAGTTGAAACGCCATCTTTAAAGATGTCGCCAAAGAATTATATTACAAATATAGATAGATATAGCGATATGACTATTATTCATGCAATTGTCTAGCATTTGTCAGAGCGTAAAGCGTAAAGAGCTGGTATATTCAGTCTATACCCTGGGTAGCCCACCTCGTTACTGTGTGTGATCTTGTTTTTGACCAAGCCATAACGTTGAGAAAAACCATGGTTAATATTTTGGCAGCTATGCTTATGGGGGACATTCCTCGGAAGTTTTGAACAAGGGGATGATGAGTGATACTTTTCCACCTTTTAGAAATACCTCTTCTTCCCAAATATAAATTATGTAGGGCATGAGCAAGAGGCCTTGGGTATGCCTTGTAAATTTCTTCTAGTGCTGAATCAATTACCCGGGTTTTATTATTTTTCAGTTTTTGAGTGCTGCCAGTATTTTACCCTCATTGGGATCGGAGCCTGGCACCCGCATGTAGACTTATAGGAGGAGCAGAGAATCGGTGAAAACTAGTAGAGACACAAAATGGTAAGGACGATAATTAGTTTCGGGTTTCATCTCGATTTGTTCTTGTTCGGCTCTAAGAGAATCAGTGTTCTTTATTTCTTCCCTGTGAACTCTTTAAATTGTTGGTATAGTATCTGAAAGGCCAGATGCTTCTTGCACCTTTACTGCCATTTTTTCCAAAAAGTTTCCTCCACCTGGCGGTCCTGACTTATGTCAGGACCAGATTAAATGCTTAAATCTGGATGAACTGCGTGATTGTAACACCCTTTTCATTGATGCAAAGCGGACAATCTCTTCAAACGCATACTGAGTCCATCTTCACTTCAATTTTTTTTAGAATTCCGTCATCTGCTTCATCTCTATTGACTATTGCATTAGAGTTCTTATTTACTTACAAATCATTAGAATTCAAACCTTCTAAGGCATCGAATTGGTTTCAGAGATTGTGACCGAATAACTCTACATTTACGGGGTCTTTGAGGCGGGCAACGTCGTATTTTGTAGGAATTCCTTTCGTTTACGCAGTACCAGGCAAAAAATCTTGTAGAACCTAAGATAAGCCTGCACAATTCAAGTATCCTGATAAACAGGTTAGTTTTCTTTAGTATATCTTTGCCTTTATGGTAATGTATTCATCATTTTTCAGTTTTCACTGTCATTTTCATTTGATTTGGGAAAATTCACTCTAACTCCCCCCCCCCACTATAATTATGCCACTTTAAATTATGGGGCTACTCGCTCTAAATTACGCCACTAAATTACGCTCTAAATTGTTCGATCTAAATTACACCCCTGCACTGCATTAAATCTCAAAATGATAAGAGACAGAAGTTGCTTGCCAATATTTAGGCCCCTAAGATCCTCCGTGCTCCCAAAAAGTGCATGGTTCCATTGTTCCAGGAAGCGATCCATGAAAGTCTCAAGTGAATTGGAAAGTCAAGACTAAATATTAAGTGTGTTTTCTGAATTAAAACCTGTCTGCTATCGAAGAGTTCGTGGTATCGAAAAATGGGGGAAAATCTGAGAAAGATTAAGGGTGGTCCTCATATACTGAACACTTTCTGTTTGGTTTTAAGTTTTAACGTCATTCTTTACTATCGGTTGAAAAAACGTTTTTTTTTATTTCATTCTGTCACCTGCTATCAATTAAAATGTATATAAATATATATACATTTTAAATGTATATATATATATATATATATATATATATATATATATATATATATATATATATATATATATATATATATATATATATATATATATATGTATATATATATATACAGCGAGAACAAATGAAAAAAAAATATTAACAGTATATACAAGGAAGTGAAAATGCGAAGATCAGTATAAAAAATTCCCCAAATTCATCAAAATTACCGCCTAAACATTACAAATTACAACCATGAAATTATAGAATTATGTTCATCTTTATGCCAAAGCAAAGAACATAGAGTAGTGGCATAAAGAAAAGGATATAGAGGAGAGAAGGAGGGAGTGAAAGAGAGAGCGCACGTGTCTCCACCTGACCCTATCCAATGCTGCAGTTTGAAGTTAAACGTAATAAAAGTCACACTTGGCAGATGAAAGTTCCTCCTTCTTCACGTCGATTCTCCCTTAGACCTCCGGGTAACAAATGTTGTTTCAGCTTCTTAACTTATAAGTTGACAATGCTAAGATCAGTGTCTTTACAAAATTCTCCAGATTCATCGAAACTACCATCTAAGAACTTGCAAATTACAAACATGAAACATAGAATGATATTCATTTTATGTCCATAAATTAGATTTTTATCTAGTTGAATTCACTTCCTCATATTACAGTAAATCATATAAGAGTAATGGTACAAAGAAAAGGATAGGCCTATAGAGGGGAGAAGGAGGGAACGAAAAGGAGCGTTCAGGTGGCTCTAGCTGACCCTAACCAGCGCCATTGTTCGAATTTAAACGTAATATAAGTCGCGCCTGGCAGAACGAAACGTTCCTTTCCTTCTCTTCAATTCTTCCTTAAATTAATTTAAAAAAACGAAGTTTTTCTGAGGAAGGTAAATAGCGAAGTTGAAAGTTGAAACCAACAAATCCCAGTCTATCCAGCAAGTATTGATAAAACTAGTGAAACTAAACCAACCGATAATATTTCCCTAAATCTCTATGATTATAGTAAAACTAGCACTTTATTGAAAACACAAAACAATATTTGAGTTTTGGTACAGTAAAAGCAAACCGATTAAGCACACTTTTGAAAAAAAAGTTAAGAATTTTAGGAATGTTGCATAATTTTTTTCATTTAAATTGTTATCACTTCCGCACAATGAGCTCAGTCCAATGATTGGATCACGTTTTGTTTCTGAAAAGGACAATTCAGGATTAGTTTGTAGACAAATCTGAAGTGAAGGCATCTTGATAGTATGACTATAGACTAGCTTTAGGATTTGTATCATAACTTGAATTTTTTTTTGTTGCATAGAGAGAAATGACCGGATTTCCGGAGTTCACATTTTGGTTTATTCATTCTTCGTATAGAGTAATAGCAAAGTGTATTTTTTACAATTTAAGATTGTATATTATTTAATTTCCGTTCGAATAAGCCATTAAACATCTCTATGGTGTTCTGGTCATTCTCTAGCCCTAGTAGAAAAAAAGGAGGCATGTCGGTGGTGGCGTTTACCCCCTGCAAAATACCCCCCCCCCTCGCGAAAAATTACCGCCAGTGTAAAATAGCCCCCTTGAAGATCCCCCCACCGATGAAAATACTCCTTCCCCACCGGAATATACCCCCTCCCGTGAAATGTCCCCGCGGAAAGTGTCCTTCCACAGAAAACACCTCCCCCACGCGGCGGGTTGGTCTCCAATCACTTTGGACTTAAAAACAGGACTAGAAGTCTCAATTTATGACCTAATGAGCATACTCCGAAGTTTCTGTGACTATGAGGTGGAGGTCTTGATGAGGAAGTGGCAGTCCCTCTCCTATACATAATAAATTCTGCTCATTTTGGGGTTTAATGTTACTCTTTACTTTCATAATTGCCGCGTAGATCAGAAATACTCTCAGAAATCACAAGGGAATAAATATCAATTTCACACATTTTTAATGAGTTTTTAAAGTTTCTTTTGTACCCCCCTCCCCCGAAAGTACCTCCACCACCTCCCTCCAAAACAAAAATCCTGGATATGGCCTCGGTAATTATGTATTTATCTGATGACTCAATGAAAGCTGGTATGTTTTTGCATTAAAATGCACCCTTTGAGGTATCTCCCTCCTTTCTTAACTACTAAACAATCAGAGAAACCAATTATAGACGTTTTGGTGCCTTTTTAAGTTTTTTAATTTGTCCATTACTTACAGATACTATTTGTTAATGGAAAACATACGAACATTTTTATACACTTAAATGTTCTCACTTTTTCGGCTTTAATAAATAAAGAATTATTAAGACTTTAAGGAATAAATATCAGTGTATGCATATTTAACTGACAATCCACGGTTATTTTTTTTTTATTAAAGTGCATGTTATGATCTGTTCAAACAGTTCGTTGTAACTAACTGTAAGTAAGGAGTGACCCGGCTCAATAGTAACCAAAACTGTAAAAAAAAGAATTTTGATGCCAATAGATATATGAAAAGAATCGGTTTGATTTCAAATATATAAATTTCATTGAGTTTAGCCTTATCTATCAAAGGTTACGAGCCTGAGAACATTTACCTGATTTTCGAAGAAAGGGGGAAATCAGTGGCGGATCCATGGAGGAGGGGGAGCCCCCTAGCGTAGTCTAAAGTAGTGTAATTTACTTAAATAACCCAAGTTCGCGTTTATTAAACTTGCTCCTAACGCAAGTTTATCGGATCAACCTATTTTGTGCCCCCCCCCCTAATTTTGTTTTATCAGATCAACCTATTTTGCGCCCCCCCCCCAAAAAAAAAATAATCCTGGATCCGCCCCGGGGGAAATATCCTTTAAAATTCATAGAATCTTATGAAAATAACACCATCAGGTTCAACGTGTCAGAGAACCCTACTGTAGAGGTTTCAAGCTCCTATCTGTGAAAATATGGGATTTTGTATTTTTAGCCAGAATAAAGATCACGGATGCGTGTTTGTTTATTTCTTTGTTTTTTTTCCATGGTTGATCGTATTGACCCATAGGTCCTAGAGTATCAGGAGAGGGTTCATTCGAACTAAAATTAAAAGTTCTAGTGCCCCTTTTAAGTGACCAAAAAATTGGGGGGCGACAATTCACCCCAACACACACAGCCCTAGGGGAAAGGTCTTTAAGCTATAAAATTTGCCCACTGGTTACGCATAGTATTTCTTATTGGGATGCATGCATACATTTTCGGGTGGGGGGGGGGCAAATTTTCTGCTGGGAGTTTTTCCACGTGAAAATTTTTCATAGGGAGGGAAGTTTCCAGGGAGGGAACTTGTCAGGGGAAGTTATACACTGCGTGACTTTGTCAGAATTCTAATACAAAATTCTTTTTATATGTCTTGCTTTCTCTTTTCCGTCTCAATTGTACACATGCAGTGGTTAAGAGTAATTATCCAGAGTAAATTTTTACTGGGATTGAATTGTCTAGAGGATATTTCCATGGGTAGGGGGTTTCTCCGTGGATTCGGGGTCAGATTTCCTGGCATTATTTAAAAAACGATCAGAAATTAAATAAAAAAATTAGTTTTTTCAACTGAAAGTAAGAAGCAACATTAAAACTTAGAACGAACAGAAATTATTACATATATATAAGACTAGTAATAAGAATAGTAGAGAAAGCTTAACTGTAATCCACCTCAAAGCGAAAAAAAATATTCCACAATGGGAGATATAAATTGTAACTTATTTGGCTAACCAGCTTATTTACATCTTGCCCAGAGAAGGGAGAGGGGATATTAGACAGGTACGAAAAAATTTATTTGAGTTGGGATTCAAACACATGGAAAATCGACGAATTGCATGAAAATATAGTGATAGTTAGGGGAAAACCGTGAAAATTTGGGAGGGAGAGTCCGAAGGCCTTCTTCCAGTAAATAAAGTGTTTTAACAGGGATTTTCCTTTTTGGGTTGTTTGAGGTTTACTACTTGGTACTTTCTTTTAAGAACTTTTTCTTAAGATATGTGAAAGGTCGAGCATAAAAATCTAAAAATTCAAAGGGTTAGAAGAAATGAAATCCATAATTTGCAAAAATTCTTGCATTGCGAAGGGTTTTGTTGTCAAGATCGCAGAAGAATTATGGGATTTTGAAAAAAGGCTTTGATTCTTGAAATGTGAAAATTTTAGTTATACAAACATAAAAATTCAAAGAATTAGAAAGAAGAAAATACGAAATCTGTTAAAATTTTTGAACTGGGTAGTGTTTTGTCGTAAAAAATCAACGTAAGATCTGTGGAATCATAGGCAGCGCCATATTGCTGCCTATGTTAAGAACGATGTTGGCACAAAATATTTTTTTTTCTTTTAGATCAGGGCATGTCGTGTCGAAAGAGTTGTCGTAGAAACTTCGGAAAGGGCTCAATTGATTGGAAATTGGAAGGGCTTGTACCCTTTTTAATAGCCGAAAGTGATTGTGATGAAAGATGAAAGTGATGAACATCCCTTCCACGCCAACCCTTTCCCCGAGCATATCCAATCAAAATTTAGAGATATCCATTTTGTTCAACTTGGTTGAAAGATCTGGAAATTATGTCGTTAAGGAGGACACTCGCCCCAGAGCCCTCAGGGCAAGGGTTGTTACTTAACAATTCCTTCGTAATATTCTCACCATACGTAAGATTGTGCATCCAAAGAGGTAGAAAGACAAATAAAAACAGTTCTGTAGGAAAATTCAAGTAATTCTTCCGAAAATTTTTGAAATGAAAACAAACTTAATTTGTAATAACATTTATCGTACCTTCACAAGAAATGATCTTTTTTTGAACTTTCGATTCATTTCCAAGTAATGAGTGGCTTTTCTATTTAGGGACAGGTCAACTAACTCCCTAGGCATAAGGGCATATTTCTGTTGAGCTAGCAAAATTTGCCACAAGTATGTCTGGATATGGAGAGCTGTCCGCTTGGTTAACCTTTTGTGTCGAAGCTACTCGCCTGAAGCTACTTTCTTAAGTGCTAATAAAATTGATTTTTTAAAACAACGAATTATTGATCTATTTCTTTTATTTATTTTCTTTTTACAAAAAGAAACGACATTATGTTTTAATTTTTTTTTTCATTCTAAACTTATTTTTCTCTTCAATTCTTGTACGGCTTCTTTGTTCATCAAACAGTTCGTGGTAACGAACTGTAAGTAAGGAGCGACCCGGCTCAATGGTAACCGAAACTCTAGAAAACGGTATTTTGATACAAATAGATACATCAAAAGAATCAGATTTTAATGCTGATTTCTAAAATATAAGTTTAATCACGTTTAATTCTACCCATCAAAAGTTAGGCGCCTGAGAAAATTTGGGTGATTTTCGAAAAAAGGAGGAAATACCCCCTAAAACTTATACAACCTTAATGAAAATCACACCATCATATTCAGCGTATCAGAGAACCCTACTGTAGAGGTTTCAAGCTCCCATCTACAAAAATGTGGAATTTTGCATTTTTTGCCAGAAGAAAGATCACGGGTGTGTGTTTATTTGTTTATTTGTTTTTTTGTTTTTTTTCCCCGGGGGTAATCGTATTGACCCAGTTATCTTAGACTATAGTAAAAGGACTCATTTGAATGTAAATTAAAAGTTATTGTGCCTTTTTTAAGTTACCAAAAAAATGGAGGGCCCATAGGACCCCTTCCACGCTAATTTTTTCCCCAAAGTCCCCTGATCAAAATTTTGAGATAGCCATTTTGTTCAACATGTTCGAAAATATAATAAGTATGTCTTTTAGGATGACTTAATCCCCCTAAATTCCCAGGGGGAGGGCTGAAACTTATGAATTTTACCCAATGTTAACATATAGTATTGGTTATTTGGAAGTATACAGACGTTTTCAGGGGAGATTTTTCCTGGTAGTGGGGGAGAGGGGTGGGTCGGGGGTTATGTGGGAGGATCTTTCCATGAAGGAAGTTTTCATGGGGGAAAGGACATTGCTATAAAGGGGACGCCGGACTTCCCAGCATTATTTAAAAAAAGATCAGAAACTTAATATAAAAAAACAAGTATTTCAACTGCAATAGCAGCAACATCGAAACTTTAAACGAACAGAAAATATTACATATATTATTGGGTTCACCCCGTAGTCAATACCTCAGTCTTTAAGCCAAAGATTTTTTAGTTCTTTCATAAGAGCTATTTATTCTAATTAACGACCTTTATGATTAAGCGGTCAGTTTTAAAGAATTGGAACTAAATTCGAACTTTCGCTTAAAGAGCAAGGTATTGACTAGGGGGCAAACCCCCAATAATCAAATTAAAAATATATGAATATAGAAGTTCGTTACGTAAGTTAATTTGTAAGTTACGTATATTTATTACTAATAAAAAACGTTCGTAAATAAAATTAAACAAGTTTCGAGAAAGCCATTTAACTAAATAAAAGTAAATTAATATGAAAATTTAGTTTTAAATTATTCATGTACGATGAGCCAAGATCAAAACCTGCATTTATTCAAAAACGTTCAAGAATTTAATAAAAAAAACAAGTTTTTTAAACTGAAAGTAAGCAGCGACATTAAAACTTAAATCGAACATAAATTAGTCCGTATAGGAAAGGGACAGTCCCCTCCTCAACGCCTCGCTCTTTACGCTAAAGTTTGACTATGTCTCACAACTTTATTTTTTAAAACAATAAAAACTTTAGCGTAAAGAGTGAGGCCTTGAGGAGGGGACAGTCCCTTTAATATACGGAATAATTTCTGTTCGTTTTAATTTTTAATGTCGCTGCTTACTTTCAGTTTAAAAAACTTGTTTTTTTTTTATTAAATCTCCTTAATAAGGCTTGAGGTGTCTTATCTCTCATAGATTGGAGATGATTAGAAATTATATAAAAAAAAGTTTTCAACTGAAACATAGGAGCAACATTAAAACTTAAAACGAACAGAAATTATTCCGTAAAAATAAAAAAGATCATGGCAGTGTTGTATCTAGAATAAATTTTAACCAAAAACGAGCAAAAATTAATTTAAAAAAACGAAGTTTTTCCGAGATAAGTAAAGAGCGAAGTTGAAACTTAAAACGAAAAAAAATTATTACTTCACAGCCTATTTAACATATATTAATAAACCTAGCGCAAATAAATCAACTGGTGGTATTTTTCTATGATTGTAGGATTACAGAAAATTTGCGCTTTACTGAAAACACTAGCTCAGTTCACAATGTTCACAATGAGCTCAGTTTGACTGTCGTTTTCGATCAAAGGGATATTTCATGATTATTTTGCAGACAAGTTCGAAGTGTAGCAATCTTGATGATATTAAGACCAGAGACTCAATTTTGAATTTGTTTCACAACTTGAAATTCTCCTTTTTATAGATAGAAATAACTGAATTTCCAGAGTTCATATTACGGTTGATATATTCTTCATTTCGAGTAATGCTAAAGAGACCAAGATGCTGCCTGATTAATCAACTTATTCTTTTGTATGCTGCTTAATGACTTTAAACTTATTATTTTTATGCTTAAGTTTATAAGATAATTTTGATTTTATACTGAAAGTTACTGATATCACAGCTCCTGTAAGACTATGAAAAATGTTATAGATTAGTTTTTTGTTCTGAGGCTACGTACTTACTTTTGACTCCTAAATAAATATTCTTGTTTTTATACTTGGATTTTGTGTTTTCAGTAAAGTGCTAGTTTTCTTTAATCCTACAAACATAGGGAAATATCACCAGTTCATTTATTTGCATTAGTTTTATTGGTATATGTTAAATAGGCTGTGAAGTAATAATTTTTGGTTCGTTTTAAGTTTCAACTTCGCTCTTTACTTCCCTTGGAAAAACTGCGGTTTTTCAAATTAATTCTATAAAAGTGACAAATGAAACAATGGAAAAAATCATAACACTTGGCCGTTAAAAACTCTGATGCTTTGCCTGACCACAAAAAAACGATGAAGGATTTTGTAATCACAAAAAAAAAAAAAAAAAAAAAAAAAAACACTGAAAATTAATCTGGTGGAAAAAATATCCTGGCCCGTTTTGTAATAATACTTTTGGAGATAAGCAAAAAATAAAGGACTCGAACGATGGAAAAACATTTTTGTAGCAAACTATATGGACTCTTCTACTAGCACCAGGGCTTCCACTATCTCCAGATTTTTTTGTGATTCCTTTAAGTCCCCCCAAAGAGAATCGAGTGTTCCGAAACCTCCTCGAAATTAACGTAAATAGAAATCAGCAATTTGCATCTTATGTTAAAGTTCGTGTAATTCAGGAAAACTCCAAAAAATCCAAGGGTAGTAGAAACCCCGACTAGCGCTAATGTAATCTGCATAGTCTAATGCTTCGCGTTATCTTCCAAACAGCTTTTAGTAATTAGTACATAGCTCCTTGCATAGTAAACATTTTAGCGTGTTAGTATACATCATAATTGCAGGGAACAGGTTTGCCTATTGCGTACCGTCTTTCATCCTACTGAGTAAATTAAATCACAGCAAAATAGTATGAGCTTTACCTTCCAGGAATGTGTGAAAACAAATCTGATTCCTGAGAACAATTAAAATTCATGCAAAGTACCGTTCTTTATGTTGCCTGATCATTCATTGAAAACTATTACACTTCATCAAAACGGTCGAATTTAGCAACACATATGGGATCGGGCCCAAATTTACTACTAGTCCCAGGCCTAGGGGCGCACAGTGCCAGGGGGCACAATAAATTATTACTGAGTGTTTCTTTCTTAGCAAAAACAGGACTGATACTGATGTAATTTATCTTCAAAGTACCAAGGGCACTCCACTGCCTCATTGCCTATTCACAGAAAAGCGATTTGATAAAAAACAAAGGATTTCCGTGGCCACTTATAAACTGTCATATGTCTCCCAAGAATGGAAGATGAGAGTTCGGTATCACCTCTCTCTTTCATTACTTTTGGCTTATCAGTTGCGTTCTGTTCAGTTCTTCCACCAAAAAATATAAATGTTATTACTTCCATAACTTTAATAAATCAAATAATATTAACATTTTGATTACTAAATATCAGTATATGTATATTAAACTGACAATTCACATTCATTTGTATTTTTTTCAGTAAAGTACAAATTATGTTCTGGCCTTGGGAAGGCATAGGGGCTTTGGGCCCTACCCATGTTAATTTCTGCTCGTTTTGAGTTTGACTCGGTTATTTATTGTAATTTCTGTTCGTTTTGGGTTTCATTTATTTATCGATGCTGATTTGTGGTACTTCCACACTTGGTAGATTATTTTTTTGCTCATTTTCGGTTTAATGGAGTTCTTTACTTTTCTTTGAAAAACTTATTTTGTGGAAAAAGTTTTTTTAATTAATTTCTGTTCGTTTTATATTGACATAGTCTTTTCAGGGAAAAAGAAAATAATGCTTTAAATCGTTTCGTTTTTTTTAAGACTTTATAGTTTGGCCTGCTATATGTATGCTGGAAAAAATTAGCAGAAATTTTTAACAACATGCACCCTTTAAAAAATCTGGACACAAATAGTGGTTAATTTAGTTTCATACCTCCTCTAGTTGACCTGAAATAGAAAACTTGATACCATTCGCAATAAAATCTGTTTACTTTCTTTGATAGCTTGGATACACTTAAGCTATTTTGATTTGGTTAAATTTTAAGAGCAGAAGTAGCCCCAAAAGTTTGAACATAATACCCTCAGTCATTCTTGGAATACTGCTGAGATGCCTTATTTTGAATTATTGCCTTATTGGGATGCCTTATTACCATTAACGCAGTGCATTTTGATTTAATCTTAAGGCAACATTTAGTTTTTAAACATAATGGTCAAATGCGGGGGCGGGCATGGAAGGGGGACTAGTTGCCCTCCAATCACTTTCAACTATTATAAAAGGCATTAGTCCTTTTTATTTTCAATCGAATGAGCCCTTTTCGAAGTTCCTACGGCAACTCCTTCGATACGAAGTGCCCTGGTTTAAAAATAATAATAATAATAATAATAATACATTGGACCCACATTGATATTTACTATAATTAAATAAAAAAAACAAGTTTTTTAAACTGAAAGTAAGGAGCGACATTAAAACTTAAAACGAACAGAAATTATTCCGTATATGAAAGGGGCTGTCCCCTCCTCGACGCCTCGCTCTTTACGCTAAAGTTTTTTATTGTTTTAAAAAATAAAGTTGTGAGACAGAGTCAAACTTTAGCGTAAAGAGCGAGGCGTTGAGGAGGGGACAGCCCCTTTCATATACGGAATAATTTCTGTTCGTTTTAAGTTTTAATGTTGCTCCTTACTTTCAGTTTAAAAAACTTGTTTTTTTTATTTAATTTCTGATCGTTTTTTAGTTAATGCAGCTTTTATTTTGGCTCGCCGTCATTGAATAAGTAAACAAAATTTGCATAAAATTTTCACTTTTCTTTTGCTAAATGCCTGTCTCTAAATTTAGTTCTGACGTAATTTACAGATTAACTTACGTAACGAACTTCTATATTGGTATATTTTTCTTCTGGAAAAAAGTAAAAAGTTGCAGATTTTTTCAGATATGAGCTTGAAGCCTATGTAAAAGGGTTTTCTGATACGCTGAATCTGACAGTGATTTTTATTAAAAATTTTTCTCTTTTAGGGGATGTTTCCCCCCTTTTTAAAAAATCAGGTAAGTTTTCTCAGGCTCGTAGCCTTTGATGAGTAATACTAAACTTAACAAAATTTGTATATTTAGAATCAGCATTATAAGCCCATTCCTTTGATACATTTATTCACATCAAAGTTCCGTTTTTAAAAGTTTCGCTTACTATTTAGCCGTATCGCTTGTTTTTTTTTTATTGTTTTTTTTTTATTACGTTTATGTTATTAAGTATATTATGGGGTTCTCCCCTTAGTCAATACCACGCTCTTTACGTTAAAAATTAAAAAAAAATTTAATTCACACACCCCTGAATCACAAAGGCCGTTTAATTAGAATAGATAGCTTTTTTGAAAGCACTAAAAAAAGCTGTAGCGTAAAGAGCGAGGTATTGACTTGGGGGAGAAACCCCTCATATACGTAATAATTTCTGTTCATTTTAAGTTCTAATGTTGCTTCTTACTTTCAGTTGAAAAAACTTGTTTTTTTTTATTTAATTTCTGATCGTTTTTTAAATAATGCTTGGGAATCCGGCGCCCCCTTCATAGAAATGTACCTTACCCCAAAGAAACATCCTCCACGGAAAGATTATTCCGAGTAACCCCCTCCTCAAGCCCCCCTCCCCCCCCCCACCAAAAAAAATTCTTCTTGAAAATGTCTGTATACTTCCCAATAACCAATACAATATGCAAGCAATGGGCAAAGTTCATAACTTGCAGCCCTTCCCCTGGGAACTGTGGGGGATTAAGTCATCGTAAAAGACATATTTATTAGATTTTCGACTATGCTAAACAAAATTGCTATCTCAAAATTTTAATTGGATGACTTTGAGAAAAAAATGAGCGTGGGAGGGGGCCTAGTTGCCCTCCATTTTTTTGGTCACTTAAAAAGGGCACTAGAACTTTTAATTTCCGTTGAAATGAGCCCTCCTACAATATTCTAGGACCACTGGGTAAATACGATTACCCCTGGAAAAAAAAAACAAAAAAAAAACAACAAATAAACACGCACCCGTGATCTTTCTTCTGGCAAAAAATGGAAAATTACATATTTGTTCCAATGGGTTCTTGGAAACTCCGAAATAGGCTTTTTTTATGCTCTGATTCGGATGGTATAAATTTCATTAAATATCCACAGCTTTTAAATAGTCTTTTCCCCATTTTTCAAAAATCCGCCAAAAATTCTTAGGGTCTTAACTTTTGCTAGGTAAGACCAAACTCGATGAATCTTATATTTTTGAAGTCAGAATTAAAATCTGATTCTTTTGATGTATCTATTGGTACCAAAATTCCGGTTTTTAGAGTTTCGGTTACCATTGAGCCGGGTCGCTCCTTACTTACAGTTCGTTACCACGAACTGTTTGAAAATGTCAAGCCTTCCAATCACTTTCGACGATTAAAAAAAGCACTAGCCCTTTCAATTTCCAAACAAATGAGCCCTTTTTAAGTTTCTACGACAACGCTTTCCATGAACACATTATATGCCCCCACGGCATAACTTACAACCCTTGCCCTGAGTGCCGTGAGGGGGTTTTCATCCTCAAAGACCTATTTTCCAGAACTGTCAACTACATTAAACAAAATTGATATCTCAAGATTTGGATCGGATGCATTTGAAGAAATGGTGGGCGTGAAAGGGGGGTTAGTTTCTCTCCAATTACTTTCGACTGTTAAAATGGGCACTAGCCCTGTCAATTTCCAATCAAATGAGCCTTTTTGAAAATTCTAGGGCAAAACTTTCTATAAAAGCCTTATATACCCCCAGGGCATAACTTACAACCTTTGCCCTGAGGGTTGTGGGGGGGGGGATGTAATCCTCAAAGACCTAATTTCCAGAACTTTCAACTACGTTGAAAATAATGAATATCTCAAAATTTTGATTGGATGTGTTTGTGAAAATGGTGGGCGTGAGAGGGGGATAGGTTCCTCTTCAATCACTTTCGACTATTAAAAAGGGCTCTATCCCTTTCTATTTCAAATCGAATGAGCCCTTTTTGACGTTTCTACGACAACTGTTTCTATAAAAAATAACCTCATTTGCCCCCAGGGCATAACTTACAACCCTTTCCCTGAGGGCTGGGGGGGGGGAGGGGTTTGTCAACCACAAAGGTATGATTTCCAGAACTTTCAACTACGTTGAAAAAAATGGCTATCTCAAAATTTGGATTGTATGTGTTTGGGGAAAGGGTGGGCGTGAGAGGGGGATTAGTTGCCCTCCAATTACTTTCGGCTATTAAAAAGGACACTAGCCATTTCAATTTCTAATCGAATAAGCTCTTTTTGAAGTTTCTACGACAACACTTTCTATAAAAACCTTATATGCCCCCAGGGCATAACTTACAACCCTTGCCCTGAGGGCTGTGGGGGGTTTGTCATCCTTAAAGACTTAATTTCCGAAACTTTCAACTAAGTTGAACTAAGTTGATCTAAAAATTTTGATTGGATGTGTTTGGGGAAAAGGTGGGCGTGAGAGGGGGGTTAGTTGCCTTCTAATCAGTTTCGACAATTAAAAAAGGCACTAGCTCTTTGAATTTCCAATCGAATGCACCCTTTTTCAAGTTTCTACGGTAAAACTTTCTATAAAAACCTAATTTGCCCCCAGGGCATAACTTGTAACCGGTGCTCTGAGGGCTCTGAGGGGGAGGGGTTGACATCTTCAAAGACGTAATTTCCAGAGTTGACAACTACGTTGAACAAAATGGCTATCTTAGAATTTTTATTGTATGTGTTTGGATAAATGGTGGGCGTCAGGAGGGGGGGGGGGTTGCCCTCCAATTAATTTCGACTATTATAAATGGCCCTAGCCCTTTGAATTTCCAATCGAATGAGCCCTTTTTCAAGTTTCTACGACAAAGCTTTCAATGAAAACATTATATGCCCCCAGGGCAAAACTTATAACCCTTGCTCTGAAGACTATGAGGGGGAGCAGTGTCCTGCTCAAAGGTATAATTTCCAGAACATTCAACCACGTTGAACAAAATGGCTATTTCAAAATTTTGATTGGATGTGTTTGGATAAATGGTGGCCGTGGAAGGGGTGTTAGTTGCCTTCCAATTACTTTCGACTATTAAAAAGGGCACTAGCCATTTCCATTTCCTTTCAAATGAGCCCTTTTTGAAGTTTCTACGACAACGTTTTCTATAAAAACCCTATATGCCCCTAGGGAATAACTTGCAGCCCTTGCCCTGAGGAATGTGGGGAGGGGGGTTGTCATCCTCAAACACCTAATTTCCAGAACTTTTAACTACTTTGAAAAAAAATGTCTATGTCAATATATTAATTGGATGTGTTTGGGGAAAAGGTGGGCGTGAGAGGGGAGTTAGTTGCCCTCCAATCACTATCGGCTATTAAAAAGGGCACTAGCCCTTTGAATTTCCAATCGAATGAGAGTAGTATGTACATATTGAATTTCCTTGCGTATATAGCAATTTCAACGTTATTTGCTTGCGTCTCTACACCTTTTCAAAGAGATTCAGAGCTCCCTCACATGGCATATGGAATTCTATGGACGCTATAGCAAGGACTGGTTTGGTGGGTCTAGTCTGGTTTGGTGGAAATAGTCTGGTTTAGTTTTTCACAGAGAGTGAGTATTTGACATTTTTGCAAAAAGGGATTCGCAAATTGGACACTATGAACGATATTAATTAATGTTTTGAATAATAGGAGTGTGAATGATTCTAATTAGTGATTGGATTGTATGACGGTGCAGAAAAAAAAGGATTAAACTGATTAACAGTTAAGGTAACCCCGATGGGGTTTTTAACTCAGGTAATTTGTTATAAATTTGAAACAACATCAGTCTATGAAACTGGCTAACGACGATAGAATGACATTGTGAGTTGGCCTAGCTTTACCTCTTCGATGTGAGAATTTTGGAGGGAAAATAAAAAATAATCAGAATCGAAAATAAATAGGATCTGCCTCAAGAGGAAGGCTCAGAGCCCCTTCGTTCCCCAATATCTGAGGGCAGGGGAGGGGGGGGGGGTCAATTTTGGAGGGAAAACCAAAAATGCTCAGAATCGAAAAAAAAAGGTATCTGCCTCAAGGGCAAGGCTCAGAGGCCCCTCCTTTCTCCATTTCTGAGGGCAGGGGAGAGGGGGAGTCAATTTTGGAGGGAAAACCAAAAATACACACAATCTAAATTCAACGGGATCTGCCTCAAGGGGAAGGCTCAGAGGCCCCTCCTTCCTCCATTTCTGAGGACAGGGGGGAGGGGGAGTCAATTTTGGAGGGAAAACCAAAATTACTCAGAATCGAAAATAAACGGGATCTGTCTCAAGGGGAAGGCTCAGAGACCCTTCGTTCCCCCATTTCTGAGGGCAGGGGAGGGGGAGGTCAATTTTGGAGGGAAAACCAAAAATACTCAGAATCAAAAATAAACGGGATCTACCTCAAGGGGAAGGCCTGGGTTGATGTTTGCAAGTCAAAGAATTTGTCTTTGTTGGTTTGAATGTCTAAAGTGCCTGTCTTTCTCTGTTTACATGTCTGATTCTTTTTGTTTGCATGTCCGGGTTGGTGTTTGCAAGTCCAAGTTGGGTTTTCAGACCTAGCAATTTCTTTCTTGAAGTCAACTCTTGGATACACAATACGGAAATTTCATTCAAGAAATTATGAAAATATTTGTAAGTAAGTAACAAACTCTTTATTGATTTCACCTCTTGGATATACAGTACAGATACTTCATTCAATAAATTACGAAAAAATCGCAAGTAAGTAACAAACTCTTTATTGTTTTCACCTCTTGGATATACAATACGGAAATTTCATTCAATAAATTATGAAAATTTGTAAGCAAGTAATAAACTCTTTGAAGTCACCTCTTGGATACACAATACAGAAATTTCATAAAAGAGATTATGAAAAAAATTGTAAGTAAGTAGCAAATTCTTTCTTGAATTTACCTGCTGGATAAACAAAAAGACATTTCGTTCAAGAAATTATGACAAAATTCTAAGTAAGTAACAAACTCTTTATCGTTTTCACGACTTAGATACACGATGTAGAAATGTAATTCAAGAAATTATGAAAAAATTCTCAGTAAGTAACAATTTCTTTCTTGAAGTCAACTCTTGGATACACAATACGGAAATTTCATTCAAGAAATTATGAAAATATTTGTAAGTAAGTAACAAACTCTTTATTGATTTCACCTCTTGGATATACAATACAGATACTTCATTCAATAAATTATGAAAAAATCGCCAGTAAGTAACAAACTGTTTATTGTTTTCACCTCTTGGATATACAATACGGAAATTTCATTCAATAAATTATGAAAATTTGTAAGCAAGTAACAAACTCTTTCCTGAAGTCACCTCTTGAATACACAATGCATAAACTTCATTTGAGAAAGTATGAAAAAATTGTAAGTAAGTAAGTAAGTAACAAATTCTTTCTTGAATTCGCCTCTTGGATAAACAAAAAAAGTCATTTCATTCAAGAAATTATGACAAAATTCTAAATAAGTAACAAACCCTTTCTTGAATTCGTCATTGGGTTGCACAATACAGAACTTTAATTCAGGAAACAATGAAAAACATTGCAAACAAACTCTTTCTCGAACTTGCTTCCTGGACAGACAATACAGCAATTTCAATCAACAGATTATGAAAAAATTGTAAGTAAGTAGCAAACTGTTTCTTGAATTCTCCTCCTGGATGCACAAAACAGATATTTCATTGAAGAAATTATAAAAGAAATTGTAAGTAAGTAACAAACTCTTTCTTGAATACACCTCTCAGATACCCAATACGGAAATTTCATTCAAGAAATTATGAGAAAATTCTAAGTAAGTAACAATCTCTTTCTTGAAGTCCCCTCTTGGATACGCAATACGATACGGAAATTTCACTCAAGAAATTATGAGAAAATTCCAGGTAAGTAAAAATCTCTTTCTTGAAGTCCCCTCCTGGATACACAATACGGATATTTTATTCAAGAAATTATAAAAAAGGAAAGTAAGTAACAAACTCTTTATTGATTTCACCTCTTGGATACAAAAAAAGACATTTCATTCAAGAAATTATAACAAAATTCTAAGTAAGTAAAAAAAACTCATTCTTGAATTCGCTGTTTGCATGCACAATACAGAGATTTCATTCTATGGGACCTCTACACGTGATTAAACACGTTATGAAACTACATGCTATTTGCTTGCCTTTCCTTGGTACCTTTCCAAACGAGCGGGGATTCCCCACTGGTTCCTACACATTGCAAAAAAGTGAGCAGTACGAAAACTCCACGTTTTCAACCAGACTGGTTTTTTAGACAACACCCCATTTTTTTTAGGGGTCAATCAGAGACAGCGGAGATTGCTCAATATACGATAACTTGATTGGTGATTGGTTACACACCGCAACGGCGCATACATAGTGAGAGAGACACGCAAAGTCGACATACCTTTATTTCATTTTTTAAGGTTAATTTAGACGAGGTTAAGTGCGCGCACGTAACCTCGGCTAAATTAACCTTGAATGAAATGACTTTTTTTTTGTTTATCCAAGAGGCGAATTCAAGAAAGAATTTGTTACTTACTTACTTACTTACAATTTTTTCATACTTTCTTAAATGAAGTTTCTGCATTGTGTATTCAAGAGGTGACTTCAGGAAAGAGTTTGTTACTTGCTTACAAATTTTTATAATTTATTGAATAAAATTTCCGTATTGTATATCCAAGAGGTGAAAACAATAAAGAGTTTGTTACTTAATTGCGATTTTTTCTTAAATTATTGAATGAAGTATCTGTACTGTATATACAAGATGCGGAATCAATAAAGAGTTTGTTACTGACTTACAAATTTTTTCATAATTTCTTGAATTAAGTTTCCATAGTTTGTATTCAAGAGTTTAATTTAACAAATATATTGTTTTTTACTGAGAAATTGGTCATAGTTTTTTTAATTTAATTTATTAATCGTATTTCTAAGTCGTGTAAACAATAATGAGTTTTTTAATTAATTGGAATTTCTTCATAATTTATTGAACGAAATGTCTTTTTGTTTATCCAGCAGGTGAATTCAAGAAAGAATTTGCTACTTACTTACAATTTTTTTCATAATTTCTTTTATGAAATTTCTGTCTTGTGTATCCAAAAGGTGACTTCAAAGAGTTTATTACTTGCTTACAAATTTTCATAATTTATTGAATGAAATATCCGTATTGTATATCTAAGAGGTGAAAACAATAAAGAGTTTGTTATATACTTGCGATTTTTTCGTAATTTATTGAATGAAGTATCTGTACTGTATTTCCAAGAGGTGAAATCAATAAAGAGTTTGTTACTTACTTACAAATATTTTCATAATTTCTTGAATGAAATTTCCGTATTGTGTATCCAAGAGTTGACTTCAAGAAAGAAATGGCTACTTACTGAGAATTTTTTAATAATTTCTTGAATTTAATTTCTACATCGTATATCTAACTCGTGAAAACAATAAAGAGTTTGTTACTTACTTAGAATTTTGTCATAATTTCTTGAACGAAATGTCTTTTTGTTTATCCAGCAGGTGAATTCAAGAAAGAATTTGCTACTTACTTACAATTTTTTCACAATTTCTTTTATGAAATTTCTGTATTGTGTATCCAAGAAGAGACTTCAAGAAAGAATTTGTTACTTACTTACTTACAATTTTTTCATACTTTCTTAAATGAAGTTTCTGCATTGTGTATTCAAGAGGTGACTTCAGGAAAGAGTTTGTTACTTGCTTACAAATTTTCATAATTTATTGAATGAAATTTCAGTATTGTATATCCAAGAGGTGAAAACAATAAAGAGTTTGTTACTTACTGGCTATTTTTCCATAATTTATTGAATGAAGTATCTGTACTGTATATCCAAGAGGTGAAATCAATAAAGAGTTTGTTACTTACTTACAAATATTTTCATAATTTCTTGAATGAAATTTCCGTATTGTGTATCCAAGAGTTGACTTCAAGAAAGAAATTGTTACTTACTGAGAATTTTTTCATAATTTCTTGAACTACACTTTCTACATCGTGTATCTAAGTCGTGAAAACAATAAAGAGTTTGTTACTTACTTAGAATTTTGTCATAATTACTTGAATGAATTGTCTTTTTGTTTATCCAGCAGGTGAATTCAAGAAAGAATTTGCTACTTACTTACAATTTTTTCATAGTTTCTTTAATGAAATTTCTGTATTGTGTATCCAAGAAGTGACTTCAAGAAAGAATTTGTTACTTACTTACTTACAATTTTTTTCATAGTTTCTTAAATGAAGTTTCTGCATTGTGTATCCAAGAGGTGACTTCAGGAAAGAGTTTGTTACATGCTTACAATTTTTTCATAATTTCTTAAATGAAATTTCTGCATTGTGTATCCAAGAGGTAACTTCAAGAAAGAGTTTGTTACTTACTTAGAATTTTGTCATAATTTATGGACGAAATGTCTTTTTGTTTATCCAGCAGGTGAATTCAAGAAAGAATTTGCTACTTACTTACAATTTTTTCATAATTTCTCTAATGAAATTTCTGTATTGTGTATCCAAGAGGTGACTTCAATAAAGAATTTTTTACATACTGATTTACAATTTTTTCATAGTTTCTTAAATGAAGTTTCTGCATTGTGTATCAAAGATGTGACTTCAGGAAAGAGTTTGTTACTTGCTTACAATTTTTTCATAATTTATTGAATGAAATATCCGCATTGTATATCCAAGAGGTGAAAGCAATAAAGAGTTTGTTACTTACTTGCGATTTTTCCATAATTTCTTGAATGAAGTATCTGTACTGTATATCCAAGAGGTGAAATCACTGCATTAAAAAATAAATTAAATTGATCATACGATCTAAATTATTTCATCAGATACGCCAGCATTCATAAATGATCCTTTTGAAATTCAGCTAACAACATTGATGGTCAAGGTAAAAGTTTGAATTAAACACTTTTAGGATATCGAATGTTCTTACTGAAAAACTAGTGCATTAAAAAATAAATTAAATTGATCATACGACCTAAATTATTTCATCAGATACGCCCATGAAAATTTAAAAAACGTAGGTCTGAAAACCCAAACAGTTAATTAACTATTCTAATTCATGATTTCAGGCATGTCAAACCCCGAAATACTAAAGTTAAATTCTCAAATAATAAACCCCAGGAAACAAACACCCACGAAAATCTACAAAACCTAGGTCTGAAAACCCTAAACAGCTAATTAACTATTCTAATTCATGATTTCAGGCACGTAAAACCACAAAATACTAAAGTTAACTTCTCAAATAATAAATCCCCGGAGTAAAACAAACACGAAAACCTAAAAAACCTAGGTCTGAAAATCCCCAAACAGCCAATTAAATATTCTAATTCATGATATCAGCCATGTCAAACCAGGAAATACTAAAGTTAACTCCTCAAATAATAAATCTCAGGAACCTAACACCCACGAAAATCTAAAAAACTAGGTCTGAAAACCCAAACAGCTAATTAACTATTCTAATTCATGATTTCACGCACGTAAAACCACAAAATACATAAGTTAACTTCTCAAATAATAAACTCCAGGAAACAAACACCCACGAAAACCTAAAAAACCAAGGTCTGAAAATCCCCAAACAGCCAATTAAATATTCTAATTCATGATTTCAGGCAAGTCAAACAATGAAATACTAAAGATAATTTCTCAAATAATAAATCCCAGGAACCTAACACCCATGAAAATCTAAAAAACTATGTCTGAAAACCCAAACAGCTAATTAACTATTCTAATTCATGATTTCAGTCACGTAATACCAAAAAATACTAAAGTTAAATTCTCAAAAAATAAACTCAAGGAAACAAACACCCACGAAAACCTAAAAAACGAAGGTCTGAAAATCCCCAAACAGCCAATTAAATATTCTAATTCATGATTTCAGGCAAGTCAAACCATGAAATACTATTGTTAACTTCTCAAATAATAAATCCCAGGAACCTAACACCCATGAAAATCTAGAAAACTATGTCTGAAAACCCAAACAGCTAATTAACTATTCTAATTCATGATTTCAAGCACGTCAAATCACGAAATACTAAAGTTAACTTCTCAAATAATAAACCCCAGGAACCTAACACCCACGAAAATCTAAAAAACTAGGTCTGAAAACCCAAACAGCTAATTAACTATTCTAATTCATGATTTCAGGTACGTCAAACCATGAAATACTAAAGTTAACTTCTCAAATAATAAACTCCAGGAAACATACACCAACTAAAATCTAAAAAACGTAGGTCTGAAAACCCTAAACATGTAATTAACTATTCTAATTCATGATTTCAGGCACGTAAAACCACAAAATACTAAAGTTAACTTCTCAAATAATAAACCCCAGGAGTTAAACATCCACGAAAATCTAAAAAACCTAGGTCTGAAAACCCTAAACATCTAATTAAATATTCTAATTTAGGATTTCAGGCACGTAAAACCACAAAATACTAAAGTTAACTTCTCAAATAATAAACCCCAGGAGTCAAACACACACGAAAACCTAAAAAACATAGGTCTGAAAATACCCAAACAGCCAATTAAATATTCTAATTCATGATTTCAGGCACGTCAAATAAGAAATACTAAAGTTAACTTATAAAATAATAAATCCCAGGAACCTAACTCACACTAAAATATAAAAAAATTGGTATGAAAACCCAAACAGCTAATTAACTATTCTAATTCATGATTTCAGGCACGTAAAACCACAAAATACTAAAGTTAAATTCTCAAATAATAAACCCCATGAGTCAAACACACACGAAAATATAAAAAACCTAGGTCTGAAAATCCACAAAAAGCCAATTAAATATTCTAATTCATGATTTCAGACAAGTCAAACTATGCAATACTAAAGTTAACTTCTCAAATAATAAATCCCAGGAACCTCACACCCACGAAAATCTAAAAAACTAGGTCTGAAAACCCAAACAGCTAATTAACTATTCTATTTCATGATTTCAGGCACGTCAAATCACGAAATACTAAAGTTAACTTCTCAAATAATAAACCCCGGGACCCAAACACGCACGAAAATCTAAAAAAAACGTAGGTCTGAAAACCCAACTTGGACTTGCAAACACCAACCCGGACATGCAAACAAAAAGAATCAGACATGTAAACAGAGAAAGACAGGCACTTTATACATTCAAACCATCAAAGACAAATTTTTGGACTTGCAAACATCAGCCCAGGCCTTCCCCTTGAGGTAGATCCCGTTTATTTTCGATTCTGAGTATTTTTGGTTTTCCTTCCAAAATTGACCCCCCCCCGCCCCTGCCCTCAGAAATGGGGGATCGAAGGGCCTCTGAGCCTTCCCCTTGTGTCAGATTGCCGTTTATTTTCGATTCTGAGTATTTTTGGTTTTCCCTCCAAAATTGACCCCCTCCCTCTCCTGCCCCTCAGAAATGGAGGAACAAAGGACCTCTGAGCCTTGCCCATGAGACTGATCTCGTTTATTTTCGATTCTGAGTATTTCTGGTTTTCCCTCCAAAATCGACCCTCCCCCCCCCTCCCCTGCCCTCAAAAATGTGGGAACGAAGCGCCTCTGAGCCTTCCCCTTGAGGCAGATCTAGTTTATTTTCGACATTGCAAAGTAAACATAGCTTTATTTCATTTTTTAAGGTTAATTTAGACGCGGGTACGTGCGCGCCCGTAACCTCCTCTAAATTAACCTTAAAAAATGAAATAAAGCTCTGTTGACTTTGAATGTCTCTCCTGATTGGTCCCTCAAAAACCAGTCTGATTGAAAACGTGGAGTTTTCGTACTGCTCGCTTTTTGCAATGTGTAGGAACCAGTAGGGAATCCCCGCTCGTTTGGAAAGATGCCAAGTTTTCGTACTGCACACTTTTTGCAATGTGTAGGAACCATTGGGGGATCCCCGCTCGTTTGGAAAGGTGCCAAGGAAAGGCATGCAAATAGCACGTAGTTTCAAAACGTGTTTATTACTTACTTACAAATATTTGCACGTAACCTCGTCTAAATTAACCTTAAAAAATGAAATAAAGCTATGTCGACTTTGCATGTCTCTCCTGATTGGTCCCTAAAAAACCAGTCTGGTTGAAAACGTGGAGTTTTCGTACTGCTTGCTTTTTGCAATGTGTAGGAATCAGTGGGGAATCCCCGATCGTTTGGAAAGGTGCCAAGTTTTCGTACTGCACACTTTTTGCAATGTGTAGGAACCATTGGGGGATCCCCGCTCGTTTGGAAAGGTGCCAAGGAAAGGCATGCAAATAGCATGTAGTTTCAAAACGTGTTTATTACTTACTTACAAATATTTGCATAATTTCTTGAATGAATTGTACTCTATGCTTGTCCCTGAGACACGATGTGGCTTCTCATTTTTCGATAATCAGGCAATTTTCTCAAGCTCTTTTCTCCAGGTCATAGCTTTTGACTGACAACACTAACATCAAAACTTAAACGGTCAGAAATAGAGGCTGGGCTGTTTCCAAAGATTTAGCTAAAAAAAACAGTCTGGTTGAAAACGTGGAGTTTTCGTACAGCTCACTTTTTTGCAATGTGTAGGAACCGGTGGGGTTACTGAGAATTTATTCATAATTTCTTGAATTAAATTTCTACATCGTGTAGCTAAGTGAAAATTGTTTGTTATAAATAGAAAAAAAAGTTACTTGCGATTTTTTTTTTCATAATTTCTTGAATGAAGTATCTCTACTGAATATCCAAGAGGTGAAATAAAAAAAAAGAGTTTGTTACTTAATGAGAATTTCATCATAATTTCTGGAATTAAATTTCTGAACCGTGTATCTTAGTCGTGAAAACAATTAAGAGTTTGTTACTTACTAATAATTTTGTCATAATTTCTTGAACGAAATGTCTTTTTGTTTATCCGGCAGGTGAATTCAAGAAAGAATTTGCTACTTAATTACAATTTTTTCATAATTTCTTTAATGAAATTTCTGTATTGTGTATCCATGAGGTGACTTCATGAAAGAATTTGTTACTTACTTACAATTTTCTCATAGTTTCTTAAATGAAGTTTCTGCATTGTGTATCCAAGACGTGACTTCAGGAAAGAGTTTGTTACGAAAGAGTTTGTTACTTGCTTACAATTTTTTCATAATTTCTTAAATGAAATTTCCGTATTGTTTATCCAAGGGTTGAGTTCAAGAAAGAAATTGTTACTTACTGAGAATTTTTTCATAATTTCTTGAATCAAATTTCTACATCGCGTATCTAAGTCATGAAATTCTTGAATGGAATTTCCGTATTGTGTATTCATGAGTTGACTTCAAGAAAGAAATTGTTACTTACTGAGAATTTTTTCATAATTTCTTGAATTAAATTTCTACATCGTGTAGGTAAGTGAAAATTGTTTGTGATAAAGAGAAAAAAAAGTTACTTACTTGCGATTTTTTCATAATATTTTGAATGAAGTATCCGTACTGTATATCAAATAGGTGAAATCAATAAAGAGTTTTTTACTTAATTACAAATATTTTCATAATTTTTTGAATGAAATTTCCGTATTGTGTATCCAAGAGTTGACTTCAAGAAAGAAATTGTTACTTACTGAGAATTTTTTTCATAATTTCTTGAATTTAATTTCTACATCGTATATCTAACTCGTGAAAACAATAAAGAGTTGGTTACTTACTTAGAATTTACTCATAATTTCTTGAACGAAATGTATTTTTGTTAATCCAACATGTGAATTCAAGAAAGAATTTGCTACTTAGTTACAATTTTTTCATAATTTCTTGAATGAAATTGTGTATCCAAGAGTTGACTTCAAGAAAGAAATTGTTACTTACTGAGAATTTGTTAATAATTTCTTGAATTAAATTTCTACATCATGTAGCTAAGTGAAAATTGTTTGTGATAAAGAGAAAAAAAGTTACTTACTTGCGATTTTTTCATAATTTCTTGAATGAAGTATCTGTACTGTATATCCAAGAGGTGAAATCAATAATGAGTTTTTTACTTACTAACAAATATTTTCATAATTTTTGAATGAAATTTCCGTATTGCGTATCCAAGAGTTGACTTCAAGAAAGAAATTGTTACTTACTGAGAATTTTTCAATAATGTCTACATCATTTAACTAAGTGAAAATTGTTTGTGATAAAGAGAAAAAAAGCTACTTACTTGCGATTTTTTTTCATAATTTCTTGAATGAAGTATCTGTACTGTATATCCAAGAGGTGAAATCAATAAAGAGTTTGTTACTTACTTACAAATATTTTCATAATTTCCTGAATGAAATTTCCATATTGTGTATCCAAGAGATGACTTCAAGAAAGAAATTGTTACTTTCTGAGAATATTTTCATAATTTCTTGAATTAAATTTCTACATCGTGTATCTAAGTCATGTAAACAATAAAGAGTTTGTTACTTACTTAGAATTTTGTCATAATTTCTTGAACGAAATGTCTTTGTTTATCCAGCAGGTGAATTCAAGAAAGAATTTACTACTTATTTACAATTTTTTCATAATTTCTTTAATGAAAATTTCTGTATTGTGTATCCAAGAGGTGACTTTAAGAAAGAATTTGTTACTTACTTACAATTTTTTTCATAGTTTCTTAAATGAAGTTTCTGCATTGTGTATCCAAGAGGTGACTTCAGGAAAGAGTTTGTTACTTACTTAAAATAGAACTATTCTAAAGAACAAGGACGGGTTAAGCTTAAATATATTTATTGCTTAAATGTATTAATGGATTTTTTTTTGAGAAAAAAAAAAAACAACAACAAATGTTTGCATAAAAATAGTACTTAGAGTTCATTCTTAAACATCCACAAACGGTGGTCCCATGATATAGAATAGTTTTTAACATGTCTTATGGATTTATCACGATCGGGTATCTTCTTAGGTATCCACTGTGCGAAGAACCTAACCTCGTCTTCAGGACGGTGATAACCCCCTTCAAATTTAGGAGACTTAAGCTCTTCTAGATTGAAAAGTGGAATCCTAGGGTCACACTTTTGAATTAAAACTTTATCTGTAGGTACATTGCCCTTTAAGTAGAGTGATTCAACTCCGAAAAAGCTGCAAATTTTACTGACTTCCTCCTGGACATTTCTCAGTTCCTGAACAGTATTATTAAGTGGTGTAATCACTATATCATAGAATCCCAGTGTGTTTATACAACGTAATGTAGTACTCCACAAGCTTTTATCATACTCAAACAGATTATAGTTCACTAACCAATGATAACAGTCAATTTCTTTGAGATCCATAGACAATAATAAAAAAGCACATTCGAATATAACACCACAAGATGATTTTTTCAAACTGATAAATTCGGTGTCATACAGTCCTATCATCTTGGAGGCTATTAATGTAGTTATTAAGTAGAGAAATACTTCATCAAACTTTTATACCTTCGCTCAAGGTTGAACGGAGTTATGAATAGTGAGATGAGTCTTAAAACCATCTGAATTCATTGTGGGGAGGAGTCATTGAACTCTCGGTAACTGATAAATTCTGTGTCATACTGTCCTATCATCTTGGAAGTTATTAATGTAGTTTTTAAGTAAAAAAATACTTCATCAAACTTTTATATCCTCGCTCAAGGTTGAATGGAGTTATGGCTAGGGGGACGAGTCCTAAAACCATCTGAATTCCTTGAGTGGAGGAGTCATAAAACCCTCCAGGAACCCAACACCCATGAACATCTAAAAAACTATGTCTGAAAACCTAAACAGCTAATTAACTATTCTAATTCATGATTTCAGGCACATAAAACCATAAAATACTAAAAGTTAACTTCTCAGCAAGAAGGATCTATTAGCATAGTTATAGTGGAGGCCGAGTTGCTAGCGAAAAAACCCGTGTGGATGAGTTGAAATAAAAATTTTTAACAAGAAATGGCTGAAAAGTGTTTTGGGGGAGATGGGTTGATTGGCAGAAGGATGTATTAGCGAAGTTATAGCGGAGGGCAAGTTGCTAGTGAAAAATCTAAGCTAATTGGACTTAAATTATGCCGCCAATTTTGCATGTAACCATTTATAGTTGAATAGGACGTGGTTGAACAAATCGTCAAACCTTTTTGATCTAATGAAGTGGAACGGAAGCTCACCAAACTGAAAAGATAAATGTAATCATTAACAATTATTAAGTAGATCATGGCTTAATCTAAATAAAATTGCTTTTGACTACTGATTGCCAAGCAGTAAGAGGGAATTACAATGTACCAATATATGATGTATGTACCTGTAAAGCTCTTTTAAAATATACAAAAACTACTTATTTAACACAAAAATTTCGTTTTTAATGACCACCAAGTGAAGAAAAACCACACGGAATTAGGCAACTGAGTCTCTCAAGCCCTGTAAAGCTCTTCTAAAAGATACAAAAACTACTTATTTAACACAAAAATTTCGTTTTTAATGACCACCAAGTGAAGAAAAACCACACGGAATTAGGCAACTGAGTCTCTCAAACCCTGTAAAGCTCTTCTAAAAGATACAAAAACTACTTATTTAACACAAAAATTTCGTTTTTAATGACCACCAAGTGAAGAAAAACCACACGGAATTAGGCAACTGAATCTCTCAAATCCTGTAAAGCTCTTTTAAAAGATACAAAAACTACTGATTTAACACAAAAATTTCGTTTTTAATGACCACCAAGTGAAGAAAAACCACAAGGAATTAGGCAACTGAGTCTCTCAAACCCTGTAAAGCTCTTTTAAAAGATACAAAAAATACTTGTTTAACAAAAAAATTTCTTTTTTAATGACCAAAAATAGAAGAAAAAAAACACGTAATAAGTCAACTGAGTCTATAAAACACTGTAAAGATATTTTAAAATAAAAAAAAACTAATTATTTAACAAAAAAATTTCTTTTTTAATTACAACCAAGTTAATAAAACCACACCGAAGTAGTCAACTTAGTCTCACAAACCCTGAAAAGCTCTTTTAAAAGATACAAAACTACTTATTTAACACACAAATTTCGTTTTTAATGACCACCAAGTGAAGAAAAACCACACGGAATTAGGCAACTGAGTCTCTCAAACCCTGTAAAGCTCTTTTAAAATATACAAAAACTACTTATTTAACACAAAAATTTCGTTTTTAATGACCACCAAGTGAAGAAAAACAACACGGAATTAGGCAACTGAGTCTCTCAAACCCTGTAAAGCTCTTTTAAAAGATACAAAAACTACTTATTTAACACAAAAATTTCATTTTTAATGACCGCCAAGTGAAGAAAAACCACACGGAATCAGGCAACTGAGTCTCTCAAACCCCTTAAAGCTCTTTTAAAAGATACAAAAACTACTTATTTAACACAAAAATTTCGTTTTTAATGACCATCAAGTGAATAAAAACCACACGTAATCAGGAAGCTGATTCTCAAAAACAATTTAAATCTATTTTAAAAGAAAAAAACACTAATAAATTAAAAAAATAAATTCTTTTTTAATTACCAACAAGTGAAGAAAAACCACACTGAATAAGGCAACTGAGTCTCTCAAACCCTGTAAAGCTCTTTTAAAATATACGAAAACTACTTATTTAACACAAAAATTTCGTTATTAATGACCACCAAGTTAAGAAAAACCACACGGAATTAGGCAACTGAGTCTCTCAAACCCAGTATAGCTATTTTAAAATATACAATAACATATAATTTAACACAAAAAAAAAGTTATTAATGAACACCAAGTGAAGAAAAACCACACGGAATTAGGCAACTGAGTCTCTCAAACCCTGTAAAGCTCTTTTAAAAGATACAAAAACTACTAAATTAATAAAAAAATTTCGTTTTTAATTACCACAAAGTGAAGAAAAACCACACTTAATAATGAAACAGATTATCTAAACCCATGAAAATCAATGTTTAAATATAAAAAATAAAATTATTAGCAAAATTTTTTATTATTTAATGACAATACAGTAAATAAAAACCACACGGTATGGCAACTGAGTCTCTCAAATCCAGTAAAGCTCTTTTAAAAGATACAAAAACTACTGATTTATCACACAAATTTCGTTTTTAATGACCACCAAGTGAAGAAAAACCACACTTAATTAGGCAACTGAGTATCTCAAACCCTTTAAATATATATTAATATATAAAAACTCTTATGATATAAAAAAAAAATTTCTATATTAATTACCAACAAATTAAGAAAAACCACACGTAATAAGGCACCTGAGTCTCTCAAACCCTGTAAAGATCTTTTAAAATATACAAAAACTACTTATTTAAAACAAAAATTTTGTTTTTAATGACCACCAAGTGAAGAAAAACCACACGGAATCAGGCAACTGAGTCTCTCAAACCCTGTAAAGCTCTTTTAAAAGATACAAAAACTACTGATTTAACAAAAAAATTTCGTTTTTAATGACCACAAATATAAGAAAAACCACACGTAATCATGCACAAGATTATATAAAAAAATTTATATAAATTTTAATATATAAAAAAAAACATTATTAAAAACAATATATTATTTTTTATTGAACAACAAGTGAAGAAAAACCACACGGTATTAGGCAACTGAGTCTATCAATACCTGTAAATATCTTTTAAAATATAAAAAATATTATGTTTTAACTAAAAAATTTCGTTTTTATTGACATACAATTTAAGAAAAACCACACGGAATTAGGAAATTTAGTATCTACATCCCCTTAAACCACTTTTAAAATATACAAAACTACTGATTTAACACAAAAATTTCGTTTTTAATTACCACCAAGTGAAGAAAAACCACACGGAATTAGGCAACTGAGTCTCTCAAACCCTGTAAAGCTCTTTTAAAAGATACAAAAACTACTTATATAACAAAAAAATTTCTTTTTTAATGACCACCAAGTTAAGAAAAACCACACGGTATAAGGAAACTGAGGATCTCTAACCCTGTTAATCTCTTTTAAAATATAAAAAAAATACTTATTTAAAACAAAAAATTTCGTTTTTAATGACCACCAAGTGAATAAAAACCACACGGAATCAGGCAACTGAGTCTCTCAAACCCTGTAAAGCTCTTTTAAAAGATACAAAAACTACTTATTTAACACAAAAATTTCGTTTTTAATGACCACCAAGTGAAGAAAAACCACACGTCAAACTTTCTCTAATCGACTGACACACAAAAAAATCGATGTCATAATAATAAAAAACATGTCTGCCAAGCCATGTAGAGCTCATTGTAATAGGCAAATGACCCTGGTAACCCAATTACTTGAAAGTACACACACAACCTGTTTGGTACGGGGGCCCCTTGGAATTCAAAAGAAGGACTATAC